>NC_039367.1:40923573-41523573 GCF_003573695.1 Papaver somniferum | reverse complement strand
TAAACGTGTACTGCACGTGTTTGGAAGCCTTAATCAACACTTTGGAACGTGAAGAAGATTTATAAGGAATTTAATCCAGCTGCAAATGCGTAAAAATCAAAATCATTGATAAAAAAAGAAATAAAATATCCCGAGTAAAAGAAGATTATTTGGGATTAATGGAGGAGATTCAACGCGTGTTTTTTCTTTATATAGATTCCTAGAGAGGGTGCCGAGAGTTTGGGGGGCTGAGGAGAGCCAGGAATTATGAAAACCAAATTTGTAATTTAATGAATATCTTGAGAATATTTTCGGTTTTGGAAATTCCTTGGTGTCCAAACTTCCTTGTCTATAAATACTTGAAGTTTGCCTTTCTAGCAAACTAATCCTTCATAACAAAAGACTTCCTCTTTTGTTGTTGTTACTAGAGTAGCCGCCTATTCGGAGAGGTGAGAAACCTAATTAAGAGAAATCTCTTACGGCCGCTCAGTTTAAAGTCTTCTTTGTGATTGAGAAGCTCTAGCGTGTACCGTTGGTGGGAAACAAGATAATTGCGGTTTATCTTTTGTTTTCATTGATTTGATTGACTAAGGGTGGTTGAAATCTGATTGCACCTAGTTTGTTTATTCTTGAGAATCTTCTATTCTGATATAAGATTCACTAAAACTAGTTCAGAGTTTCGACAGGGATCTTTAGACTGTTGTTAGCTCTAAAGAAGATCTTGTGATAATCCATTGTTAACAGACTCCGTTCTGTGCGTGATTGATCACAAGAGATTCTAGTGATTGTGTGCAGGTTTTTATTGAAGATTTAAGAAGATTTGAAGACAAATAAGATATTGAAGATCTGACTTGGGTTTTATAATCTTTGGTGTGCACAATACTTGTTTTGGTAAAAGAGGATCCAATTAATAATCGGTTTATCCTTGTGGTAGATTGGATTGATTACTTGAGTAGATCGGCATCAACAAAATTCTTTGGATTTAGAGTGTTGTTGGCTTAATCTTAAACGATTACTTCGGTAATTGAACATAAGATAGATCTAAGGGCCTGACGAAGGAGTTTATGTTAAGATAAACGGAAGAGCCTTTGTCTGACTCATATCACTTGGTTGAATAGAGTTGATACCAAACAGATTTGTTGTTCCTTTACTGTTTGGAATACGAACCAAATGAATTATTCCAAGTACGTGACTTATTTATAAGTTGGAGGCGTGGGAATACAGACGGAACTAGGTGAACTATAGGTTTAATTGCTTGGTCTCAACTATACGAAGTTGGTGTAATTTTGTGTAACGGCTTAATCCTGAGAGTATTCAATTCTGGACAAGGTCCCAGGGTTTTTCTGCATTTGCGGTTTCCTCGTTAACAAAATATTTCGGTATCATTTACTTTATATTTCCGCATTATAATTATTTTATTATAATTAAAGTAAATCGCACAAACGTTAATTCCTATTTACTTGATAAGCAATCCTATTGTGTTTGGTTAAGTCCGAACCTTTGTATCAAGTAAACATACTTCGTTGTTGTATTGTCTCGATCTCGTATCCATTGACGATCACACGAAATGTGAACCGATTAGTTGTATTGTCTCGACTCTGTCCATAGACAATCACTTCCGGAAAAAGGACTTATAGGTAGGAAAAGTTTTAGCTTGAGGTATATTTGGGTACCCTCGCCTTTTCTGTAACATATCAAAACAAAATTACTTTGTAGTTTCGGTTTTGATATTAGTTATCAAAAATGGTGTGTGGAACCCTCGTGCTTAACTCTTATAGGTTTGCAAGTCTTGTGAGATTTGTAAGATCCTTTCGGTTTGTCCTTTATTTGCTCGTATCTTTGTCATTTTGTGATAAAAAGGGGGAGAAATATATGGAGTAAACAAGTGATATTGGTATTGATTTATATTGATTGATATCACTAACGAAAGGACAATGGTGCTTAAACATTTTATCTAACGAAAGAGTAAAGCATAGACTAAGGGGGAGTAGCATATCATATGATAATGGAAATAACAAAGACGTGCGGATTGAAAATATACCTATCTTACCTTTAGTGGGGAGTATTAGCTTTGTTATTATAATGTCAACAACGGCATTTATGGATTGAATGTATACAAGTTATTGTGCTGTTGAATTTGGGAATCAAACGTATGTGTAATGAATTCTTGTAATTTTTTTATCCATATGATGTAAGAGTTTTGTCACTAAAATTGACAAAGGGGGAGATTGTTAGAGCATAGCTCGGTTGAACCCACCAAGTGTTGGTATGTCAAGTTTTTTTGTCATATTTTAGTGAACCAAAGCTCATTTAAAGAGTTGATAGATGCATTTATGTGTCTATTTTGTTCTCAGTGTTCTGTACTGTTAGACTCGATTAAATACTTATTGTGTTATTTTATGTTTTTGTAGATGTTTTTGGAAAAATAAGCTCTTGCGGCGAAATTGGCTCGAAAAGTGGTGTTTTACACCCCAGGATAGAGACTAAAAACACCCCAGAAAAATTACTTAAGGCACCCAAAAGGACATGTGTTTTTCGGACTCCAGCAACGGATAAGGGGAGACCACTGGATAAGGGGTGACCTTCTTCACAAATTCAAAAAAATATTTTGGCGGGAAAATATTTCTTTTCACAGGCTTTCGATCGGATTTTGGAGGAGTTTTTGTGCGATTCAATCGCTGAAACTTCATGGGTAGTTGTGATATGTCCTAACAAAGCTAGTATCGGTGTTTGTTTCGATCAAATTTGTCTGGATAACTTGGTTTAATCCAAACAGGGAGTTGGAGGAAAAACATGAGCTTACACGAGTTGTGGTGAATCTAAACGTGTACTGCACGTGTTTGGAAGCCTTAATCAACACTTTGGAACGTGAAGAAGATTTATAAGGAATTTAATCCATCCGCAGATGCGTACAAATCAAAATCATTGATAAAAAAACAAAGAAAATATCCCGAGTAAAAGAAGATTATTTGGGATTAATGGAGGAGATTCAACGCGTGTTTTTTCTTTAAATAGATTACCTGGGATTCCTAGAGAGGGTGTTGAGAGTTTGGGGGGCTGAGGAGAGCCAGAGAAGAAGAAAAAAATCAAGTTACAGAGCTTCCATTTTTCTGTTGCTACTGAAGAACACGAAGAACATAAGACCCACACAGGGCATTCTTATTTTGCTATAATTTCAGCGACTGTCGTCCGACAGTCTTATTTGTTGCAGTGACAGTCTTATTTGTTGCAGTGACAGTCTTATTTTCCGAGGGTCGTAGTTCTCTGGTTTGTAACAAATATAATTGTTACAAACCCGGTTTTGAATTATTTCTCCCTTTTCATCATTTGTAAACACCCTTTGAGCAATAATAATGATTTTTGAGCGTGTTTCCAACATGATGAGCGGCTAATTCTCCCACAACCAAGGCAATGAGGAAGCTATTTACGCATGAATAATTGGTAACTATTTTATTTTCTCTAATATTTAAGTATATTTCACTCAATCACTGTTTTTGCAGAGTTTTAAATTGTTTGCGTAATTTTCCTAATCGGTTGTGATTCAATTAGATAGGTTATGCTTTTTTTAGATAATCTATGCTTAAGGGATACAATTGATGTTTGAGAATTTTCTTGATTATCAGTGAGTTAAGATATAAAGGACTTAAAAGATATTTGGAGTTTTGGATTATTTACCATCATTAATTCATGTGTAATAGTGGAATCAGTGTCTTGGTTGTTTTCTCATACCTCTCGCCCACTTTGTTAATATTTTTGTATATAATTTTATTAAATCTTTAAATTTAATCTTCACAAGTCCGAGAGTTTGAACCTCATTACTACAACATCATTCAAAAAAATTAACATCAAGAGTCGCTTGATTATGTACTGGAGTCAACTTCGTATAGGTTAGCTTGAAAGTATTATGATATGAGACATTACAAGTATTACGTGAAGACTTGAAGAATGTGAAGAAGTATGAAGCTACAACGACAACATCATCCTTCCACTTGAGGTTAGTAATATTTGACTTGAACTGTTTCATTCCCTAACGTATCTTTCAAGTCGTGCATATTGAAAACATAACTGCGAAGCTATAAATGATTATACTCTAGTTAGACGTAGTATTAAGGAATACAATACGAAGTATAACGCTTATATTTTGAACTTCGTATACAAGACATCGACATAATCGTTTGAATGCTATTGTGATTATGTATGGGTATGAGGTGAAGATTTCATCCTAGGAAACAATGTTTTACATTCGTTTAAAGGAAGTAAATTCATGAACTTGTTTTGTGAACCGAAAGGGAAATCGCTAGGCTTATTGGTATTGTTATTCATTGCATATCTTTTGAACTACCAATATGTGTGAATAGTATAACCGCTCATGACTTTTTTATGTTCTTGGTAAAACTATTCACAAGGCCTAACTTTTGTATTGGTATGACTTTTATTAGTG
This sequence comes from Papaver somniferum, assembly GCF_003573695.1. NCBI lineage: Eukaryota > Viridiplantae > Streptophyta > Magnoliopsida > Ranunculales > Papaveraceae > Papaver > Papaver somniferum. Next base: position 41,519,153 of record NC_039367.1, on the reverse strand, counting down.
AAACCGATCTTAAGTAATCACCTGAGATGGTATGATTGATTTAGTGTTATTGGTATGACCAACTCTAGGCAAAGGGGAACCGATCCTAGTAAGAGGTGCAATCGATCACAAGAGGGGAATCGATCCTTGTATGAGGTGCAGCAAGTTTCTAGTTATTGGGAACCGATCCTATGAACATGTGCAACACGTTTTTAGATATTGGGAACTGATCCTATGGACATGTGCAACAAATACAAGTTAGATACCATATATATGTGGGAACCGATCCTAGTACCTAGTCAACCGAATTTTGGAAAGCTAGTGTGAATAATTCCAGTACCCACATGGAGGTAGAACCGAACTTGTTTTGGTAGAACCGTGAAACCCATGTTTGCTGATTTGATAGGATAATCAATCACATAGTTCTTGGAAGTCAGGTGAACCAATTCTAAACTTGTTTGGAAGTATGGAAAATCGATTCCAAGATTGTAAGTATGAGAGAGGACTTACAAAGTAAATATGTCGACATCCTTTGAACATGTGCAGTAACGCTTATCTTTTATTGTTCAAAGATATTCCTTAATAGCTAAAGGAGAATCCCGCATCGAAAATAAATTGAGAATCTTTTGATTAAGGTTTTTAATTTTATATTTGGAAAATAAAAAATTAGTAATGTGCATTTACTAGTTGGAGATTTTCTAAGAGATTTCGGTCAATATTTGGACAAAGCATTTCCAAGAATTATGGAAACCGAATTTGTAAATATATTGCATATATTGAGAATATTTTCGGTTTTGGAAATTCCTTGGTGTCCAAACTTCCTTGGTCTATAAATATCAAAGCTTGCATTTCGAGCAAACTAATCCTCGGAGCCAGCAAAACTACCTAGTTGTGTTGTTACTGGTGGAGCCGCCTATTCGGAGAGGAAAGTAACCTAATTAGGCGAAATCTCTTACAGCCGCTCGGTTTAAAGACTTCTTTGGGATTGAGAAGCTTTATTAGTACCGTTGGTGGGAAACTAGATAATTGCAGTTTATTATTAGTTTTTGATTGATTTGATTGACTAATGGTTGTTGAACTTTGATTGCACCTAGTTTGTTTATGCTTGAGAATCTTCTCTTCTGATATAAGATTCACTCAAATTAGATCGAAGTTTTGACGGGGATCTTTAGACTGTTTGTAGATCTAAAGACGTCTTGTGATAATCCTTTGTTAACAGGCTCCGTTCTGTGTGTGATTGATCACAAGATATTCAAGTTGATTGTGTGCAGGTGTTTATTGAAGATCTAAGAAGACGAAGAAGACAAAGAAGACTTTCAAGATTTCTGGTTTGGGTTCATAATCTTTGGTGTGCACAATACTTGTTTCGGGTAAAGAGGATCCAACTATAATCGGTTTATCCTTGTGGTAGATTGGATTGATTAGTTGAGTAGATCGGCATCAATACAATTCTTTGTGATTAAAAGTATTGATTGCAAAATCTTGACAATTACTTTGGTAGTTTTTATTAGATAGATCTAAGGACCTGACAAAGGAGTTTATTGGGATAAACGGAAGATCCTTTTGTCGAACTCATATCACTTGGCTGAAAAGAGTTGTTACCGAACAGATTTGTTGTTCCTTTACTGTTTGGAATACGAACCAAAGGACTTGTTCCAAGTACGTGACTTATTACAAGTCGGAGGCGTGGGAATACAGACGGAACTAGGTGAACTATAGGTTTAGTTGCTTGGTCTCAACTATACGAAGTTGGTTTGATTTTGTATAGCAGCTTAATCCTGAGAGTATTCAATTCTGGACAAGGTCCTGGGGTTTTTCTGCATTTGCGGTTTCCTCATTAACAAAATCTTGTTGTGTCTTTTACTTTTCTATTTCCTTAATTATAATTGTTTTTATTATAATTAGAAGTAAAATACACAAACGTTAATTCCTATTTACTTGATAGTAATACTGTTGTGTTTGGTTAAGTCCGAACCACTTATCAAGTAAACATATTTCATTGTTGTATTGTCTCGATCTTGTATCCATAGTCAATCACACAAGTTATCTTGTTGTCGTGTTGTCTCGATCTCGTATCCGTAGACGATCACAAGAAGTGTGAACCGATTAGTTGTATTGTCTCGACTCGGTCTATAGACAATCACTTCCGGAGAAAGGACTTATAGGTGGAAAAGTTTTATATTGAGGTATATTTGGGTACCCTCTTCTTTTTACTTACGAACACCCTTGCAAATTTGATAAAGAATACTCAAGGTGGTAGGATCACAAGAACCGTCAGGAGAATCACATCTTTGTCTTTTGTAAACATTCATCTTCATACGTTTAAAGGTACAAGGACGAACAAATTTGGGAGTTCCAATAGAGTTTCCAATGTGAGCAATGGAATGTTCCTTACATATTTGCCCAGTCAAACATGGAAAGCCTAAGTTCTTATTGGATGACGTCATTGAGACCATTTGAAGAATGATAAATCCACAAATATCAAGACTTTGAGCACCCAATTCAAGGAAATATACCAACTATGCAAATTCACAACTCCACTGAGAGTTCTCAATTGTGGAGGGACAAAGATTAAAAATGCCAAGTTTTCTGAAAACCATCAAAGCAAGACAAAGAACATGGGTAGGAAATTTCCCTTCTATCCAATCAACATTCTTGTCACAAATACCATTGGGAATGGTTTCACACGATGGTCTTTCTCCTCTTGGTCTAGGAAGGCGAAGATTACCCAATGGAATTTTGGTAATTTTTGAAATCAACTCTCTATTAACAAGAATCCTTTTCCTATTTATCATAGTTTTGAATTATATGGAATCAAGGTTAACATCATGAATATTATCATAAAAGATTCTTGTGAGAGTGTCAAAACCTTCACCAAGACCATTAAAGATGTTACCAAGATTATACTTCTCAAAACACACCAAAACTTCTTTGTGACCACTTTCCTCTACCAATTTCTTCTCTAGTATGATACCACTAGAAGAAATCTTTTCAAAAGTCATACTACTAGAATTATTGATGAATCTAATTCTAATAAAGTCTTGGTCACTTGGTATGTTCATATTCATAAGAGAAGACGAAACAAGATTTTTTGACATCTTCTTTGAATTCTTATCATCATTATTGATTTTCCCCATGAAACCTAAAAATTGAGGAAAAAAATAGAAGGAAAATCTTACTTGATATGCTCCTTGAATATGATGACAAGCGTTTGCCTCTTTTAGACCTCCAATAACGTTTTTGATGGCGTTGATACGTGAACCCTAAAAAACACCCTTGTTCACGTACGCGGACAATTAGATGAAGAAGAAGGGTACGCATACTGAAACCCTTATAAAGCCGGTGGTGGGCTTGGAACCGTTCATGAACCGTGACCCATAAAAGGAAACATGATTTCAATTCTAAATCTGGAACCATGAGGTTTGCACACTGAGGAAATTTTAAACAGTAGAAAACTACATGACATTATCTAAACTCAGGTGGAAAGAAATTTTTTTCAAAAGGATCTTTTCTTGTAAAGAAGTATTTTACATTTCAAAAGCAAAAACTAACCCATAATACATAAAAGTCACAAAGTTAATCAAACAGTTACTTGCCCCATCTCAAATTATATACTGATGGGGTGAAGCGAATCTTGTTACCAAGAGGCTAGATGGACAGAAGATCCCTTATCCACCATCTCCGGTTGATATTTGTGAAATGTATCAGAAGTATAATCATAGTAATTATGATACTCAGGGTTAATTGAACCTTTTGACTCTTTTTTCTTATGATTAAGAGAAGGATTTTTCCGACATCTGGAACTTGCGAAAAAAACAGCAAAAACCTTATTATCGATTTTACCAGAATTGTTAACAAGACCCGAGCATACGTTATGAATACATGAATTGACATAATCGGAATTTTCACTAGTACAAACCTTTTCCTTAATCGAAATCAGTCGTTCTAGCGATTTAAAAACATTTTCAAAAGCCTTAAATAGATCTTTGTCGATTGATCCATCATGATAGTATTCCTCAAATAGATTGAGAAGCAGTCTAGTGAGGTTCCATATCCTTGAGCTTTTGTTTACACGTTTCTTGCAACAGACTTTTTAAAGGAACCTTTAATTTTTTCTTTAGATTGTTTTCCATCATCTTAGATTTCTAATATCTTAGATGACTCGAGATTATCTTTAAAGACCAGAGGTCTTGAAGAAAATAAACTCTGAACAATCTTTGAGAATTTCTGGTGTGCGTTACAGATGCACATAACAAGTTTCCCAAAGTGATTTCCCATCGGGACAGACCTTAGGATCAAACAAACACAAACTTATTAGGTTTATAGTGTTTGCATGCTATGATACCAATTGAAAAGGCGGGGGTATAACCACCACACCCAATAATTTGTTCGGCAATCTGTATGGAATAACTCCAATATAATTCCGAGAGCACCAGCTTATAAAGCGAGCTGAATCCAGAAATATACCAAAGAGTTATATCTCAAATTTCTCAATACAATATGCAATCGAACAGATAGAAATCAGTGAGCCCGATTGATATGAAAAATAACTTGGACGGTACCAAAGACCAATGCCCAAGTGCCAATCAATTACACTCCAACAAACAAGGTCGGATTTACCAATTGATTGAACTACGCACAACCTGTGATATTTCAATTATATAAACAAATATAATGTGGAAAAGAAATAACACAGATACCAAAAGTTTTGTTAACGAGGAAACTGCAAATGAAGAAAAACCCTGGGACCTATTCCAGATTTTAACACCACACTCTATTAAGCCGCTACAGACACTATCCTACTACAAGTTAACTTCAGACTGGAATGTAGTTGAGCCCTAACCAAGTCTCACACCGATTAAGGTACGGTAGCGTTCCTTACGCCTCTTGAACCATGCCGGATTCTGCGCACTTAATTCCCTTAGTTGATCTTACCCACAACTAAGAGTTACTACGACCCAAAGTCTAAGACTTATAAACAAATCTATCTCCTACAGATAAGTGTATTCTGATAGATAAATCTGTCTCCCCAAAAAGTACCTATGAAGTTTTTGTTCCGTCTTTTGATAAATCAAGTTTAACAGGAACCAATTGATAATCCGGTCTTATACTCCCGAAGAGCAGCCTTGAAATATCGACCACCTTATAATATCTTAACTATATGGTAATAGAAGAAGTTATTGCGGAATCACAAAGAATGAGACAAAGAGCTTTGTGATTACTTTTTGTATCTTACCTATCGGAGATAAATCTCGAGTTAATCTTAGAGATGATAGTATTCAATACGATAGAACAAGTAAGATCAGATCACGCAACTACATAGAAAATAGTTGGGTCTGGCTTCACGAATCCCAAATGAAGTCTTCAAGTCGTTAACATATAATGGTTTTGAAAAAACCTTGGTTAAAGGAGAATCGACTCTATTCGCAACTAGAACACAGGAAAACGTCAAGATTAGGTTTTCCAGTTGCTAGATTTCTCCCTTATATAGTCTTTCAAATCAGGGTTTGCTTTCAGTAAAATCTAAGATAGATTAGTAACAAAGCATTCAATATTCACTGCTAGATGAAAACCTGATTTAAGATTCAATCTAAGTCTGCTTAAAACCTAAGCAATATCTCTCCACCGTTAGATGGTCATAGATTGTTACACAAAAATGAAATATAATTTCATTTAGATATAGGTAACCATACCTAAAAGTGTATATTGAGTTGGCTCAATAATAGTTAACCGAAGTTAGCATCCATATGAACACGTTTGTATTAACCACATTCATCTAACACTTTTAGATCAACTATGATGATCAATCAATGAAAGATAATCGAATGAATCTTTCCTAACCTCCAATCTATTTATACATGCTAAAGATCAGGCCAAAACTGTGTGCAACCGCTTGCACATCCTAAAGACTGATACATGTCCACAGGTAGTTTTCCTAACCGCCAATCCGCTTTTCAACTGCCACCTTTTGTGTTGTCTTGAAGATTGAAGCCACACATGTCTTTAACGGTTAGGGACACTATAATAAGGTTATGAACTCATTTCATAACCCTTCCAACTAGTCTCGCACCTTTGGCACGCTTGTGAAGCCAATAACCAACTTGTAACCGCCACCTGAGCCATATTGCACAATTATTGTGGTTTACTGAATTCTGCCTTGATCCATTGCTCGGCCATTTTGGCCCTGCATGCTTATAAATCTAAGCTAATGCACGAACAATCCTAGTGCTTCAATCATCGAGGCCAACTCCTTAAGCTCATTCTGGTTGCTCATGTGTCATATGCTTCACTTGGCCAATTTGCTTAACAATAGTAATGCCACTCTTGCATTACTAACTTGTTTGCGCTGTCCAAGCTTTGGCCAGCCTTGAACTAATGCCATAGACTAATCCTTAGTCTATTCTACCTTCTTGCATCATCCTTGAGTTTGGGACAACTCAATTCAATGGATATGCCTTAATGCCAACATCGCATGTTGCATCTTGCATCTTGCCACTTTGGCTTTATCTTGCCTTTCCCTAAATGAAGCTTCATTGTGTCGGCCAATAATATTCATCACTTAGCCAAATGTCTTTATATTGTAGCACTACCTTTGCGCTTCACTGGCTCTGCAGGGTTATGCCATTCTTAGCACTTGACAGTCTATGTAGTATCGCGCAATCATTGTCGGACACTGACTTGGCATGCAACTTTGTAACACGCAGTCATTGTGCGCCACTTGCCGGACCGGTCATAGACCTCCCCCACCTAATATATTCAAGCCCTCGTTGAACGCGACCCAGTATGAACACCATACTTGTCTTAACTTAGCTGCTTGCACTTTCAGAACCTTTTCGCACTATGCCAACTTTTCATGCCTTAGCATCAGCATCACTTAGCTTCACTACTTTGCCATCGAACTCATATACTTGAGACACTTCTCGGCGTCGAGCTCTAAGCTTACACGGCTACTCAAATCATGCATCAATACCCAAATGCCAATTTGAAATTCCTCTTGCCAATTTCCTGAATTGTGCCTGAACTTCGCATGAATCATTTGTGCTATACACAAGTAATGATTATTCCCAACTGATCACATTGATCAATGTCATAATCTTTTTCCTTCATTTTCCGAATTTATTTGCACCACGCAACATAACAGAACTTATACAAGACTTGGCTTCATTCTTCAATCATATGCGCCTACGCTAAATCATGTCATGGCTTAAGGTATGCATGCTATGATTTCATACCACTCTTGATATGCGCCACAACCTATAGCCTTTTCTGCACTTTGAAAACATTAGCACTTTCACTAGATTTGGCCTCGAAATCATATTGCAAACTTCACCTTCTCGTACTTGCATCATCTGTATGCCAAAGAACCAGCACCTCGCTATTCTTTCATCGTCGCAACACCTTGATTGAAATGCATGACTCTGGTATAGTCATGACTTAGCATACCCGGGGCATTCCACCGTCACTTTATAGAAAAAGTATCCTCTTCACGCGCCTTTGAAACCCGCACTTCTAAGCATCAGTTGCTTTTTCAAACTGCTACGCTTTAATGTGGCGGAAAAATAACATCATGTTCTTCCTAACAATGAGTTACTCTTAACTCATATACTTGATGGACTTAGATCTTCATTCTTGTTGCGTTACTCCATGCTATCTATGTCAAATACCTTCGCACTTCCACATAACTCTCAACAGCAAACTCGACTATGCCACCAACTCCTCTATTTGCTTCTTTTCACTTTCAGCGTCTTCTATTGCATATTTTGGCTTAATATGTTATGTAGCATCTTCCATGCGAACTAACTTTACTTTGAACGAAACAGGCAAGATCTTTCACTTCAAATACCCTCATTCACTACTACCTTACATAGAGAGACTTTATTCCAACACCAAGGTCCACTCGACCCAAAATGAAAGTATACTCAAACTTGAGCAAATACTCGTGCCAACTGATTGCAACTTGTAAGACCTAACAAGCCTTGCAATACTGACTTCATCTTCGCTTCTAAGAAACAAAGGAAGCGAGACAACACCTACTGTCCCCAATGTAGCAATTCACTTTGCCACATGCACTCTTCCAACTATCAACGTTCTTATGCAACTCCCATAACGATGCACAATATAATTGACACTTAGTTAAATAATCCTTCAAACTGATACCATCATGTTGCTTTAGCTTTCATGAAGATTTCTTCAATAATGGCCACATGCCATCTTTATGCATCACCACTACTTTGTGCTTCTTTCTCCATACATCTACAATTCGCCTAACTTGCATCTCCAATCGCATCATGCATTTTGGCCATGCCCAAATCCTATTTGGCGCATGCTACTGTTGCATATTTGCTATGCCAGTCAACACCCGAATTTTAATGCAAACTTGTGCACCTTTGCACAACTGGAACAGACTTAACTTGGTGATTCTGAGCATCACCATATAGATCAGCAAAGTCATGTTACACAATGACTTTCGCGGACAATTCCCTTTGATAATCTCAAAAAGACCATAATCCTTGCAAATGAGGCGCCACTACCTACGTTTCATGAAGCAAGAATGCCATATTCTTCCTTAAACTTGGAACTCATTTTTATTGTCCATGCACATCTGGTTACTCTTGTCTTTCCCCTTCTCCAAAATCATCTTTGTAGCAACACTGATTTGTAGTGGACTAGAACATCCGCTTGTGGTTATGATCAAATGCAGGTCTTTGGACACCTTTGTCCAAGCATATTGATCCTACTCATAAACCAGGTGCAAACACACTCCTTGTGTGCATCTAGCATTAACGAAGAACACTTTGCAAACGCAAGACCGTGGTATCTCGGTTTTTCCCTAACTTGCACTTATTTCTTCAGCCTTTCGATAAGCTTTACGGTAGATAAGAATTGGCCATCCAATTATTCTTTTATGGCATCACATTGCCACAAAAATGCTGATTCACAATTAGACTTTGCATTACCACCAAGGTACATGCATTCGATAGAGATAACGTTAATCTTCCATCAACTAGCTACGATGAAAACACCTTTAGTCTATCACATAGACAAGTTTTCCATCTTATTTTCCACTGCAGATGCCAATAACATCTTTGCATTCAGGAATTTACCCCAAAATTCCAATTACTACTTGTAATGTACTCGCTACTGATAACACCACAAAGATATGCATTCCAAATGCGTAATATTTGCATACTTGTGAGAAAAATGGACTTTAACACCTGACTTGCACCATAGCAGTCAACATATTCCTTAGTTTTGTCATGCAATCACTTGAAAACCCGATTGTCAATGATTCTTGCGTGTTCGTCTAATACTTTGGGCTGGAATTCGGGCACTTTTGCCATGAACTTTCACGGCATGTTGCTACCTCAAGCTTCAAAGTTCATTCCAATTTATCTTTCCACATAAGATCAACTTCTTCTAGTCTCCATACTAGCGAAACCCAAACAATTCACAACTGAATTTGACAAACAAATGACACCAACTTGAGTAAAAGAGAGAAAAATCAGTAACCGTGTCCCCAAACATAGCTCTGATACCAGCTGTCACATGCCCATTTAATCGCCTAAAATTTTCATGGGACACGACCGACAATGATTGTGGTTCAGTGAACCAACTTTCCCCACAATCACTCAGCCTTGCATACTCGCATCAAAGTACGCATCTGCCTTCACTCTAAAAGCTTGGCACAACGGAAGTATTTTCTTCTTTCTCTCTAACTCTTCATGCCCCCATAAGCATAACAGGTTCTTCCATGTACTAAATCAATTCTCACACAAATCAAAAACATAATGAACACAAAGAATATTTCAACAAACCCATTTTATTGCACTAAAGGAAGATTACGAAACTCTTCCATCATATGGAACAAAACAGGCGATTCACCCTCTTGGTGAATGCCTAAAACACTCTCTACATTAGTGGTTCTTATCTCCAATCGGACAACCCTATTCTTATTGATCTCTAAGCTATTTATACATGCTAAAGATCAGGCCAAAACTGTGTGCAACCGCTTGGACATCCTACATACAGCTACATGTCCACAGGTAGTTTTTTTAACCGCCAATCCGATTTTCAACTGTCACCTTTTGTGTTGTCTTGCAGATTGAAGCCACACATGTCTTGAATGATTAGGGACAATCTAATAAGGTTATGAACTCATTTCATAACCCTTCCAACTCGTCTCACACCTTTGGCACGCTTGTGAAGCCAATAACCAACTTGTAACCGCCACCTGAGCCATATTGCACAACTGTTGTGCTTTACTAAATTCTGCCTTGATCTATTGCTCATCCATCTTGGACCTGCATGCTTATCACTCTAAGCTAATGCATGGATAATCATAATGCTTCAATCATCGAGGCCAACTCCTTAATCTCATTCTGGTTTCTCATGCATCATATGCTTCACTTAGCCAATTTGCTTGACAATAGTAATGCCACTCTTGCATTACTAACTTGTTTGCACTGTCCAAGCTTTGGACAGCCTTGAACTAATGTCATAGACTAATCCTTAGTCTATTCTACTTTCTTGCATCATCATTGAGTTTAGGCCAACTCAATTCCACAGATATGCCTTAATGCCAACATCGCATGTTGCATCTTACATCTTGACACTTTGGCTTTGTATTGCCTTTCCCTCAATGAAGCTTCATTGTGTCGACCAATAAGCTACATTACTTATCCAAATGTATTTACAGTGTAGCACTACCTTTGCGCTTTACTGTCCCTGCAGGGTTATGCCATTCTTAGCACTGACAGTCCATGCAGTATCGCACAATCATTGTCAGACACTGACTTGTCCTGCAACTCCGTAACGCGAAATCATTGTGCGCCACTTGCCGGACTGGTCATATTTAGGATGAACCATAACCAAACCGTGTACAATGACTTGTTCATGAACGGTTAGCCGAAACTAACCATTTGAATAATAAGCTTAACTATTTTCATATAACACTTTAAGACTTAATCTTGAGTGATGATTGTGATCAAACATGTCTAGATAGTGTTTTTTAGAGAGTTATTCAAATGCCGATTATCTCATAGAAATAATTCTGATGCATCTGAAAATATTCGACAGGGTAAGTACGTGTACCGGGCATGTGTACCCTTAAGACAATAACGAGTTCAGGAACTCACATATCTTTTATGGTTTTCATACTGGGTATGCGTACCTTATTGATTTTGAAACCATCAGATCTTTTACGGTTTGCATACTAGGTATGTGTACCGTCCTGGTTCACAAGTCCACAAGCTTTTTATGGTATGGATACCGGGTATGCGTACCAAAAAGTCGTTATAGATACGCCGGTACGTGTACAACGTACATGTACTGCGTCCTTGGACTTATAACAGTTTTCCCAGTATGCGAACTGGTATGCATACTGTCCTGTATCCAGATTTACAAAAGTTCTATACTTCTCTCTAATAATTTATTTGAAACATTCCCGAAAAACAACAATGGCACAGATCAGTGTTCCAAGATATTTTCAAATGATTAAATCTTGAATCATAATTAGATCATAAACAATAAATTGTTCTTAACCAAATTCATGAAGTATGAAAAAACGTGCTTAAGCTTAGCATATTTCGAGAATGATTAACAAGAAAAACTTGACTGGTAATTTATGTTATGTAAATACTGTCTAATTTAGTGATGCGATAATGTCTCATAGATAGAAATGTGAAAACTTAAGATATAGGTGGTTCAGTATTCACTTACCTTTTGTTGAAGAAGTTCTCCAGAGCTCATGTTGATCTTCGCCTTCAAACGATAGAAGGCAGTGATATCTGATTCTGAACTACACACATCTATCCTAATCCGAGACTGTTGATGCTGAGTTTTTGACAAGGGCATTTGTAGTAAATTTTCCTTAACCTAATTATAGGAATGCAAGAGAATCCCTGACCCGGCATCATGATTATTAAAGTCTATATCAATACAATTTGTATTCTACAAGAGAATCAATGAAGTATATTCAATTGAAGGACCTAGTAGTCCAAAATCTATTCTAAAAGTGTATATGCATGCCAAATTTAAGGGCTTTCCCCAGAAGAAACCTCGTTATTTCATGTGTGCCAATACATATAACTTTTATGCTATATGCATGACATTCATATTCAGAATAAGGTTTGACACCATTCTTGAATTAACATGCTACTGAGAATATTATATTTAAAACATAGTCATATCAGTATTGTCTCAAGATGCAAACTCCCACGGCTGAGTTCCTCGAACATACTATAACAACACTATTATATTCGAAATCTGTATTAAAGTAACATTACACCTCGAATCCAGGCCTGGCATGTTGCCTTAAACTCATACTCTAGATTATAGTTATGTGATGATCGCATCATTAATATTGCGGCATATTAGCAAGGCATAACTCGGCACAATATGACCTCTGGCATACCCAATGTCGTGCAAAAGAATAAGCTTCACATAATTCCCGGCCTTGGAAAATATGGCCAAGGCCATGGCCTAAACCACGCATGATTCTCGAGCCGTGGCATAGACCCACACACTATTCTCGGCCTTGGAATCCATGGACAAGGACAAGGCATTCATCCGCGCGCTATTACTGGCCTTGGAAAGCTATGGCCAAGGCCACAGCTTGAGCCGCGCGCTATTACCGTCCTTGGAAAGCTATGAACAGGGCCATGGCAAGACCTCGAGCGCTATTCTCGGCCTTGGAAGCTATATGGCCAAGGCCACAACATGCTCTGTGCGTTATTAATTCCCGTCCTTGGCAGTTATGGCCAAGGCCACAACCTATCCTCCGCGCCCTTCCTCGGCCTTGGCAACTGCGGCCAAGGCCACTTCTAATATTGCACGCCATTCTCGGCGTTTGGAAACCACAGCCAAAGCCGTGGCTTATGCGGTGCGCCGTTCTTGAATCTAAAATACGCCCCTACAATCCCCTTGGATCGGAGATTACCTTATTTAGATCACGAATAAGTAAAGGCTCGATAATTTCTCACTCTCATTGGCTGTAGCCAAGGAAAAATATGCTAAGTCGCTATAAAACCGCATCTTACCGAGGCAGGCGCGCGCACTAGCGCCGTGAAGGGGCTACAACGCGCCAAACCCTAATATGGAAATAAATTACCATGACATCTCACGCCAATAGCTCCAATTAGACCCAATGCTAGTTGTGGCTCTAAGGCCAAGGTCATTCGAGTCATCTTTTAGATCTCAGCTCATTAGGCCAAACATAGCGCCCCTGCGGGTCATGGCAGTGCCATTTTAGGCCACTACGCCATTTGCTATTTTATCGCCATAAATCGGCCATTCAAAGGCCACACGATAATTTATCTCTCCAGTATCTCACATGTAGATTATGGCCAAGAATATTTCTCTCCATTTAGCTGTGGCATAGAATACGCATGCACTATGCCACTTTTACGCCATTAGAATGCCATGCTAAATTATAACATCTCAACTAGATACAAACACGCCAAGTGATCCTCTTGCGCATCAACAGGACATAGGCATGCCCTAATCTCACGGATGGCCTTGGGAAAAGTTGTTTTCACAAAAATTCGACATGCCTATAAAACATGGCATGTCAGTTGCTGTTGTTAGAGCATAGCTCGGTTGAACCCACCGAGCGTTGGTATGTCAAGTTTGGTTGTCATATTTTAGTGAATCAAAACTCATGTTAAGAGTTGCTTGATTATGTACTAGAGTAAACTTCGTATAGGATAGCTTGAAAGTATTAGGATTTGAGACTTTACAAGTATTGCAAAGACTTGAAGATGTGTAGAAGCAAGGAGCTACAACGACAACAATCATCCTTCCACTTGAGGTTAGTGATATTTGACTTGAACTGTTTCATTCCCTAACGTAGATTTCAAGTCGTGCATATTGAAAACAAAACTGCGAAGCATATTTGAACTATAGATAGACATAGTATTAAGGAATACAATACGAGGTTTATTGCTTAACCATTAAGCTTTGTAGATAAGACATCGCCATAATCATTTGAATGCTATTGTGATTATGTATGGGTATGAGGTGAGGATTTCATCCTAGGGAACAATGTTTTACATGTGTTCTAAGGAACAATGTGAATCGAAAAGAAAATCTCCAGGCGTTATTGGTTTTGTTATTCATTGCATATCTTATGAACAACCAATATGTGTGATTGAGTATAACCGTTCACGACTAGTTGTGTTCTTGGTAGAATTGTTCACAAAGGCCTGACTTATGTATTGGTATGACTTTTATTAGTGAAACCGATCTTAAGTAATCACCTGAGATGGTATGATCGGGTTTGTGATTTTTTGTCTGACCAAATATGGGAAAGGGAACCGATCCTAGTAAGAGGTGTCGTACATCACAAAGGGGAACCGATCCTTGTATGAGGTGCAGCAAGGTTTATAGCAGAAAGGGGAACCGATCCTATGGACATGTGAAACACGTTTTTAGGCAAAGGGGAACCGATCCTATGGATATGTGCAACACATATAAGTTAGATATCATATATATGTGGGGAACTGATCCTAGTACCTAGTCAACCGAATTTTGGAAAGCTAGTGTGACTATGCACAATACTCACATGGAAGGAAGAACCGAAACTTGTTTTGGTAGAACCGCTAAACCCATGATTGTGATTGAATGTTATTTGATAAATCACATAGTTCTTGAAAGTCAGATGAACCAATTCTAAACTTGTTTGGAAGTGTGGCAAATCGGTTTCAAGGTTGTAAGTGTGAAAGAGAACTTACAAAGTTAAGATGTCGACATACTTTGAACACGTGCTATGAATGTTTATTTCTTTAATTGTTCAAAGTTATTCCTTAACAGCTAAGGGAACAGAATCCCAGGATCGAAACATAAATAAGTTAAGAATCTTTTAATTAAGGTATTTAGCTTCATTTTGTAGGGAAATACGAATTAGTAATATGCATTTACTAATTAGATATTTTCCGAGAGATTTTGATCATTATTTTTGGACAGAGCATTTCCAGGAATTATGGAAACCAAATTTGTGCTTTAATGAATATCTTGAGAATATTTTCGGTTTTGAAAATTCCTTGGTGTCCAAACTTCCTTGTCTATAAATACTTGAAGTTTTCCTTTCTTGCAAACTTATCATTCGTAACAACAGACTTCATCTTTGTTGTGTTGTTACTGGTGTAGCCGCCTATTCGGAGAGGAGAGTAACCTAATTAGGCGAAATCTCTTACGGCCGCTCAGTATAAAGTCTTCTTTGGGATTGAGAAGCTCTAGCGTGTAGCGTTGGTGGGAAACTAGATAATTGCGGTTTATCTTTTGTTTTCTTTGATTTGATTGACTAATGGTGGTTGAACTTTGATTGCACCTAGTCTGTTTATGCTTGAGAATCTTCTCTTCTGATATAAGATTCACCCAAACTAGTTCAGAGTTTCGACAGGGATATTTAGACTGTTGTTAGTTCTAAAGGCGATCTTGTGATAATCCATTGTTAACAGACTCAGTTCTATGCGTGATTGATCACAAGAGATTCAAGTGATTGTGTGCAGGTGTTTATTGAAGATTTAAGAAGATTTAAAGACGAAGAAGATTTTGAAGATTTCTGATTTGTGGGATCATAATCTTTGGTGTGCACAATACTTGTTTCGGTAAAAGAGGATCCGATTAATAATCGGTTTATCTTTGTGATAGATTGGAATGATTAATTGAGTAGATCGGCATCAACACAATTCTTTGGATTAATAGTGTTATTGGCTTGATCTTAAACGATTACTTCGGTAATTGAACATAAGATAGATCTAAGAACCTGACGAAGGAGTTTATGTTAAGATAAACGGAAGAGCCTTTGTCCGACTCATATCACTTGGTTGAATAAAGTTGATACCAAACAGATTTGTTGTTCCTTTACTGTTTGGAATACGAACCAAAGGAATTGTTCAAAGTACGTGACTTATTTATAATTTGGAGGCGTGGGAATACATACGGAACTAGGTGAACTATAGGTTTAGTTGCTTGGTCCCAACTATACGAAGTTGGTGTAATTTTGTGTAGCGGCTTAATCCTGAGAGTATTCAATTCTGGACAAGGTCCCGAGGTTTTTCTGCATTTACGGTTTCCTCGTTAACAAAATCTTGTTGTGTCATTTACTTTATATTTCCGCATTATAATTATTTTATTATAATTAAAGTAAATTACACAAACGTTAATTCCTATTTACTTTATAAGTGAATCCTATTGTGTTTGGTTAAGTCCGAACCTTTTTATCAAGTAACATACTTCGTTGTTGTATTGTCTCGATCTCGTATCCATAGACGATCACACAAAGTGTGAACCGATTAGTTGTATTGTCTCGACTTAGTCCATAGACAATCACTTTCGAAGAAAGGACTTATAGGTAGGAAAAGTTTTAGCTTGAGGTATATATGGGTACCCTCGCCTTTTCAGCTACGATTTAGCCTAAATATGATGAGATCCATAACTTATCCAAAAATACCTAAGAAACATCAAAATACGTCACATGAGGGGATTCTTCATGGGGTATTGATCTGGTGGTCTACAGCAACATGCGACATGGAAACACTCCGTGTGAAAAGTTAAAGTAGTGTGGCGGTTACAGCAGTTGGAGAGATAATGGGCGCGTTATAAAAGAGATTTCCAGAAACTTCCATAATTTATCTCGCATCACCCAATCATCTCCATCTCTGCATAAACCCACGACCTCCACTACTCACGAGAGGGGCAATGTGTATTCTACAATACTATAAATAGGCTCCTCAGCCTATTCAGAAGGACAACACAAGCTTTCATACCCAAAAGCTCTGTTATTCTTCATAGTTTTCAATACCCAACATACACAATTCAATACCATTGCCATTTTATCAAAATTTTACATTCCTTCCCCTAAGATCAACCCATCTTCCTCTCCTCGTGACCGAAGCAGGGCGGAACGGCTACTTTCATAGTTTAGGTTTGTCCTGTTCGATTTTGATTTTCGAACCTAAAAAGAAAGTACCACAGCGGTGCATTTGTTTTTCCTGAAAGTAATTTTTAGGTACTAATGATTGGCGACCACAGTGGGAGATCAACCTCTCGGTTACGAAATTAGATTCTTCATCCAGTTGAAAATCAGTTCTTCAACCTTTTAAAAACATGGTAGAGCTTAGATCCGGTGCAACGGTTGATCCTAGTTCAGCAACCTTAATGGTGCAAATCCTGAGAATACTTACGTGAATGTCATCCCGGAAAATAACACTACTCCTCATATCAGTGGCGCAGAAGATGATTCCAACAGAAGCGCCCTCGAGCATAGCGGACCTGATGCAGAGATAAGAAGACCTGGCAAAGACACAAGCAGCAATGGAGACTACTCATACAGGAGTGCTCACCTGCCTCAAAACTTTGACGGCGCAGCTGACTCCAGAATAACGCCAAGCTCAAGTGGAACAGGCTCAAAATATCCCAGAACTTGCCGTCAGAGTCGACAAATTAAGGGAACAACCTCGAGAGGATGGTATCCGTGCTAACATACCAGAAACATTCAGCAGCTGAACTTCATCACTCGACAAGATTTGGAGAAACTTTTGCAGAATCGTGGAAAAGATGAGTCGTCACTCTTCCATCACCACCAACCACCATACACGGAGGACTTTCAGAGAGTCCCTATACCAAGAGGATACGTATCACCTACCTTTTCTCTTTATGATGGAACAGGTAATACCCGTGAACACATTTCTCGATTTTTGGAAGCCTTAGGAGTGCATGAATACCACCAGGTGTTGTGGCTCAAAGAATTCTCCAAGTCACTTACTGGGAGGGCATATATCTAGTACAACAATCTCGACCCGAATAGCATATCCAGTTGGTCCGAGATGGTGAGCGCCTTCTATCGAAAGTATTTCTTCGTCTCCAAGCAAATTACATTTTCAGACCTGAGAAGGATACTCCAGTGCAACAACGAGCACCCCAATGACTATGTCAAGAGATACAAAATCCAAGCCCTCGATTTCCACAACCCAAACATAACAGAGCAACAACTAGTGGAATCATGTATCAACAAAATAATCCATGTGTATCGCGCCTTACTCAAAAATTTACGTTTCCAAACTTTCTCAGAATTGCACGAAGCATCCAAACGATCAACCACCACCGCTCCAGCGTTGATCGAGAGAACGAGGTCGGTCAAGGATGAAAATCGCTGACACACCCGCAGAAATAGGTGCTTAATCAACATGCAGTACTCAGATCAACCGTCTATTGGCGATGTGACCAATGAAGAGCCCAAAAGAAAATTCGCGCCTCAGCAAGCTGTCCGAGAAAAGTGCTCCATGTCCCCCCCAGCACCTGCCCAGAATTCAGCACCTACTCAAGGTCCACACAAAGTTGCACGGCAACAACCACCAGCGAAATCAGATTCAACATTTCTGGATTTCCTCTTCCCTATGGAGGAAGTTCTTGAGTTTCTAGAAGTCTGGATACAAGATGTAGCTATCAAACTACCTCTTGTGTGTCGCCCACCGACTGATGTGGACATGTTAAATGCAAAATATTTTCGCTTCCATAGATTTGTCAATCACCCCACCAATGAATACAACGGGTTGAAATGCGTCTTTAAGGAAAAGATAGATTCACGAGAATTGCACTTGGGGACTGAAAGCATTCACAAAGGTCCACTACCTGTCAGAAATTTCATCATGTCCGGAGAACCCATAAAAAAGATGGTTCAAAGTCATATGGAACAAATATGTGAAGTTCTTTACCTCTCAAAAATCCAACGTAAAGATATTTTCACAGCCCTTAACCAAGTCATCGACTTTTCAACACCCGATGAATGAGATATTTCGACCTCATTTGCACAAGTTTATTTTGGTTTTCTTTGACGATATATTAATTTATAGTAGATCATGGGAGGATCACCTAAAACACCTACAAATTGCTTTTCAAATTCTATTAGAGAATCAACTGGTGGTAAAGCTTAGTAAATGTTCGTTTGGTAAAGAAGAGACAGAGTATCTCAGACATATCATTACTGCAAACGGACTTGCCACCGATCCTTCCAAAATTGAGAGCATGTTGAGTTGTCCTAAGCTAAATCAGTAAAAGGTCTTCGTGGGTTTTTGGGACTAACCGGTATTACCGAAAATTCGTTAAGAACTAAGGAAGTATATCATATCCCCTTACTTGGATGTTAAAAAAAAAACAACTTCATTTGGTCAGAGGAAGCCGACGATGCATTTGAGGCCTTAAAAAAAGCCATGACGACAACACCGGTATTAGCACTTCCCAACTTTGATCAGAATTTTGTCATTGAAACAAATGAAAGTGGACATGAACTTGGAGCAGTATTAATGCAGAACCAAAAGCCAATCGCCTATACAAGTAAAGTCCTTGGACCTCGCCATCTCACCTTATTAACTTATGAAAAGGAGTTGCTTAAAATAGTACATGCAGTATCTAAATGGAGACCGTATATTTTAGGTAAGCGTTTTACTATCTATATTGATCAGCAAAGTTTAAAACATTTCTTGGAAGCTAGAGCCACTATTCCCTCACAACAGAAGTGGTTGGGGAAATTAATGGGATATGATTATGAAATTATTAAGTATAAAAGGGGAGTGGAAAATAATGCAGCTGATGCATTATCAAGGATGAACGAGAACCCAAAATGTAATGCTATAACATATGCTAGTTGTACTTGGATGGAAGACTTGAAGAGGGAATTGAGATCTGACCCATGGTTGCAAGAGCGTGTAGCGAAGATACACCAGTCCAGCTTTAACGAGAAGAACTATTCTGTAGAAGATGGGATGTTGAAGTATCATCAATAATGGGTATTAAGTCCCGAATCCCGATGGAGAGAGTTGTTGTTGCAAGAGTTTCACTCATCACCGACAGCTGGACATTCAGGTTATTTAAAGACAATAAAGAGATTGTCAAAGTTATTCTACTGGAAGGGAATGAGGCATGATGTTAAGAATTATATAGCACACTGCGACATATGCCAGAAGAATAAATATGAGACTGTGTCACCTGCTGGACTAATGCAACCATTGCCTATCCCTGACACTATTTGGGTAAACATATCCATGGATTTTATAGACGGTTTACCTAACTCGCATAGGAAGACTGTTATTTTTGTCGTGGTGGATAGATTAACTAAGTATGCTTACTTTATAGCCTTGAAGCATCCGTACACAAAAAGATCAGTGGCAAAAGTTTTTCTAGAATCGGTTGTGAAGCTACATAGGTTTCCTCAATCTATAATCTCAGATAGAGATGATGTATTCACCAGCCATTTTTGGAAGGAATTATTTAGACTTCAGGGTACGAAATTGAAAATGAGCTCTTCTTATCATCCCAAACAGACGGTCAAACTGAAGTAGTGAACCGTTGTTTAGAGTCTTACCTCCGTTGCTTCGCTGGAGACAAACCCAAGAGTTGGTCAGCATGGCTTCATTGGGCAGAATATTAGTATAATACAACACACCACATGTCTACTCGGATGACTCCATTTGAGGCGTTATATGGTATACCCCCTCCTACTATGCACCATTACATCCCTGGGGAAGCAAAGAGTACCCCAGTGGAGCTAGCATTGAGCAGAAGAGATCAACTTCTGTTACAACTTAAGGAGCACTTACAGATAGCCCAAAATAAAATGAAACAAATAGCCGATGCAAGTCGAACAGAAAGAGAATTTTAGGTTGGGGATTTCATATATTTGAAGTTGCAGCAGTATCGACAACAATCCACATCAAGGAGGGGTAATCAAAAACTTGCACCAAAGTATTATGGTTCGTTTAAGGTGATCCGAAGGATTGGCGAGGTTGCGTATGATCTTGAGTTACCAAGTGAATCCCGAATACATCCAGTGTTTCATGTTTCTTACCTCAAACAGGCTTTACTACCTAATGTGAAGGTTTACAGTGAGCTGCCAGAACCAG
This sequence comes from Papaver somniferum, assembly GCF_003573695.1. Taxonomy (NCBI): domain Eukaryota; kingdom Viridiplantae; phylum Streptophyta; class Magnoliopsida; order Ranunculales; family Papaveraceae; genus Papaver; species Papaver somniferum. The sequence goes on along the minus strand of NC_039367.1, from coordinate 41,498,277 downwards.
CCACAGAAGATGAAGACGAGTTGGCAGTAGAGGTACTATGCCTTAGTATATTGGCTCAACTCTATCTTGAACTTCAGATCTTTTTAGTATATTAGCTCTCCTTCACGAATCCAAGCGGGTATATACATATATCTGCATATATATATATAAAGAAGATTCTTAATCGGCCTAGGAATGGACGGTTTAGGCAAGAGGTGGCCAGCCAAACCGTGTGGGGCCACACGAGGCTATGCCTTAGCCATGTAAAGACCAGCTCCACGAGCATGAACACCATTAACACTACACATCTGCACCTGCTATGCCCAGAGTATGCTACCACACCATAACAATACAGATAAGTAGCGTCTCCTTTGCTTATGAATTTTGAGATTATGCAATATTTATGTCACCTTCTAATGCTTACCACGCAACACGATATTGTTCCGTACTAACTAGGGACTGATGTTGATGGTTATTTTTTGACAAGGGCATTTGTATTAAATTGGCCTTGACCTAATTGTATGAATGCATGAGAATACATGACCCGACATCAATATTATTAAAGTCAATACGAATACAATTTGTATTCCGTAAGAGAATCAATAAAGTGTATTCAATTGACTGACCCAATAGTCCTAAAGTTATTCCAAAAGTGTATATGCATGCCAAATTTCAGGGCTTTCCCTAGCAGAAACCTCGTTATTTCATGTGCGCCAATACATATAACTTTTATGTTATATACATGGCATTATTCATATTCAGAATAGGGTTTGACACCATTATTGAATTAACATGCTTCTGAGAATATTATATTTAAAACATAGTCATATCAGTATTGTCTCAAGATGCAAACTTCTATGGCTGAGTTCCTTGAACATACTATTGCGGCACTATTATATTCAAATTTTTTATTAAAATAGCATTACACCTCGAATCCAGGCGTGGCATGTTTCTCAAACTCAGACTTTAGATTATAGCTATGTGATGATCGCATCAGTAATATTGCGGCATATTGGCAAGGCATAACTCGGCACAATATAACCTATAGCACACCCAATACCGTGCAAAAGCATAAGTCTCGCATCATTCTCGGCCTTGGAAACTATGGCCAAGGCCATGGCCTAAACCACGCGTGAATCTCGAGCCTTGGCAGCCACGGCCAAGGCCGTGGCATAGACCCGCACGCTATTCTCGGCCTTGGAAGCCAAGGCATTGATCTGCGCGCTATTACCGGCCTTGCAAGCTATGTCCAAGGACACGGCCTGAGCCGCGCGCTATTGCCGCCCTTGTCAATCTATGGCCAAGGCCACAGCCTGAGCTGCACGCTATTATCGGCCTTGGCATCTACGACCAAGGCCATGGCATATTCTCACGCGCTATTACCGGCCTTGGCAGATATGGCCAAGGAAAGGCCCCGCTCGCTGTTCTTGGCCTTGGCGGCTATTGCCAAGGACAAAACATGCTCTGTACGTTATTCCCGGCCTTGGCTTGAATCTAAAATACGCCACTAAAGCCCCTTGGACCGGAGATTACCTTATTTAGCTCTCGTCTAAGTATAGGCTCGATAATCTCTCTCTCTCATTGGCCGTGTCTAAGGAAAAATATGATAAGTTGCTATAAATTGCAGCTTACCGAGTCAGGCGCGCGCACTAGCGCCATGAAGGAGCCACAACGCGCCAAACCATAATATGGAAATAAATTACCATACCATCTCACGCCAATATCTCCAGTTAGATCCAATGCTAGATGTGGCCCTGAGGCCAGGGTCATTCGAGTAATCTTTTAGATCTCAGCTCATTAGGCCAAACATAGCGCCACTGCGGGTCATGGCAGCGCCTTTTTAGGCCATTACGCCATTTGCTATTTTTCGCCATAAATAGGCCATTCAAAGGCGACGCTATAATAATTTACCTCTCTAATATCTCACATGTAGATTATGGCCTAGAATATTTCTCTCATTTAGCTGTGGCATAAAATACGCACGCATTATGCCACTTTTACGCTATTAGCACGCCATGCTAAATTATAGCATCTCAAGTAGCTACAAACACGCCAAGTCACCCTCTTGAGCCTCAATAGGACATGGGCGCTCCCTAATTACACGGAAGGCCTTGGGCAAAGTTGTTTTCAAAAAAATTTGACATGCCTATAAGACATGTCATAACAATGGCTATGATTTAGCGTAAGTAAGATGAGATCCACGACTTGTCCAAAAACATCTAAGAAACATCAAAATACGTCACATAGGGGGATTCTTCATGGGATTCGTCGGATGGGCTACAACAACATGTGGCGTGGCAACATCCCATGTGAAAAGTTAAAGTAGTATGGCGGTACAGCAGTTGGAGAGATAATGGTGCATTATAAAAGAGATTTCCAGAAACTTCTCTAATTTATCTCGCATCATCCCATCATCTCCATCTCTCCATAAACCCACAACTTCCACTACTCACGAGAGGGGCAATGTGTATTCTAAACTGTTATAAATAGGCTCCTCAGCCTATTCAGAAGGACAACACAAGCTTTCATACCCAAAAGCTCTGTTATTCTTCATAGTTTTCAATACCCAACACACACAATTCAATATAATTGCCATTTTCTCAAAATTTTTCTTCTTCCCTCCCATAAGATCAACTCATCTTCCGCTCATCGTGACCGAAGCAGGGCGGAACGACTACTATCGTAGTTTAGGCTTGTCCTGTTCGATTTTGATTTTCGAATCTAAAAAGAAAGTACCATAGCGGTGTATTTGTTTTGCCTGGAAGTAATTTTTAGGTACTAACAGAGACTTGACTAAATGTAGACTAGAAAAACAAGATATAATTTTGACAACTAAATTTGATAACAAGCTTAAGATAGCAACACTTGTGAGTTCGACCGAGCAATGCTCTAACAATAATATTAACTGCGTTGTTAAATTTCCGTTTTTAATAACAAAGATGAATTTGTATTAGACATTTAGAGATCACGTCAGGATGTTATGATCAAAACCCTTGATAATTAAAATAAAAATCGTATGTAAATACTCCCTCCGTCCCACTATTAAGTGACCTATTTACTTTTAGATTTTGTCCCACCATTAAGTGACCTATATCACTAGACAATGATATATTTCTAAAATTATCCTTTTAATTGATTATAAGAAATATGCATAATTTGACAGGCATGTTTATATTCGTTACATAAGTGTTTTAAGATGCTTTTCAATGGTATGAAGTTTGCGAACATCCGTGGTGTAGTTTGAGAGATAAATCATTTCAAAATTTCACTAGTTATTATCCATAAGGGTACAATTGTAAAAAATGCTTAAATATACTCTTTTCCCTTGCTTGCCTTAAAAATTGTGCACATTTAAACTAGGTCACTTAATAGTGGGACGGAGAAAGTATATTTTATTAATTGTATTGTGGAAGCAATAAGACTCTCAAATTTTGAGAACCAAAAAAAGTCAATTTAGAAGATGGATTATCAACATTAAGATTTATTCGGGTTTATTCGTACGGAGAAATAGGTTCTATCATATTCAAACTTTTAATTCAACTTCAACTCATGTTTTTTAAATGGTTTTTGATGAGTCCTCAAGGCGGATAAAAATTAAGAGTTTAATGTAAAGGTCAAATAGCGAAAATAGGTTTAGATTTAATATGGACAACTTAGTTAATTTTATTATATGTAAGAAAAAAATATAATACTTCTTCCGTCCTAAATAGACGACCTACTTCAAGTTTGCACAATTCCTTTTCTAAAAAAAAGTTTGCACAATTCTTAAGGTAAGGACGAGGGTGAAGTATTTTAAATATTTTTTACAATCATACCCTTATGGATAATAACTAGTAAAATTTAGAAATGATTTATTTTTCAAACTATACTACGGATATTCGTAAACTTTATGCCACTACAAAGCATTTTAAAATGCTTACACAACTTATATAAAAATGGTTATTAAATTATACATATTTCTTTTACTAACAGTAATCAGTTAAAAGAGTAGTTTTAGAAATATCCTCTTGTTTAATGATACATGTCATCTATTTAGGGACAATATTTAAAAATAAATAGGTCATTTATTTAGGGACACAGATTGGATCCCTAATGCTCACCCAGGCATTCAGTTGTTCTGCTGTTGGATTTTTATTCAAAACTGTTAGGTGGTTTTTCTGGTTTAGAGCTTTGAAATGGCATATCAGATAGAAAATTTATCAATTTATTTTGTATGAGTTTTGGTACCCTCACCAATAATCTGATCAGGGCCGTCTTAGGGGCTAGGCAGACTAGACGGTCGCCAAGTTCCCCAAATTGTTGAGGGGTCAAAATATATATTTTTTCGAACAGTAGCTAATATGTAACAATATAGGTGTTAGTAAAGGATTTTGTCACACTTATTTGCATTACAGATAGTTTGTAACAGTTATAGTCGCTATAAATTGTTTATAACAGCTATGACTGTTATTAAAATCTTAGTTTCTGAAAACAACAATCAGGTGTGGGTATTTTATGCCTAATTTTGAGTTTATAACCCAATATCTAATAAAAGGCTAAATTTTTTGTTGCGGCTTATGGCCGCGTAGGCTAATTCAAGTTATCATGTTAAATGTATAAAATCTATCTATAGAATAAGAAAACGTTGCCTCTGTTTGGGGATAGATACACCGTTCAAAAGAGGTGGGACAAATCTGAGTATCCATAAAGTAATCAGATGGGCTCGACACACCTGTTGGCGAAGCCTTCTAAGTGGACCTATTTCCTTCTCAATTACTCTAATCGTATATCCTTCTCAAAGATTTTTTTTTTTTTTCTTATCGTTTAAAACAACCGGAGCAAATTGGAGAATTTCAATCGTATCCTTCTCAGTAAAACGTGTTAGAGAAAACATGCACCCTATAATCTTTTATTTCAATTGTTATTTCTGATTGTTTTAGGGTTTTGGCTAGAATTTTTATTGTTTCAAATTCCAGGGATTTAGATCCTCCCCCACGGTTGCAGCAGCTGATGTTACTCCTCCACCACCGCCATCTACACATGCAGCTCTAATTTTTCTCTGATGTACGGTTGCACAGATGGTTAGGTTATATCACAATTCCAGGGTTTTATAAGAAACCTATGATTTAACGACATTATTCAAAGGTACATCATAGAACATTTCCAGATTTTCAGCAGTGTTTTATTTAATTTAATCAATGAGTATTTAATTTAATCAATGAGTACAATGGGTGTTAATTTCAAACATGAATAATCAAGAACAAACGTAGTGGTTATGAAGACGGAGTTGGTGGTTTCACTACAGATAAAGAAGTATGTGGCTTAGCAACAGGAGAGGGAGGCAGACAAATATGGAATGGTGCATCCCAATGGTAGTGGAAGATACAAGAGTGTAGGCGTGTAGGCTACAATATTGGGAGATACATGAGTATATGGTGTCTTAACAATGGAAGTTGCAGGTACGAGAGGATATTATGGTGGTTTTGCCATCGGGGTGACAGGTACATGAGTACATGTAGGTGGCTTGGCAACGGGAGTAAGAGGCTTATGAGACAAATCCTGATAATAAAACATTCAGTCCTCCGAGATTCTAGACTGGATATGCTAAATGGCAACGGAGTTGATCAGCCTGCTGTTCCAGAGATTCGTAGTATGCAAAAGAAGCTTAGTGATAATCTGCCGATTAATGGAAGATCCGGTTTGTTGAAAGAGTGGTCTTCCTATCAACAAGACGCTGATTCATCAAATTATTCTGAGGAAAGGTTACATTTTGATCAGTCTGCTGTTGTTGGACTTGCAAGAGCAAGTACTATCCGTAGTACGGCAGGAGCTGGCTCTACTATGGATTCCCATGAAGAATCAGCTGCTGGTCCTTTTAACCATAGCCCTTTTCTCTTGCTTTTTTTCATGTTCTTAAAAGCTTAAAATTTAACTGGTGTTTTTTTGATGCATCTCTATGATTTGGTCTCTATGTTTGTCTCTGTCCATGTCGAGAAAATCGCAGAACGCCAAGGACACTATTCAGGGAGAATGTTCAGCTTTGACTTAACGATATGGATGAGTTGGTAAGAAGATGAGTTGGTAAGAAGTATTGTAACAATTATTAAATGCTTAATTTTTTATTTCACATCAATGATGGTTCTAACACATAAGAAAACCGGGTACATCAAAATTCATGCAATGGCCAAGGCTGAATACACCTACATGCACAAAGAGATGCCGAGAGATCAAAATATGAACTCATTACGAACTTCTGGATGACCAACGTACAAGGGAGGTTACATGCCTGTCTTAGACCACAAGAGGGCTAGACTGAAATCCACATTTTTCACCAGTGTTAGAGTTGCAACCAGGGATGATCAAGGATTCCTAAGGTACAATTTCTAACTCATTGAACTGGAGGATCTGAAAAAAAATGAAATTTATATCAAATATGTACCCTATGCGGAATGTTATGTGATTGATTTACTCATTCGAAAGATTGTTTTGCAGGTCTGCTTGCTTAGTCATGCCTCTTTTGGTAAGCAGTTGTAATGAGATAGCTAATATGGTTCTTCTTTTAGAAATGTTTGTATAAGGTCACTTAACATTCATTAAACTATCTGAAAATAGATTACGTCACAAAACTTTCTCACAGCCGAATACATATACTGAGTTTAATCCATATAAATGAATGAGTTGGGCCAAGCATGATAACATTATGGTCCTAAGATGGTGTGAATAACCCTGATATGAGGCGATAGAATTAGCACATAAAGATGGAAGACTATGGTTGTATTTGCTGTCTTAGCTCAAATGGCAGAGCACATGGTTTTCACCATGTAGTTGTGGGTTCGACTCCCACAGATCGCACATGGTTCGCCGTCTTAGGGCAAACACAGACCACTAAGTTATAGCTACATAGACCACTGAGTTATAGCTATACCTTATGAAAATTGAAAGAATCCTGAATAGATCAAATAACTAGATTTCCTAAATGTTCAGTTTCCTGGTATAACTAGATTTCCTAAATACCCAGTTTCCCGGTATTACTAGATTTTCTATAATATTCAGTTTCCTGTTATAAATAGATTTCCTAATCCTGTGCATTCTTAGAGACCAAAGAACTAGATTTCCTAAAATATTCAACTAGATTTCCTCTTTATTATCTGATCTTCATACTAAGAAGATGCATTTATATATGAGGTACTTTTAATAACTACTTAAACAATCTCATCAGAATAAAATATTGAGATCAGTATGAGGTACACATTCACTTACGTTCTTTGAATTATTTGATTTTAATATTTCCTCTGAATATGAGCTAGGCAGTCAGTTCTGTAGTTCGCATTGTTTATTGTAATTGTTTTTGAATCATATGTTTCAGGACGCCTACTAATTCACTACCACTAGACGTCCAACCTGCAGAGGTGAAACTCAACCGTCCTAGCATTGAAAAGCCAGAAAAAGAGCCCTCAATGGTAAAATTCTAATCATCAATTCACAAATACAACAATCTTATTCAAATCCAAAATTTATTCCCTAATGTTCGATTTGAAATCTATTAAACAGGCTCTATCATTAGGACAGAAAGCACACCGACAAAGAGAGGAACAAGAGAAAGAAAGAGAAAAGCAAAAACAAGTTCGTTGCCAAACAGAGAACCCAGATTTAAAATCCGTTCCTCGCGGCAGAGGACGTCCAAAAAAGGAACCTTCAATAGTAATTTTTTAATTATCAATTTACGACTACAATCATTTATATTATTCACTTTTCACTGAGTGGTTTTATTCTGGAAATCTATTATTAGGTACGGTCCTTAGCACAAAAAGCATGTCGAGAGAAAGAGAGACAAGAAAAAGATCGCTTGGAAAAAGAGAAACAAGAATTAAAAGATCGTCTTGAAAGAAAAAAACAAGAGCTTCGGGAAAGAGAAAAAGAACAACATCGAGAAAGACAGAATGAAGAAAAATAACGTAGGGAAAGAGAGCAGCAGGAAAAAGAACGTCAGGAAAGAAATAAGAAAGAACAGAAATGTATTTCAGAGTCTACTGAAGATTCATGCAGTCGTGCTGGACATAATGGAGTTGCACTTCAAAGAGCTAAAGTACTATTTCAAACCTACCTTATCAAACATTTAGCTATACAATTACCTTTGAACGTTTGGTAGATCACTTTCTCGAATTTACAGGAAAGGATGGAACTGTCCCAACAACAACGCCGCAGGAATGAATCGAAGCAGAAAGTACATAAACCAAAAAGGCAGCCATCGATGGTAAAGTTCTAATCTTTAAGTACAGTGATATCTCTTTATATAAAAAAATGTTTAGATCACCATGTAATTTAATATTCAAAATCTAAAGGTTGCATCACTGGCACAAAAAAAACGTCGGTTAATGGAGAACCAAGAAAAAGAACTTTGTGAAGGAACCATCGTTAAGGAAGGTGTGAAATTATATCAACAAGATAATGCTACTGTCGATGAGCAAGGTTATCGAACAGAACATGCAATGAAATCTCAGGCAAGTAGATAGTACATAAAATGTTAGTTATCTATGAATTTTTTATTCATGATTGCCATGTAATCCATACTTTCTAATTGCAGGATACTCAACGCAAAAGATTGCGTAAAACTGTTCAACCCCTTATGCGAAACAAAGAGCTAACAAATCCAGATTTAGATGCTGCGTATGGTGATCAGATAAATAGCAATCGGTTTCATGCATACCCAAATTATGCACCTTAAAAGATCATTCTGTCATAAGATGCTTAAGTATGCTTAACCGGACTATTGGATAGTGTAATGCAATGGCAGTAAATGCTTTTAGATTAATGAATCTCAATTGGTATTCAGTTATTATATGACCATTCAGTATTCTGCCTACCAAAATTTATAATCAATTAACCTTAACTTTTAATCCACTAACAGTATAAAGATTTATAATGGCAGGATACTCCGCGCCGAATAAAAAGGAAAATCACTCAACCGCCTATACTAAACGAAGAGACAACACATTCAGATAATGATGCTGCATTTGACGATCAGGTAATATTAATTTTAGTTCCTGGTTTGATGCTAAAAACATATATTAAGGAGACCCATATAGATTAGACTATAGATATCCTAAGTCCAAACTAAAAAAGTAAGTGATTTTTTCCATTGAGGTTGTACAGCTAAAAATTCAACTATGATTACATTGAGGTTGTACAGCTGAAAATCATTGAGGTTGTACAGCTGAAAATTCAACTATGATATGGGATTTCATGTCATAATTGTTTAAGTTTAGAAACTGTGTTGATATATTTTTGTACACCGATGGACATAGTTTGATTTCTTTTGTTGCTCAATACAGTGCCTTCGCTATGCATACAACTGAACCATAACCTGATTTTGATCTATGTAATTCATATATCAGTATTTTGCTGATTCTAAGCAATTAAAATAATATTGTGTGCCTTACGTTGACTGCAGATGAATTTACATGGAGTGGAGAGGAATATGCAGATAGATTCAGTCTGTGTAGTATCCAATGAAAATGATAATGAGATGTAATATACTCAGAATTTGAACTACTAATCTTATGTTAATTCTATCCAAGTGTAATGTTAACGATTTGTTTTTCTACTTATTTTCAAACAGGTCTTATCCACCTCTAGATATATCATCCGATGAGTATAGTGATTATTATTATTCTTCGGATGACAATGTGCACAGTCAGTCCAGAGATGTACCTAAGGCGGTTAAAAGAGGTCGCAGAAAAGCGGCCAGTGTTGATGAGAATGGTCGAAACTATGTGGGGAGAATGGACGTTCAGTGTCCATTTTGTGGCGCATTGCATTGGATTGATGAAAAAACATCTGATTCATCTTTTGTAAACCCCAAATTCAGTAAATGTTGTCACAAAGGAAAGGTGAAACTACCAGCACTCCTTGAACCTCCTCCGGCACTAAAAGAGTTATATGAAGGAGATGATGATCGTTAAAAAGACTTCAGAGATAATATCAGAAGTCACAATGCTGCTAATGCCTATACAAGTCTAGGATGCAAATACGACACGAGAGCCAAAAAAGGTAGGGGTCCGCCAAGCTTTTTGATACATGGAGAATTGCGACATTATAGTGGTTCCCTGATGCCAGCAAAAGAAGCAGAAGCAATTTACTGGCAGTTGTTCTTATATGATCCAGCTCATGCATTGTCCATATGTGAAAAAAGAAATCCAAATCTAAGTAGAGAAGTTCTTGCGACAATTCAAGATACACTACTACAGCACAACATATTCACTCCATTATATCGCCAGGCACACGAAATTCTGAAAGATAAACATGCTTCATCTGATAAACCTGTCCAAGTTTCTCTTCATTTTAATGAGAATTCTGATAAGCGACGTTACAATCTTCCGGCTGTTGAAGAAGTATCTATCATCGTACCTGAAAAGCCTAGCGACGTAACGGCAACTCGCGATATTCTATTGCACCTAAAAGACGGAAGTGGATTCACAAGAATAGATGAATGTCATCCTGCATATCTACCTTTGCACTATGTTTTGTTATTCCCTTATGGTGAACTAGGGTGGAGCACCGAACTCGCGCAGTGGGACGGAAAAAACTACACAGATACAAGATTAAGTCATATGCAGTTCTTCGACTACAGACTCTTCGAGCGGAAATCAGAATATTCGACAATTCTGAGAGGAGGCAAGCTTTTCCAAGAATTCTTAGTGGATGTGTGGGCTTCGACTGAACAGAACCGTTTGGATTGGCTAAGGTTTAACCAAAGGAAGCTGCGCGCAGATCATTATGCTTCCATAATAAAAATGAAAGAAGCTGGTATAATGCCTAATCAAGGAGGTACACCATGTGTTCTGCCATCATCACATATTGGAAGTCCAAGACACATGTATGAGATCTACCAAGACTCGATGGCAATTACACGGTTTAACCATCATCCTGATATTTTTCTGACAATGACTGCAAATCCGAACTGGACAAAAATAAAAGACGAGCTTAAACAACATCAATATGCATCGGATCGTCCTGATTTAGTGGCACGAGTTTTTGAATTGAAAAGGAAAACATTGATGAATGAGATAACTAAAAAGAATGTGTTTGGAGAAGTTGTCGCACATGTGCATACCATTGAATTTCAGAAACGTGGACTACCGCATATGCACGCGCTAATATTCTTGGAGAAGTCACAGAAAATACGTACAGTTGAACAGGTAGACGAATTTGTTTCAGCCGAATTTCCTGATGAAAAAGAAGATCCAATACTCTTTGATACAGTGAGGAAATGTATGGTGCACGGACCATGTGGTGATAGGGATCCAGAGGAAAATGTACTAAAAATTACCCCAAAAAATACAATGATGCTACGTGCTTAGATGGTGGAGGGTGCCCAGTCTATCTCCGACGAGATGATGGAAGAGAAGTTATTGTTCGCAATAAACGTAAGGCATACAATACTGATGTTGTACCTTATAATCCACATTTATCGAGAATGTTCAACTGCCATATAAATGTTGAAGTATGTGCTGGCATAAGAACGGTCAAATACATAAATAAGTATATCTACAAAGGATATGATAAAACAACGGTTGTTGTTGGAGCAAAAGACGAGGTTCAGATGTATATTGATGCAAGGTATATTGGACTGCCTGAAGCTGCATGGCGTTTGTACAGTTATTCAATGCATAAGGAACATCCGCACGTCGAAAGATTGGCAATCCACTTTCCCGGGAAGCAAAGAATTATCTATGAATCAGCAGGGACAATTATCTATGAATCAGCAGGGACAATAGACGGTGTTGCTAAATAAGCTGAGAACTACAAGTCAACGTTGATGGCTTACTTTGAGTATTATGCTGAAAATTCAATAACACCTGCATATACGTACCAAGAGTTCCCGCAGCACTTTGTGGGGGATAATAAAAAGTGGAAAATTAGGCAACAGGGTTTCGCAATTGCTAGAATGTATTTTGTTTCTCCCAGCGCAGGAGAATTATTCTATTTGAGATTGTTATTGGTCGTTGTTGCAGGTGCCAATTCGTTTGAGAAACTAAGAACAGTAAAAGGTGAATTGCATTATACGTTCAAGAAAGCCTGCATAGCACTTGGATTACTAGCCGATGACAGCGAATGGCTAGAATGTCTTATAGAGGCCGTGGATATCCAAACAGGCAGCGAACTGAGGAATCTATTTAAGATCATCTTATCTGATTGTAACCCAACTGAACCAGAAATATTATGGGCGGAGTTTGGCTTGAAAATATGCGATGATCTTCCAAACAGATTGAAAACAGTGTTTGACATTCCAAATCCAACGGATGAACAGACACTGGATTATGGATTGTTTTTATTGGATAAATTGCTCCGTGTAGGAGGTAAAAAACTAAAAGATTTTTCTACAATGCCGCGATCGAAAGAAAATTGGGGTAAATTTTTTGGAAACAGGTTGATATGCGAACATAGGCTACTTCAGTCTGCAATAAAAGAACCAGAACTCCGGCGAAATATTGTAGGCTTAAACCCGGAACAATTGTCGGCGTACACCACAATAACAGAGTCTGTTGATAAAATGGATGGCCGTACCTTTTTTTCTAAATGGCAGTGTAGGAACAGGCAAAACATTTTTATACAACACAGTAGCTGCGAGCTGTCGACTCAAAGGAGACATAGTTCTCACCGTTGCGTCATCAGGTACCTCTTCTTCATTGCTTTAAGATGTGCAATATACTTCTCATAGAGAAATTAATTCACCAAAGGCTCACTGTTAATTGACATCATATCTGACAGTACGACAAGAAGTATATATACCAATAGAACCACATTATACTAAGAGCATCCACAGTCATGGAGTCGACCAAATGCCAAATAGCAGACCAAAAGCTAAAAAAAATTGGCATTTTACACTGAGCAACCACAGTCGTGGAAGACTATTTTTAGTCAGCGGAAGTATAACAAACGCCCCAGTTCAGGCGCACTTTTAATGACCGTCCCAGTTCAGGCTGTGCGCCTGATTCAGGCGCACTTTTAATGTCCGTCTAATTCAGGCGCACTTTTAATGATCGCCTGATTTCAGGCGCACTTTCAATGACCGCCTGATTCAGGCGCACTTTTAATGACCGCCTGATTAGTGAATTTACATAAATATTATCCACTAATCTTCTTCTAATAACGTATTAGCCCACTAATCTTCTTCTAATAACGTATTAGCCCACTAAACGAGTGAATATACCAACGTCCCATTGGGGCGTACAATATAACTACGTCTGTGTTGGGGCGTATGTATTACATGCGTTTGGTTAGGCGGAGTTTATAGATGCGCCTGATTCATACGTTAATTATACTTCCGTCTGATTTCATACGGTCACTAAAATCTCGTCTGCTTTCATACGCTATTAATACTTCCGTCCCACTATATTTCGTTTAGTCTGGGTTAACGACCACATTTGGTCTCAAACCCTAATTTTGGCGATCAAATTTGGGTTTGGTCCCTTCCGTTGCGGCATATTTTGAGACCAAATTTGAGTTTAGTCCCCAAATTTGGCCGTGACTGTGGTTGCTCTAATGGTATTAAAACAACATGACTTTCACTAAATATTAATTGCTTCTATAAAGTAATCATTAGATGTTAGATCTTAATTTTCCCATGAAAAAATTAATGCTTAACGAACCGTAGAATGGCCATTCAGAGACTAATTGTTGTCACAACTAATCTGAGCATCAATTTAAAATTCATTGACTAATTATGAAAGAGAAGTAATGTGTATTTTATTCATTGGTATATTATGTATGTCTGAGCTACGAAACACATTGTTATTTTGAATTAATATGGCATATATTGTTATTTTGCTAAACCTAATTGAGCATTTGAGAAATTATATAATTGATGTACGCTTGGCAACATCCTTTGTATGTTAACATGTTTTATTTATCTTGTTAGTTGAATTTTTATTTAGCCTAACATAGTTCTCACCGTTGTGTAATCAGGTATTGCTTCATTATTTTTGGTGGGTGGTAGAACTGCCCATTCAACTTTTAAGATTCCGATAGAGATAAATGAAGCCAGTGTATGTTCGATTCCTAAACAGAGTTCAGCAGCTAAGTTTCTTAAAGAAGCAAAACTGATTATATGGGACGAAGCACCGATGCAACATAGATTTTGTGTGGAATCGGTTAATAAATTATTTAAGGATATCCGCGAGAACGAATTAGCTTTTGGAGGTATTACTGTTGTTATGGGTGGAGACTTCAGGTAAACTTTGCCGGCTATACCAAATGGAGGTCGTGCAGATGTTGTAGATGCATGTGTTAGAAGATCTGTACTTTGGAATAATATATATAACAGTTCTAACACTTAGAAAGAATATGCGTCTTGATCTACAAGATCCAGAAAACAAAACTTTCGCATAATTCTTGCTCAAGGTAACATTTTCCAATATTGCATTTTAAAGATAATACCTAAAGTTTAGATTTAAACTGCTATTTTACTTATGTTATACGTATGTGATAGGTCGGGACAGAACCAGAAGAAAAAATTCAACTACCTTCATCGGTAAATAGATGCAGAGACATGAAGGAACTTATATGCAAGTTGTATCCCCGTTTGTCCAAATTGCATCCCCATTCAGGAACATCTGGTCAGCTATCAGAGGAAGAGCTGACTGAGAGAATAATTCTATCAGCGCGTAATGACGATGTTAATGAAATAAACATGGAAGTATTGGATATTTTAGAAGGGGAAACATTCACTTATTTGGCTGCGGACAAATTGAACCCAGACGAAAGCGGTAAAATCCCAAATTTCACTAATGAATTTCTACAAAATTTGAATCCGCCAGGGATGCCATTGTTCAAGCTACATCTTAAAGTTGGTTGTCCAGTTATCTTGATGAGAAATCTAGCTCCATCAGAGGGTCTTTGCAATGGTACTAGGCTGTTGGTAACTCATTGCGGTAGACATGTAATTCAGGCGAAGATTCTAACTGGGCACAAAAAAGGGGAGACCGTGTTGCTACCGAGAATATCGTTTCAACCATCGGTTCAGAGTTAAATGTAAACATGACAAGACGTCAGTTTCTCGTTCGGGTAGCCTATACAATGACAATTAATAAATCACAGTGCCAGTCGGTAAAGTACGTCGAGATCGATTTAAAAACTCTCGTGTTCAATCACGGTCAACTTTATGTAGCTTTGTCAAGATGCACTGCTGCCAATAGAATAACCGTAATAGAATAACCGTATTGGTCGAAGATAGTGCCGAAGACCTCGAAACAACAAACATTGTATATCCAGAAGTTCTATTGTAGGTAATTATATCATTGGTTTGTGATGGTATGGGAATTAAATAATTGACAATCATCTCATATGAAAATATCCTCCGTAATTAGCTTTTTTCAGTTGAAATACGATATGATTTTTGGAAGTTTAAGTGTTTTAGCTTTATTCCACCATCAAAAAACCTGACACCGGCCATTCCACTCAATTTCACTGGGAGGAAGACTTCTTTTGCAACTCAATATTAATTGGCACGACTAATACCTCCTATAATCTGGACGAAAATGAAGTCCTCAAAAGGTTGAGCCCCGGCCGTAGGCCGGGTGGTACCTAGTCTTCCTATAATCTAACATTTTAACTCTCACTGTGAGTTGGTGACCCGTAAAAAGCCCCAAATTTCAAGTTTGCCTAGGACACAAACAGATCTCCGTCTCCTCAATGTTTTCCGCAGATCTGTTATACTTGCCGACTGAAACAGAGTCTTAATCCATTCTTTGATGGTTACATTGTCGTTTGCAGTCTTCCTGACTTCAAGAATTATCATCATGCAGTGTAGTAACGACACATAACATTAGGCCTAACAATTGTCTTGATCTCACGAATTATCATGATGCATTTTGCCTCTGCAGTTGCACCAAAAGCCACAAACATTTCATTAAGCTTAGACTATAGGCATCTGTATTTAAAGGTATAACCCCACAAAATCAAATGGTCCCAAGTCCCAACTTCCATACATCATGCATGCCATCAAAAATGGATTTAGCGTACTCAACCACTAAATATTACTCGAATGATGACTATCCACTTGGGTATGGGTCTTCCAATCGAGAGATTCCAAACATATTAGCTAATTGTTGGCAGAGACTGTCCGCTATAGGAAGAAAGATGTGGTAATTCATTCCTGCATAGGTGATACGAGTGTTGTTGAATGAACGCTACAATAGGACGTTTGAAGAAAAATACTCATTCAAGACTGACTGATTTTTCTTTTTTTTTTTTTTTTTGCTGCTGAGAAAGACACTATTTCATTAAAAAAAGACTATTACAAACTGCATTTAGAAATACATTCCTCGTAACATCTTCTAAGAATAGAGGAGGAGAATCCCAAATATTACTCAATCTAAATCTTCTAGCTCTACGAGCAAGTTTATCTGCCAACTTAATTTTACAACGCCTAATATAGCCAACCTTACAAGATAACAAACTAGATAGGGAAAGACGACAATCTTCTAAGAGATCAAGACTTCGCCAATCCAGATCACCCTTGCCGTTATTTACATAACCAACCATCTGAAGACAATCGCAAACTAAGAGGACTTTAGACAGATTCAAATCTCTTGCCCAGGAGATCGCCAAAATGAGCGCGGTTGTCTCAACCCCAACAACGCTAGAAATCAGTCCAAAATCCGCTCTAAGACTCTTTATTGTCCCTGCAATATCACAGAGTATAACGGCAACACCCAAGTTAAAATTTTTAAAAGAACCATCCATAAACATGACATAATCAAAATCCTGTTTTTGAAAAGTAACTTCCATACTAACTGAATTAAGAGACAAAGAAGGAGCTATATAAATATTAATAAATCTTCTAACATCCAGCACAACCCTATCAAGATTGATTTGCACATGTTTAAACACAACATCACATCTCAGGTTCCAAGACCGACTGATCTGGACTTGGATTTTGAAGCTAAATCTCTATTACTTTCTTGGGCACAGGCTTCATCTTGACTTCTCAAGTCACTTGTTTGATTAGAAATTTTTTTATACTTGTAAATACTATACTTTGTTCTGCTTATCCGTAGTCCTCCATTTACCTTTTGTAGATGTTATAAATTGTTGTTATTCTTCCTATCAAAAACAAAAAGAATGACTATCCACTTGACTACTTGAGTACTTCCAAACAAAATATCTAAAGAGAATCGTGGATTTGTTTGTGTTTTACCTTTGCAGTACATGGTGTACTTGTAAATCTCGACGGCCATTAGTTCCACTCAAGAGCCGTTAATCAATATGTGTAGGAGGGAGAGCTGAGCATTACCATATTATTCACCAACTTGTGTGGTATATGATCCTACCAACAACATAATTGATTAGACACCTTCCTCGGGAAAAACTAATACAAACCCCACCTGGATTGGCAGCAAGCCATAATGTATTCTCATGTGTTTTTATCAAAAAAAAAAAAAACAATATTGGAGGTGGGTCTCAAATAATATCTGGAATAACTGAGAACCCATATTTGGGGAATACTTTTATAGATCGACGGATACATAAAAAATAAATAAAAATAACAGAAAATGAGCTATATACCTAAAAAGATATTTTTTCTGGGTCAAATGGACGGGTAAACATTCCATCTGGGTCAAATGACCAAAAGAATCTTTTGATAGGGAGAGACGTTACTACCCTTTTGTAACCGTCACGATCTTCTTTTTTCCCACATAAAAAACCACGATCTCCCTCTTTTGAAGAGAAACCACCAACGTTCTTCATCTTCTCAATATCAGTAACAACAACTTCCTCCACCGTCTCCCTACCATCAACACTACCAGAAAACGTTATCATCCACCGTCTCCTCACCATCATTACTAGCAAAAGTTGGTTATCATCCATCGTCTCCTCACCATCATCAACAACAACTTCCTCAATTGTCTCCCCACCATCAACACTACCAGAAATTGGTTTCATCCACCGTCTATAAAACACCATCAAATAGGGTTTCATCAACACTACCAGAGAGGTTTCATCTACCAGAGAATTGGGGTTTCAATCATTTCAGTGTATTGGAAGAGTTAGGGTTTCAATCGATCCACATAATGTCTCCTAAAACTAGTAAGTTTTCAAACCCTAACTCTGTTTTGTTCTTATTTTCAAAATTGCATGATTAATTTGTTGAATTGGTTGTTCTTATTTTCATTTCAGTAGTTTAATGTGTTGAATTGCTTGTTTTTTGGTTGAAGTGAAATTGGGCGAATTTGGTTTTCAACTGGGTATCTAAATTGTTTCAGCAGGTTTAAATCAGGATGGAACTGATTTCATCTCGTTGTTAATCTGCAGTGTATATTCTTTTAGCAGATTAAAACTGGATGAAAACAGTTTCATTCAGGTTTAAAGATACATCTGCAGTGAATATGAGACTAATGTTGTGGATTTTGGTCGAAATTTTAACAAGATTTAATTTGGTTTTTGTATGAAATTATATGTTATGGATTGCATCTGGTTATGTTTTGGATTGATTGCATGAAATTGGTTTGCATTTGGTTACAGAATAGGCATAATCGAAGTGATGCTCAGCAGTGTAGGTATGCTGCACTGCATTAACGCTCTTAATATCCACTAACAGAACATTAAAAAAATTCAATAGAGTCTAAATGGAACATAATAAACTGAGTATAGGCATCACAGTATATGATATTTGCACCTCTATCATTGTAAAAGAAATGGAAATCACAACAGTATATGCATGCTGCACTGTCTAAAAAACTACCTTAGGACTCTTAATATCCACTAACAGAGCATCAAAAAATCAATAGAGTTTAGATGGAACATAATCAACAGAGTATAGGCATCACAATAGAGGATATCTGCACCTCTATCATTGTAAAAGAAATGGAAATCACGACAGTATAGGGATGCTTCACTGTCTTAAAAACTTCCTTAGCACTCTTAATATCCACTAACAAAACATCAAAAAAATGAATAGAGTTGAAATTGAACATAATCAACAGAGTATAGGAATCTCAGTTTAAGTTAGGATGTAACTGGGGTAAACACGATGGAATCTGTGTAGTTCTTTGTTACTGGGTAAACACGATGAAACACGGGTTAATGTACTCGTAAATCTGTTTTTTTACGTGTTTATTAAATTATTATGCTAACAGATGTAATTGATTTAGATTGGTGATATTTAATATAATTTTATGTTTCCTATTGAGGAAGATATCATTTAATATTTAGATTGGTGATATTTAAAATAATTTTATAATTGTAAAAGTTCGAAGGATATATTTGAGAGTTTGACTGAAAAATATGACTATAAACAGAAGCTGGACAATATTTTAGGACAGATGAAAATAGAATAGATGACAGAAATTTTAGGACAGAGGGAGTATAAAATTAGGAAAAGTGCTATGGGATCGGGCTCTTTGGCCGGCCGGCCATGCCTTGGCCTTATCCGGTCCCACACTTCATGATTCCTTATTTTATTATTATTATTTCCATCATCTCATGGAAATTCCTTAACCTTATGAAACTCCTCAATTTCATGGTATTTCCTTCACATTAAGGAAATTACATAAAATTGGAAAAGGTGTCACGGGACCGCCGACCGGTCATTCCCTAGACGTGGCCGATCCCACACTTTGTAATCCCTTATTTTATTATTATTTCCATCATCTCATGGAAATTCTTCAGTTTCAGCAAAAACCCTGAATTCTTCATATTTTCTCAATGAATGCTCAAATGCACGCCAGAAAATATCAAAATTCTCAGGATTGAGACACGAACACTTTGGTGACATGAGCATATTACCTTGACCGACCAAGGTTGGGTTTTTGGCTTGCAAGAGGTCGGTCCCATACTTTTTCATCATTTGACCTAATTTGTTCACATTAGGTTCAATCTCTTCCATACAACTTGGAATTTCATAAAACGATCATCAGTCGGTCCCATGAACAACCGGGGCCGGTTTCATGACCCCTTGGTCGGTCCTTCATCTCTTCATAATTTATTAGGTTTTATCACCTAAGGTTCAGACAAGCATTTTCAATAAATGATTAAATCAGCATTTGATCATCTTTTCACCAACTGGTCTTCAAGAGACTTTGGTATTTTGCTCACTAGAGCATCTGGGCGTTACATGGTCGAATCATCATCCCATATAGCCGGTCCCTCATTCACTCTGTGGTTGATTTTCAATAAATCATCAATTGATCAGCAATTCATCGAAATTAGGGTTTTCGAATCCAAGGTTCATAATTCTAGATTTAAACGCTAATAATTTTACGTTGATCCCGTGATCAACATTTTAATTAATTATACTGGGTTCAGTTGCCAGTATTCTAAATTAATATTTTATTTGGTTCTGTTACCAATAATTCATCAAATGAGCAACATTTGCTCAGACTAAGGAATATTGGTTCAACTATCAATATTCAACAATCCATCGAATGAGCAATATTTTCTCACTTTAACTATCAACATTTACTCGAGAATTATACCTCTGTCTCAACAGACACGTTCAATTCATGAGTCCCAGAATATTCGTTCGACTCAGCAATACAAGGACTCATCGTCCCATGAAGTCAGCAACTGACTAACTAAATACACATCTGCCTTGCAGACCCACAATCACGAGACATCAATCGTGTTACATGGGGGGATATTAACTAGGGTTTTGTTCTGGCGGTCTACGGCACGTGTGTTCATACACAAGATGAGAATGTGAGAAAGTCGTGCAATCAGTTGGAGGAGTTAGCAAAGTAGTGGATGGAAGATCAACCAAGTCTCCGCACGATGAGCAACTGGTTTTAACACGATTTCCACTTCCCCACTCTTTGACTCCAGCAACTGTCACATTTCATGGGATCAAGGTGTTTACAATTCTAGTAATATAAATAAGTCTCTGAATTATGATTGAAACAACAAACAGTTTTTCGTAAGACAATACACTCTTTCGTCGAACAGACAACAAGAGCACACGAACTCATCGTCTGAACAATTACTCTCAACATAGCAAATTAAATCAATCAGAACTTATCTTATTTCTTCACACAGAATACACAACACACCTACAATTTCGATCACCATTGATCTCACACATTTCTCAGCTTCCCTCCTACAAATCGACCCATCCTCTCTTGTGACCGAATTGACTCTGGAACGGCCATTGTCTTGGTTTAGGCCAGAGTCCTACAGATTGATCTCTCAAATTCAAAGCACTCCCTCTTGCAGTGCATCTGTGTGAGGTTAGACAGTTCACTCGGTTCAAGGAGTTTCCTCTGCACGACCGTCTCCTCAATTCCTTAAAAACCAGCAACTCGTTTTGCCCCATCTACAGATTGGCGACCACAGTAGGAGGTTAATCTCTCGGTTGCAACTCACAATTTCATCAGATATGGTCGATTATTGGGAGGTCTCAGAAACATCCAATCTCAATTTATTATCTCCCAGCACTGGTGAATTTCTTCCAATTACTACTAAACTCGGCTGGCCCGATCAAGCTCCCACAGAGGCTATGAACACTCAAAGCTCAACCACCATTGCTGATCTGATGAAAATCCTAAATGATGTAGTAACAAATCAAGCGGAAATTGTCAAGATACAGAACGAGGTGTTCGCTCTTTTGAAAGTTCTTTCAGATCAGTTATCAAGGGAACCAACATATGATCGCTCTAAAAAGAATGTTGCTGGCAATCCTTCCTATGTTATCACTGGTGTTAATTTATCTTCTAAGATTCATACCTCCACCAGCGACGACGAAGACAAAGTACACACCCATGCTAAGCGCAAAAGGCTCCAAAAATCTAGCTTGGACGTTCGTGAAAGCTCGGAACAATTCTCACGAATTCATAAAGAAGACCCGTCTATTTTGGCACCTTCAATAAATACTCTTACGATGAAGGGATAATGTCATTTTATAAATTCCTTTTGGAGGATTTACATTCTCGGATCGTAGCCGAATCAACTGACTGATCGGCTGCTGCTGTACTCAGCCAATCCGAGCCATTCCAGAATAAAGAATTTTGCAAGGGTATAAGGAAAAACGGGTATTCTTCCAATCCGAAACTCAACTTCCATCCTTACATGAACGTTGTTGCTGAAGGAAGTAAAAAGAAAACTGAGGCACAAAAACACAAGCATGCTTCTCCAGTATCCCAGGCTCCTTCACAAAGGAAGGATAATCAAACCAGAAATGCACAAATGTCGACTCAGCGTCAACAAAATGACCAGACAGACCCGGATTTCCCTATTCTCATTGAAAAAGTGATCGAGTTGCTAAAAGTCTGGATCCAAGATGGTTCCATACGTCAAGAAAAAGCCGACTGAAGAAGAAATTGAGAATCCTCGTTATTGTCGCTTTCATAGGTTCGTCAATCATCCAACAAGCGACTGCAAGGTTTTGAAGCGCATCTTCAGGGAAAAGGTCGAATCAGGAGAACTTAACCTGGGGACTGAAGGGGTGCACAGGGATCCTCTCTCAGTCAGGACTTTCTCTCTCTGAACAACCTGTCAAAGAAGCGGTTCATGGTCGAACATATATGTGAAATGTTCTATCTGTCGAAGACACAAATGAAAGGCATGTTCACAACGATGAATCACATCGTGTCAGGGAGACGACCGTCCATTTCCGAAAATACTCCCTGGGCTTTCAGTCACAGACAAGGAGATGCACAATCGTAGACTGCTTACCGTAGTCGATCTCAAAGGAAACAAATTTGGAAGAACGTTGATCTGCCATCAACATAATTCCACTGAAGACTCTTAGAGTCGCATGCATCACTCAAAAAGAAGCTACTTATGTTCCCATCTCAATCAAGAATCATGAAGGAACTCTCAGAGATGCTTATGACTACATTACTTTCAAGATGAAAATACGCTCAACCTAGACAGAAGCCAAGTTTTTCATAGTCAAGGAAGATCCAAGATATGACATGATCCTCGGACGAACATGGATCCATGCTGAAAATATGGCTACTGATAAAACGCCTTTGGTTTCACATCTCTCCAACGAAGAAGGTTCTATCCAGGGGATTTGGTGAGCGCTCCGTCGTCATGGCACTAGGAGGAAATTCTGATTAGGTTGAAACAAGAACCTGAAGAAGGTGCATCGATATTTCTCAAAATATTCTGCACTCAGGCAAGTATCATTCCTCCTATGTCCATATCATATATTCTCCTACATGCTCTCCTAGCATGGGGACTCAATTCTGCTAACAACTCAGTCGTTGCAAGACGTCATGAATGGATATATTCACCACAACAATATTTTACCAAGTGGTCGCACCTCTTAAAATCGAGCATCTCACTGGAATGTTCATTTTAGAGACGATATGCAATCATGACAAGCAATGTCTTGGATGCACTCCTGTTCCGCATTCAGGAATGTCCACCGCCGAATCATGCAAAAGTGCTGACGCCCGTACGAGCATGAAATCTCACACGTTGGAGGACTAGTGAAGGAAAAATCCGAACAGACGATATTTAGGGCCAAGACGATCATTCCTAAGACGTTCTCTTAAGGGATATGATACTTTTAACCTCAAGCTTCTGAAGTTTGAAGCAGGATATTTTTAATTTATTCGTGGTTTTATCAATCCCTCGAAAAGATATGCAATACTTGCATTCAGTAATTGAATCTCTTTCAGCAATCAACATCAGTTTATTTAAATGAAAATCTTTATCAAACCAAAAGAAAATCCCTACAACTCTCAACTCTCAACCGCCTAATTTTCCAAGGCCAACTGAAAATCAAAAACTGCTAATCTCTCGGCGCGTTATTCTTAGAAGCCTTCAAATTTTACTCCCAATCAAAGAGTACACCTTCTATAATGGCGCCTCTAGCTTCAGCACAAACATCTCGACGATGACACACTGATTCAACACCAGCACAATCAAAGTGTAACTGAATTTATCCCATGATAAGACTTCTGAAGCAGATGCAACATCATTCATCCATGGATGGCACAAACTCCTTCAATATACACCGGGGACTTGATCTTATTGGAGAAATTAATTCTATTTTAATAAATATTATCCACACAACAAGTTATTGCAACCTGATGTGATTCCATGAAACTTCATCAACGGATCTCTCTACATCACAAGCCCATGCACGACTGAGGAACTTCCTCTCTTCACCGATCACATCCAGAATGGAAACTGCCGCTGCTATCTACCGCAACAACGCTGATTCCCTGATAAGGCGCTTCACGGTAAAGATTCGGGAGAATTTGGGTTAAACCCTACACCCTCATCTTAGGGACGCTCAACTCATCAATTAGTTCGTGAATGTAAAGGCTCACTTGATGAAGGAGTAAAGACTATGTCGATAATCATGGATCTAGCCTTTTCGGTCTCTGGAGCAACTCCGACCATAGTATCGGCATTAACAATCATTTCTGGAGAAAATTATATCGTGATAGGGTCTCAGGGGCAACATCCTCATGACCAGCTTCATCAACTATCCGTTCTCTGAAGTGTTACTCGATGGATCGGACTTCTCCAAGAACTAATGATTCATATCAAGGTATGTAGACATGAAATATGTTCACATGAAAGTCTTTCCGAAGCTTGCACAACAGGCGGGAACAATCCCAAGTCTTCTACAAGATGTTCTCACCACCTCTACAAATGAGATACAACATACTTCAGCCCATGGGTTTACAAAAACGTGACAATGAGTGAGGAACGGGACAATACTTCCTCAACAAAATATGTTTGTGTATGTCTCTTCTATAACATACCAAAAGGGCGCATCAATCGGATATACGAGCTGAAAGATATGACCTTCACATTCAAGTTCATGGAATCTGAAAACTTGCAGGGGATTACAAGTTACAAATGTGCACGCTTCGTTGGCTGACCTAGACAACTCCAAATTGGGTGATTCTTTTTTCGTATGATAACTCGTTCTCTTAGCTTCAAAATTTGTGGTCAAGCACCGAATTCCGACGATGTATGAGGTTCCTACAGCCTCCAGAGCATACAACATGTAAGCAGAAATTCGTGGACGGGATTCATAACCTCTACAGTCGATCGATGTCCACTAGGTATTTTCGCTAAGTCCTTCATCAAGGTACCTCCTACTTAGACCACCTAGGAGTTTACATCAAGTTTTTTGTACCTGGGTCCTCTATCTAGGTCTTGCCAGAACAAGGGAAAAAGAAAGGGAGAGATTTAACAAAATACTGGGGACTGACGGTCCACTGATCATGACGATCAGTTCACAGTCCAAGACTCGTGAATGGCACCAGGTTCACCTATGCTAACTATTCATCATAAAACGAATGCTACAACCAAGACATACAACCACGGTCATTACATCATCCCCTCTTGAGAGCAACCTCAGTTAAGGTCCCGTGATCAAGGTTGCATAAGCGATGTTTCTACGACTGACAGAAACAAGATGGCATTGCAAGCACCATGCTCATGTATCAATCACGGGTCTTGATCTCAAATGCGCCAATATCATTAAAGTCCTTCACCAACCGTTCAAAGACATATGCGAATGGTCTAAAGACACAACAGGAGTGTTTTACAACAAGCTCGTCTGAGATGATTTTACACTGTCCCGCACAAATCAGAAAGCTGGGAGAAACTGGTGAAGAATATAGGGATGAGTCATATACCATTATCTTCGTATGGATGTCCTCTACAACATATCCAAAATTTCCAACAATTGGATAAACGAGCAAAGAGATGTGGCTGAAAAATTGGACTACATGCCAGCTGAAAATTTTCTGAAATTCTCCTGGAAGTGTACTGTTTCGTCGATTTCGACCCTTAAACGTGCTCAAAAGCCGAAAATCTTCTTTACTAAAGCTTGGAAATT
Organism: Papaver somniferum; assembly: GCF_003573695.1. NCBI lineage: Eukaryota > Viridiplantae > Streptophyta > Magnoliopsida > Ranunculales > Papaveraceae > Papaver > Papaver somniferum. The sequence goes on along the minus strand of NC_039367.1, from coordinate 41,472,509 downwards.
TTCCGAGGATGAAGAAACATGGGTAGATAACGAAATCCCGACATCGGACGAAGATTCTACAACATTTTGCTAGAAGACCTAACTTCTGAATTTTCCGATGACGAATTATGACGAAATTCTTCATTCATCAACATCTGAAGCAGGAGCTACACCATCAACGCGAAGCCGAACTTCATATTTAGTTGATAATCTCACTTGCTAAAGTCGGCGGTGCTTTGCTGATGAGATATGAGCTTTTCATCATCAGCTCTTTTCTTCTGTGATATTTCATCACGTCCCTGCTTTCCCTCCGCAACTGCTAATACCAATAAAGCATATATCTTAGCACGGATGACTCCCAGATGACCAAGAGACATACAATGTGCCAGCCTTCCAGCGTCTCTGAAAGGTTGATTCACCTCGGCATGAGCATCTGCAGAAGTCTTCATCTTTGACTTCATAGAGCGTTCCCCGGAAGATCCAGAAGAGTAGTTGTAACCAGAAGTCACCACTATCTGAGGCGAAAGACATGGAGTCATGGATATACCAATAACATCGCGCAACAAAATGGTAACAATCCAACTCTTACCTATTTACAATTTCACTAGCTGTAGTGATTATAACGTCAGAATTTCGAAAACTTGCTCGTTCCTTCAAACCTGCAAAGACGAGCAAGATTCATTATTCAAAATCATGACTTGATTTTCATAAAACCATGAACAGCCCACGTGAATTTTAACATCCACTGGTTTTTCAAAAATTGGACGTTCATTCTACAATTATGAAAACTCACATACAAACATTATTTCACCATGTATAATTGTCTACTTTCAACGTTTGTTCAAAATCAAAACATTGATTTTACAAAAAATACGTTTTAACGTGAAACTCACGTAAATTTGAAAAACATATATATATATACATATTTGCTCCGTCGAGAATATATTTTCAAAAATTTGTGAAAGCTTACTGTTGATGGTGGTTTTTAGTTTAGGGTTAAAATCGTAAAACCCTAGTCAGACAGTGACGTCACAGAACTTGAGTAATAATGTCTCCACCAAGCGCATTTATTGGACCCTTTAATATGTCTGCGAGAAAATTACCAGGGTACCTTTTTTTAATGCTAATTAGGGTTTCGATAGGCCGGAACCCTAATTCTCACACCACCGTGCCAATGGCAAACCATGCCAGCCACGTCTCCACGCCAAAGCATGCCAACCATGCCAGCCACACCACATGTGCCAATGGCATGCCGTTCCAGCCACATCTCCGCGCCAAGGCATGCCAACCATGCCAGCCGCACCACATGTGTCAATGGCATGTCGTGCCAGCCACATCTCCGCGCCAAGGCATGCCAACCATGCCAGCCGCACCACATGTGCTAATGGCATACCGTGTCAGCCACATCTCCGCGCCAAGGCATGCAAACCATGCCAGCCGCACCACCGTGCCAATGGCAAAACCATTCCAGCCACGTCTCCACGCCAAGGCATTCCAACCATGCCAGCCGCACCACATGTGCCAATGGCATGACGTGTCAGCCACATCTCCGCGCCAAAGCATGCCAACCATGCCAGCCGCACCACCGTGGCAATGGAAAACCACGCCAGCCACGTCTCCGCGCCAAGGCATGCCAACCATGCCAACCGTGCCACATGTGCCAATCACATGTCGTACCAGCCGCGTCTCCACGCCGAGGCATGCCGACCATGCCATCCATCCCAACATGCTAAATCTGTGCACGACACTGGCTTCCAAAACGAAGGGTTACAATAATCAACGGCTTCCCTTCCTTTTGAGATGCAGATCTCGAACGTCCAAGTTCGCCACCTAACACATGGAAACTTGCGGCCCAAATCCAAACATTACGGTTTATGCAAACCCTAATTTCGGCTGCGCCTAACACATGCCAAAGCCATGCACGACGCTGGCTGCCAAAACGAAGGGTTGCGACAATCACCGACTACCCTTCCATCAGAGATGCAGATCTCGGCCGTCCAAGTTCGCCACCAAGTGCGTGGAAACTTCTTCCCAATGCCAAAACTACACGGTTTGTACCAAACCCTAATTTTTGGCCGCGCCTAAAGCGTGCACGAGCATGCCAACCATGCCACCATGCTGCTAGCTACCAACATCCTTCCTGAATTCTTCCTAAGTTTTACTTTCGGGTTGTTTTCATCTCCCGAACGAGCTCAAAACCTAAATATTCTCACGAAGGGAGATAGGAAATTTTTTTTTGTACATAATGGAGGGGCGGACCATCAAAATCCGAGTTTGTACGAGAATTCTACAGCGATTCTAGTAAAGGGCGCTAATTAGGGTTTCAACATACCAAACCCTAATTCAGACAAAGCCGCAAGCGCTTCCCTTCCAAGCCGAAAGTGCTTCCCGTTTCCCTTCCAAGCCGCAAGGCTTCCCGCTTCCCTTCCAAGCCGCAAGTGCTTCCCTTCCAAGCCAAATGAAGGGTTGCATCAATCGACGGCTACCCTTCATTCTGAGATGCAAATCTCAGCCGTACAAGTTCGCCACCAAACGCGTGGAAACTTCTAGCCCAACGCCAAAACTACACGGTTTGTACCAAAACCTAATTTTTGGCCGCGCCTAAAACATGCACGAGCATGCCAAATATACCACCATGTTGCTGGTCTCCAAACGAAAGGTAGCCACGATCAACGGCTATCCTTCCTCCTGAGATGCAAGATCTCATCCGTGCAAGTTCGCAACCAAACTTGTGGCAACTTTTGGTCACGACACCAACTTGGCTACGATGCCCATTTTTTGATCACAACACCAAACCCCAATTTTGGCCGCGCTTAAAACATGCCAAAGCTATGCACGACGCTGGCTGCCAAAACGAAGGGTTGCAATAATCAACGGCTTCCCTTCCATCTAAGATGCAGATCTTAGCCGTCCAATGTCACCAGCTAACGCGTGGAAACCTTTGGTCGTGCCCAAACTATGCCAAAACCCTAGTTCTTGGCCGCGCCTAAACTATGCCAAAATCTTAGCTTGGCCACGCCTAACCATGTCAAAGCCATGCCGGCCATGTTTTCACGCCGCTGGTTACCAAACGATGGGTTGCAACAATCAACGGCTACCCTTCCTCTCAAGGTGCAAAAACTCTACCGTCGAGGGTCACCACCGAGCCGGCAAGTCTCCCAAGATCAACTTGCCAAACAACAGCGACATGCTACACGTTTTCCACGAAAATACTTGAGACATCAACACATGTCACAAACTGGGGGATGCTCATTAGGGTTTTGGTTTGGCGGTTTACAGCGTGCGGCTTACACTACGCCCGTTACAAGAAAGTGTAATAAGAATGAGTCGGTTAGTAAATACAAGGAGTAATGGGGAAACGTTCCTTTCATTATGGAACAACAATTCCAGGCGTTACCCGTTACCACCTCCTTCCACTTTACTCAGTCGTTTCCATTTCTTATGAGACCAGAGTACATTTTGTTACGACTTATATGAATAGGTCTTACCTATTTCCACCAAAGAACAAGTTTTAGTCAAGATCATACAACACTCAGAAATCACCTGTTAGCTTTCCCATATGTTAGCTTTCACTTTCTGATATAAGTCAACCAACTACTCTTCCAGAATCAACTATTCTGGTCTCAACACTCTCTTCGCTTCCCTCCCAAAAACCAACCCTTCTCCTTCACTTCGTGACCGAAGCAAGTCTGGAACGGAAATTTCTTGGTTTAGGCCGGATTTGTACAGATTGATTCTCGAACCTAAAGTACTCCCTTGCAGTACATTGTTTATGGTTTAGACTCGTTTCTCACCCACTCACGCGAAATTACCGAAATCAGCAGAAACCGTTTTCACCCTCAAACAATTGGCGACCACAGCGGGAGGATTAATCTTTCGGTTAAAATATAGATTTCCAACTCCCAATCTCATACTTCAACCCAGACGTCAAGGTGGTAGAAGCAAACGATCCGCTCAGGGATCGACGACTCACCAGGCGACTCAGTTACCAGTCATGACACGACAAGAGGTGACTGGGGACTTCCAAGATGGTAGAAGCAAGTGATCCGCCCAGGGATCAACGAATCGATTATCAGGTGACTCAGGGTCGACTGGGGACTTTCCACAATCACAACGGTGCTTCCCACAAAACTCGGACTTACACCCGGAAGATTCATTTTTCGTCAAGAGATCCCAAAAAAAAACGAGTAAGTCTTGCCTAGACAAAATACATGGTTTACTACTTCAAGCTTTCATGGGAATGATAAAACCGATATCCATGTTATGTTTCATCCCATGCTCTCTACCGACACGCAAAGCTCACGGTCCCATGGTTTTCCTGGGATGTTTGCGTCACTTATAATCGTAACCAAGAAAACATTATTCTAAAACAATTCATTAGAAAAGAATAATACAAAACCTTTATAGATAACAATTATCTATCAATTCAAATCAAACCATAAACCAGTCGCTTTGTTTGCCTTTCAAAAAAAAAGGGGTCACCTACCCGTACGTGCCTACTTTGCATAATAATGATTACCCGTCACTATTTATGAGGTAGCCGATGTTACTACAGTGATATTCGAAGAGGAATTGTTTATGATGAAGTATTTCTACAAGTTTATGAAAGGCATACCCACGGCTAGGGTTTACACCAGTTCAGAATAACAATATTTCTACAGATTTATGGAAGGCATACCTATAGCTAGGGTTTGCACCAACACAAGAAAACAAGAAAACAAATTGAAAGAGAAACGCTGGAGTACATAGCTGGAATATGCTTGCCCACTCTATTGCTATCGCGCTACCTCTAACACCAGGACGTGAGAACAAAGATACGAGATAAAAAGGAGAGCCATCCCCTTTCATACTCATAACACTTTTGGAATTTGAGTAAGCAAAGGATTTCCTATTTGAGCTACGTATGGAAAGAGGAAACTAGGCCCGCAAGAACAAGCCAATGCCACGCCAAGCCAACAGTCAGCGTCCATGCCAAGCCAGCGTCCATGCCGAGCCAGCGTCCACGCCAAGCTAGCGTCTATGCCAATCCAGCGTCCACGCCAAGCCAACGTCCATTCCGAGCCATTGTCCATGCCAAGCCAGCATCCACGCCAAGCAAGCGTCCATGCCAAGACAGCGCCCATTCCAAGCCGATCCAGCGCTAACAGCTTGCACCTTTCAAGCGCCAGCAGCTTGCATCCTTTCAGCGCTAACAACTTGCACCTTTCCAGCGCCAGCTTGCATCTTTTCTAGCGCCAGCAGCTTGCATCCTTCCAGCGCAAACAACTTGCATCTTCCCAGCATCAGCAGCTTGCATCCTTCCAGCGTTGCTCTTGAACGCCCAGTAGAAGGGAATCAGCAATCCAATTTCATCACACGTGAATATCAGGAACGACTTCTCCAAAATCGAAGCAAAGAAAATCAGCAACCCCCCTGAGTTCACAAAGACTCTTTTCCTGTCAGCAAATGCATGATTTCTGGGGACTTCGCCCTCAAAATCGTGCAGTTTATGATGAAACATTTATGTGAGATTCTATATTTCCCCAAGGCGCATCGTCAAGACATATTTGCAGCCCTCAACCGCACCGCATCAGGAAAGCAGCTGTTTCCAACCAGGAAGTCGTTCCCAAATACCAACCTCTCTTGGAAAGCACGATTGATAGATGGAACTGGGGACTCCTAACCAATGTTTTCTTGACGGGTGTCCAGTTTGAAAGCACACCGATTGACGCAGCCTCTCCGCTTCAACAGCCGCTTCGCTTTAAAGATCGCTCCAGCAGCCGCTCCGCTTCAGCATTCTCTCCATAAGATGCTCCAGGATCCGAAGCCGAAGCTTCAGCGTTTGGATTCGTAAGTTTCCACATCCTATCCAAGAGCCGAAGCCGCCTCAACGCCGGTTCCTCCTGCCAAGGATCATACCGTGGCCGCCACTCCTTCCTACAAAGGGTCGTACCACCATGCTGCCCATGTCAAGGATCATGATCGCAGCTAGCCAATCTTCGTAGTCGTGACCGCCTTTTAATCTATCCCGCCAAAAACTCATGATCATGCACAGTTTGCTCGCTTACGCATCCAGCCAATCCTTTTACTTCCATGGATGCCCATACAATTCCATCCAACCTACTTTGTTACCACGACAATGTAGTCTCTTCTGATTACATCTGCTACCAAGAACTGTTGCCACTCATTTGTTGATACCAGTCGGAGCTTCACCACAGCAGCAATCACTACAAAGATGAAAACATGTAAACCATACTTGGGGACTGAGGATATACACAGAATCCCTTCACTGTCAAAGCTCAGAAGACACAGTCAACCAAAAGGCCATAGCCACAACAAGGTCATATACTCTTCAAGGGTGTAGCGCAAGATTATCATCACCTCTTTGTCTTGAAGACGCCTTCAACACTTTACGAGGCCGCGGAGGATCCCAAGCCTGCTCAGAGGAAAACAACTTCAGAAACTAAAGAAAAATGCGACTGGGGACTGCTCGTCGCAGTCCATCCCGACGACCATCAAAGACTCATGAGATAAATCCAGAGACGCGGCTGAAACATTTTCTTGAAGAAACAGAGGGAGCCACGATAAACAACATAACTCTGTCATTCCTACTTCCTCGCTATCCAGAATATTTCGTCCACGTGCATCCCAATGTCACATCCAGAAGAGTACAATAAGCTTGTATCAAATCCTGTGGACATGGATTCAAGGCGATGCAATAAAAGTATGCTACAAATGGGGACTATCATCATGGGATGCCTTCACTCCCCTCAACCTGGTTATTTCTGATTTCGACATCGTCACTGCCGAAGTTTTACGAGCCGCGGGAATTTCTCAACATGAAGCCTTACATGTGCATCGAAGACTCCAAAAGCACGCCACAAAGACATATTCACATATTCGGTCGTGCCATCGGATCGAATAGAAATATAACTGGGGACTGCTCATCGCGTCCCATTCCATACGATAGTCCAAGATTCAGAAACTGTTTCGAAGGATGTCTCTTGGAACAAAGTCCTTGAAGACTTGATAGCAGCACAACGACAACAGAATGTCTCCCAAATCATCTATTTCAAATTGTGTCTTCGGAAGATTTCTATCATAAAATCAGCCACAACATATCGATCATCGCGATCAGAAGGTCCAGACACTGAACAACCTAAAGTCAAGAATGGACCGACAACGCAACAACAATCTCCAAGATTAACCCTGACATGATCGTTGTCGAGCATATATTTCATCCATCCATCCCAAGAATGCAGTGGAGTTTTGGTAAATATTGGAATCCACTGGAGAGACACTGCAGACGAAAGCACAGATCCAGACGAGCAACAGAAGAGGGTCGATAACTCTTTACATGCGGACGGAGTTTCTAGAGTTTGAACAGAATGAATATTCCCTCTTGCTCCACGAATAGATGACTGGGCGCGACTATGCCACCGCGGGCCCGCAACATCCCTCCTGAATTCTTCCTGAATTTTACTATCAAGCTGTTTTCACCTCCTAAACGAGTTCAGAACCTAAATATTCCAGCGAAGAGAGATAGGAAATTCTTTTTTGATAGAAATGGAGGGGCGGACCGTCAAAATCCGAGTTCGTACTAGAATTCTACGACGATTCTAGTAAAGGGCGCTAATTAGGGTTTCGGCATGCCAAGCCCTAATTTAGACAAAGTTTCCATCATTCCACAGAACTGAAGCCGGTCATCACCCTTCCACGAAATCGAAGCCAGTCGTCATCCTTCCAAGGAACTCAAGCTAGCTCCATTCCAAGCCGACCAATGTTGGCGGCTCTATTCCAAGCCGATCAATGCTGACGGCTCCCTCCCAAGCCGACCAATGCTGAAGGCTCAACCCCAAGACGACCAGTGCTGACGGCTCCATTCCAAGCTGACCAATGCTAATATCTCCAAGTCCAAGCCGACCAATGCTGACAGTTCGTTCCAAGCCAATCCAATACTAGTGGCTTCCCTTCGCGCCAAATCTACGCTAGCGGCTCCGTTCTGCATTTTGAAACCTAGCCCAGATGACGCACAACCATTCCAGACCGAAGCCAACAGCTTGCATCTCGACCAGCGATCGCCTCTACCACTCCGCAGCCCAACCTGCAGTACCACGGGCAGAGTTTGCGCAAAGCCGCCAAATACGAGGATCACAGATTTTCCTTACTTCCCGAAAAAGGTTAGACGGATCTTCCTAATCATCTTGCATGATTTACGTTTCGATTCTGTCCTTGTTTATCACCATCTTATGCTTACCTCGCAACAATGCCCCTATTCCGAGCTAAGCAGGGGACTTAATGTTGATGGTGGTTTTTAGTTTATGGTTAAAATCGGAAAACCCTAGTCAGACAGTGACGTCACAGAACTTGAGTAATAATGTCTCCACCAAGCACATTTATTGGAGCCTTTAATATGTCTGCGAGAAAATTACCAGGGTACCTTTTTTTAATGCTAATTAGGGTTTCGATAGGCCAAAATCCTAATTCTCGCACCACCGTGCCAATGGCAAACCATCCCAGCCACGTATCTACGCCAAGGCATGCCAACCATGCCAGGCGCACCACATGTGCCAATGGCATGCCGTGCCATCCACATCTCCGCGCCAAGGCATGCCAACCATGCCAGCCGCACCACGTGTGCCAATGGCATGCCGTGCCAGCCACATCTCCGCGCCAAGGCATGCCAACCATACTAGCCGCACCACATGTGCCAATGGCATACCGTTCCAGCCACATATCCGCGCCAAGGCATGCCAACCATGTCAGCCGCACCACCGTGCCAATGGCAAAACCATGCCATCCACGTCTCCGTGCCAAGGCATGCCAACCATGCCAGCCGCACCACATGTGCCAATGGCATGACGTGCCAGCCACATCTCCGCGCCAAGGCATGCTAACCATGCCAGCCGCACCACCGTGCCAATGGAAAACCACGCCAGTCACGTCTCCGCGACAAGGCATGCCAACCATGCCAACCGTGCCACATGTGCCAATGGCATGTCGTGCCAGCCGCGTCTCCGCGCCGAGGCATGCCGACCATGCCATCCATCCCAACATGCCAAATCCGTTCACGACACTGGCTGCCAAAACGAAGGGTTGCAATAATCAATGGTTGACCTTCCTTCTGAGATGCAGATCTCAACCGTCCAAGTTCGCCACCTAACGCATGGCAACTTGCGGCCCAAAGCCAAACATTAAGGTTTATGCAAACCCAAATTTCGGCCGCGCCTAACACATGCCAAAGCCATGCACGACGCTGGCTGCCAAAACGAAGGGTTGCGACAATCAACGGCTACCCTTCCATCTGAGATGCAGATCTCGGCCGTCCAAGTTCTCCACCAATCGCGTGGAAACTTCTGGCGCAATACCAAAACTACACGGTTTGTACCAAACCCTAATTTTTGGCTGCGTCTAAAGCGTGCACGAGCATGCCGACCATGCCACCATGCCGCTGGCTACTAACATCCTTCCTGAATTCTTTCTGAGTTTTACTTTCGGGCTGTTTTCACCTCCCGAACGAGCTCAAAACCTAAATATTCTCATTGGGGAGATAGGAAATTCTTTTCTGTACAGAATGGATAGGCGGACCATCAAAATCCGAGTCTGTACGAGAATTCTACAGCGATTCTAGTAAAGGGTGCTAATTAGGGTTTCAGCATACCAAACCCTAATTTAGAGAAATCCTCAAGCGTTTCCCTTCTAAGCCGCAAGCGCTTCCCGCTTCCCTTCCAAGCCTCAAGCGCTTCCCGCTTCCCTTCCAAGCCGCAAGCGCTTCCCGATTCCCTTCCAAGCCGCAAGCGCTTCCCTTCCAAGCCAAACGAAGGGTTGCATCAATCGACGGATACCTTTCATTTTGAGATGCAAATCTCATCCGTACAAGTTCGTCACCAAACGCATGGCAACTTCTAGCCCAACGCCATAACTACACGGTTTGTACCGAACCCTAATTTTTTGTCGCGCCTAAAACATGCACGAGCATGCCAACCATACCACCATGTTGCTGGTCTCCAAACGAAAGGTAGCCACGATCAACGGCTATCCTTCTTCCTGAGATGCAAGATATCAGCCGTGCAAGTTCGCCACCAAACTTGTGGCAACTTTTGGTCACAACACCAACTTGGCTACGATGCCCATTCTTTGATCATGACACCAAACCCCAATTTTGGCCGTGCTTAACACATGCCAAAGCCATGCACGACGCTGGCTGCCAAAACGAAGGGTTGAAATAATCAACGGCTGCCCTTCCATCTAAGACGCATATCTTAGCCGTCCAACGTCACCAGCTAACGCGTGGCAACCTTTGGTCGCGCCCAAACTATGCCAAAACCGTAGTTCTTGGTCGCTCCTAAACTATGCCAAAATCTTAGCTTGGCCACGCCTAACCATGTCAAAGCCATGCCGTCCATGCTTTCACGCCGCTGGCTACCAAACGAAGGGTTGCAACAATCAACGGCTACCCTTCCTCTCAAGATGCAAAATCTCGACCGTCGAGGGTCACCACCGAGCCGACATGTCCCCCAAGCTCAACTTGCCAAACAACAACAACATGCTACACGTTTTCCACGAAAACACTCGAGACATCAACACATGTCACAAACTGGGGGATGCTCATTAGGGTTTTCGTTTGGCGGCTTACAGCGTGCGGCGTACACTACGCCCGTTACAAGAAAGTGTCATAAGAATGAGTCGGTTCGTAAATACGAGGAGTAATGGGGAAACGTTTATTTCATTATGGAACATCAATTACAGGCGTTACTCGTTACCACCTCCTTCCACTTTACTCAGTCTTTTCCATTTCTTACGAGACCAGAGTACGTTTTGTTACGACTTGTATAAATAGGTCTTACCTATTTCCACCAAAGAACAAGTTTTGGTCAGGAGCATACAACACTCAGAAATCCCCTGTCAGCTTTCCCATCTGTTAGCTTTCACTTTCTGATACAAGTCAAACAACTACTCTTCCAGAATCAACTACTCTGGTCTCAACACTCTCTTCACTTCCCTCCCCAAAACCAACCCTTCTCCTACACATCGTGACCGAAGAAAGTCTGGAACGACCATTTCTTGGTTTAGGCCGGATTTGTACAGATTGATCTCTCGAATCTAAAGTACTCCCTTGCAGTACATTGTTTAGGGTTTAGACTCGTTTCTCACCCACTCACGCGAAATTACCGAAATCAGCAGAAACCGTTTTCACCCTCAAACACTTACATATCAAAAATAAATTTTTCATGAAAGCTCATAGACAAATTTTGTTCTAACAGACGCACGTCTATTCTAAAAAAAAAAAAACTTTTTCTCTTGTACAAGCATCCACCTATGAAATGAGAGTTTATTAAAATCTCACATATTTAAAAAAAAAAAAATCTCTCCTACATTAGGGATTATTGCTAGTTTCTTAAACTAACGATCGAACGAATATTTGTTCCTAAAACAAGGGTTTTTACAAAACTCACGTCTATACATGCATATGTATATATAATTTTAACATGAACAACTCATGAACAAGTTATCAACTTCTGAAAAAGAAATAAAAAAAGAGCAGTGCTAGACCAATTTACGCTCGTTAGACGATGCTCTATCATGCCACTAGGATCTTCGTACAAACCATGGTTCGCTCGTGCAATCGAAATACGGTAACATCTTATCTTTACGACTAAGTTCAAATTACTTATTTCGTTCATAACTGGAAAATCACCATCCAGTGCTGACTGAGGAACATGACTGTCCCTCACTAAGCAGGGGACTTAATGTAGATGGTGGATTTTCGACAAAGGCTAAAATCGTAAAACCATAACTGTACATATTCCTGGTCCAGCAATCATATGAGTATTGAGGTTCATGTATCTCATTGAAGCATGAAAATTCATGCCGCAAGAGTCTCTGACTGAGTTTATTGTCTCTCAGAGCCTACGTGAATATGCAGTCTCTCAACTGAGGCAACGACATATCTCATGAATACTGAGAAATTTCAGTAATCACTTTTATATAGAATCAAAGGATTGGACGGCTCCTAGACAGCTTGCCTGCTACTATAAAGAATAACGTCTCCAGGATGTAACAATGTTTTCCCTGACTATATAAAAGACATGCATATAGAATCTTAATGATTGGACGGCTCCTAGACAGCTTGCCTGCTAGTATAGAGCAATAACGTCTTCAGGATGTAACAACGCTTTCCCTGACTATATAAAAGAAATATGACACTTCAACAAGCTCATATCGCTCAATTCTTGAATAATTAATGCTCCTAGACGATCGTGCTAGTATAGAGCCATCAATTAATTATTTCTAAATCATTAGATTCATTAACTGAATCCTTAGAAAATATTCTACGTTCTTCATAATATTTCATTACTTCAGTTCATGGTTCTTCCCAATAGAATTCCATGGGTTAGTGATAAATATTCAACGTACGGGCATCTGAGCCGCTGACGAGTAAGCCCCAACCAAAATGGTGTAAGTGTACTCAACAATAATGCACTAACGAGCACCTGAATGCACGAACGAGCATTCCAAAATACGAAGGAACGATGAACCTATGCAAAATAGGAAGAAAAATAATAATAAAATATTAGCTAAGGCGCTAGAGGACTGGGCCTACCGGCCGACCAGTCACGCCGTGGCCAGTCCCACGCCTAATTCTCTATTTTATTATATTTTTATTATTTCTCCTTGATCTCATGAAAATCCCTTCATTTGAACAAATATCCTTCATTTTAAGGAAACTCCTCAGTTTCATGGTGTTTCCTCCGTATCAAGGAAATAATAAAAAATTAGGAAAGGTGTCGCGGGAACAAGCTCATTAGCCGGTCGGTCATGCCCTAGTTATGGCCGGTCCCACACCTTGCATTCCTTATATTTTATTATTATTATTATCTCCTTCATCCCATGAAATTCCTTGGTTTCATGATATTTCCTTCACATCAAGGAAAAGATATAAAATTAGGGAAGACTCACGGGACCTGGCCCTAGCCGGCCGACCATGCCCTAGTCGTGGCCGGTCTCACACGTCCCTTATTTTATTATTATTAATTATCATTGTTTCCTTCATCTCATGGAAACTCCTTCACTTTAAGGAAAACTCCTTTATTTCAACAAACTCCTTGATTTCATGGTATTTCCCTAAAATTATGAAAAATAATATAAAATTAGAAAAAGTGCTATGGGACCGAGCTTATTAGCCGGTCGGCCATGCCTTGGCCATAGACGGTCCCACACTTCATGATTCCTTATTTTATTATTATTATTTCCATCATCTCATGGAAATTCCTTAACCTTATGAAACTCCTCAATTTCATGGTTTTTCCTTCACATCAAGGAAATTACATAAAATTGGGAAAGGTGTCACGGGACCACCGGTCGATCATGCCCTAGCCGTGGCCGGTCCCACACCTTTTAATCCCTTATTTTATTATTATTTCCATCATCTCATGGAAATTCCTCAGTTTCAGCAAAAACGTGAATTCTTCACATTTTCTCAAATGAATGCTCAAATGCACGCCAGAAAATATCAAAATTATCAGGACTGAGACACGAACACTTTGGTGACATGAGCATATTACCTTGACCGACCAAGGTTGGATCTTTGTCTTGCAAGAGGCCGGTCTCATACTTTTTCATCATTTGACCTAATTTGTTCACATTAGGTTCAAACTCTTCCAAACAACTTGGAATTTCATAAAACGATCGTCAGTCGGTCCCATGACCAACCTGGGACGGTTTCATGACCACTTGTTCGGTCCTTCATCTCTTCATAATTTATTAGGTTTTATCACCTAAGGTCCAGACGAGCATTATTTCAATAAATGATTGAACCAGCATTTGATCATCTTTTCACCAACTGGTCTTCTAGAGACTTTGGTATTTTGCTCACTAGAGCATCTGGGCGTTACATGGTCGACTTATCATCCCATGTAGCCGGTCCCTCCTTCACTCTGTGGTTGATTTTCAATAAATCATCAATTGATCAGCAATTCATCGAAATTAGGGTTTTCGAATCCAAGGTTCATAATTCTAGATTCAAACGCTAATAATTTTACGTTGATCCCGTGATCAACATTTTTATTAATTATACTCGGTTCAGTTGCCAGTATTCTAAATTAATATTTTATTTGGTTTTGTTACCAATAATTCATCAGATGAGCAACATTTGTTCAGATTAAGGAATATTGGTTCAACTATCAATATTCAACAATCCATTGAATGATCAATATTTTCTCACTTTAACTATTAACATTTACTCGAGAATTATACCTCTGTCACAACAGACACGTTCAATTCATGAGTCCCAGAACATTCGTTCGACTCAGCAATACAAGGATTCATTGTCCCATGAAGTCGGCAACTGACTAACTAAATACACGTCTGCCTTGCAGACCCACAATCACGAGATATCAATCGTGTTACATGGGGAGATATTAACTAGGGTTTTAGTCTGGAGGTCTACGACACGTGTGTTCATACACATGATGAGAATGTGAGCAAGTTGTGCAATCAGTTGGAGGAGTTAGCAAAGTAGTGGATGGAAAATCAACCAAGTCTCCGCACGATGACCAACTGGTTTTAACACGATTTCCACTTCCCCACTCTTTGACTCCAGCAACTGTCACGCTTCATGGGATCAAGGTGTTTACAATTCTAGCAATATAAATAAGTCTCTGAATCATGATTGAAACTACAGACAGTTTTTCGTAAGACAAGAAACTCTTTCGTCGAACAGACAACAAGAGCACACAAGCTCATCGTCTGAACAATTACTTTCAACGGAGAAAATTCAATAAATCAGAACTTATCTTATTTCTTCACTCAGAATACACAACACACCTATAATTTCGATCACCATTGATCTCACACATTTCTCAGCTTCCCTCTTATAGATCGACCCATCCTCTCTTGTGACCGAACTGACTCTGGAACGTCCATTATCTTGGTTTAGGCCAGAGTCCTGCAAATTGATCTCTCGAATTCAAAGCACTCCCTCTTGGAGTGCATCTGTGTGAGGTTAGACAGTTTGCTCGGTTCAAGGAGTTTCCTCTGCACGGTCGTCTCCTCAATTCCTTAAAAACCAGCAACTCGTTTTGCCCCATCTACAATACCTTCACGAAACCCTACATGCATTGATGAATAGAAACATTATTTGAACAAATCCATTGCAGCACCATGCTCTCCCTTTTTCTTGTTGGTCTTACTGAGGACATTGTTCTTTAAATGCTGGTAACACCAACCATGATGGAAAGTTGGAAAAACATCACGAATCCCTTGGATCAAACTCGCATGGCGATCCGAAATAATAGTTAGTACACGAGGACCCAAGATAGATTTTAATTTCTCCAAGAACCAATACCAATTGTCAATAGTTTCACTTAAAACGATACCGTATGCCAAAGGAAATATTCCTACAGAAACAAAACAAAAACAAAAATAAATAAATAAAAATCATTAAACTGACTGAAACTGCTATTGTACATAATGAAAACCAGTTTCATTCTCTAATCTGACTTCACCAATTAAGGATGAAACTGGTTTCATCTAAAATCTGACATCAAAACAAGTTCTGAATTTCTTTCAAATTTATAATCTGACATCAAAAATGAATCTAAACTAGAAGACATACCATTATTCGCATTCTTCCTGGTAGCCGCCATAAGACAACCCCTAAATTTTCCAGTTAGGAAAGTAGCATCCAAGAACAATACCGGGCGACAATACTCAAAACCCGAGATGCAAGCGTCGAAGGCTAAGAACAAACTCTTAAACTCGTCCCCTTTAATAACTAAATCAGCCCGACTTCCTGGATCGTTTTTCTTCACGGCTTCACACCACCAAACCAAGTCAGTGTATGATTGAGTGTCATCGCCATACAATTCCTTGAAACATAATTCTCTCCCGGCATGAACCTGATCATAGCTCAATGTTAACCCATAATCACTTTTGAAATCATTAACAATATCCCTGCATTTCTTGTTGGGATTATGTTTGATCTGGTCAAATATTAAGATCTTGACAAGTTCGCGCGTAACTAGATCATCCTTTGTTCTGTCACTATAACCAGCACAACATGTATGTTCAACATTATAGATTTTGAGGAATAAATGACCCTTCACATTGGAAGTCTTCGGAGCTGCATGAAACTTCCAGTCGCAATTCAATTTCTCCTTGTAATAACACTCCACGGTATACCGTTCTAGACTGCTCTTGATGACTCTGACCTTGCGGAAAAAAATGGTTATATTTCTCAAAAACAAGACGAGATTCATCTCGTCCTCTATAAAAATCTTGACCAACACCTTTTATAATAAACTCACATTCAGCCGCCTTGCAGGATCTTTTAACTGACATCTTTTCATTGAATGCACGTTCTTGAGACATGGGGATATCTTGAGACGAACCAATTTCTTGAGAGGAAGGAATAAGTGACTGATCTGAGCTATTGTCTTTACCTAAAAGAAAATCCGTCATTGTATGTTTACGAGTAACTTAACTGCTGTTCGGAAGATGACGAGGAATAACCAACTGATCTGTGCTAGGGTCTGATGCTAAAAGCAACTCACTAATTAGGTTTCCGGGTAACTTTACTGTTGTTCGGAAGATGACAAGGAATAACCAACTGATCTGTGCTAGGGTCTAATGCTAAACGAAACTCACTCATTGTAGGTTTACGAGTAACTTTACTGTTATTCGGAAGATGACAAGGAATAACCAACTGATATGTGCTAGGGTCTGATGCTAAACGCAACTTGCTGATTGTAGGTTCAAGAACAAAATCAGGAACACGAAGAGGAACACGTTCAAATAAAAGAAGCTCTAAGAAATATAACTGCTTAACAATACACAATGATAAGAAAGACTGAAGCTTCACATCACTGTCAACAACATTACTTCTCCCCTTGTGGTCAAATACAAATTGAATTGAGTCCGGTGAAATGTTATTCCAATAAGAACACACATGCGACTTCAACTCATCAACTGTTGTCTTCATATTAACTTGGTATGAACATACATCCATATCCCGGATAACCACACAAAGAAAATGAAAATCCATCTACAAGGAATATATAAACAACATAAATTAATATGGATGTATGCAATTGAAAATAAAAACATAACCAGATAATGACCAAATTAAACATAATCAATTGAGTATAGGCATCACAGTATAGGATATCTGCACCTCTATCATTGTAAAAGAAATGGAAATCACAACAATATAGGCATGCTACACTGTCTTAAAAACTACCTTAGCATTCTTAATATCCACTAATAGAGCATCAAAAAATCAATAGAGATTAGATGGAACATAATCAATAGAGTATAGGCATCACAGTATAGGATATCTGCACCTCTATCATTGTAAAAGAAATGGAAATCACAACAGTATAGGGATGTTGCACTATCTTAAAAACTTCCTTAGCACTCTTAATATCCACTAACAGGACATCAAAAAAATGAATAGAGTTTAAATTGAACATAATCAACAGAGTATAGGCATCTCAGTTTAAGTTAGGATGTAACTGGGTAAACACGATGGAATCTGTGTAGTTCTTTGTTACTGGGTAAACACGATGAAACTGAACTAATCACAACAATTTGGATGAAACCAGTTAAATCATATTTTAAATCTGTGGATGAAGCTAGTTTCATCCTGCTTTAAAAAAAACTGGAAAATAAATTGTGACACTCAAATTCATCATGGCAACCAATTAGAGCTTTCTTCTATGCCAGAAAAGTAAGCCAATGCAATGATTGATGCTAGGACAATTCCTTACCACCAAAAGAAGTACATAAACACACAAACATGATGATATTATACCAATTCAGTTCACATCCAAAAAAATGAAAAACTACAGATCAACTTCAATCAATTTGGTTTGTTTCAGCAGGTTTAAACTAAAATTACTTTGATGAACAATCAATCGACTGCAAAGAAACAAATAATCACGTTTAGAAGCACCAACTAAACCCAAAAATTGGTTATTAGTAAAACCCTGGATAATCACCAACTGAACCCAAAAATTAACAAAAATAAGAAAATTCAACCCAAAATCAACACAAACAGAACGACGTTACAACAATTAAACCAAAACCAAAATTAATTTTAGATAAATGAAGCAAAATCATATCAGCAAAGCTTGGTGAAATTGAAACTTCAAACTTACTGATTTGCTGATATAATTTTTGAAGGTAGAATATTATTTAACTTCGATTCAACAAACGATAACCACCATGATTGATGATTGAGCTCTGAAAATCGCTCCCAGATCTGAAAACCCAAAATTAAAATCGTCTGAAGAAGAAGAAAGTGACGAGAGAAAAAAAGAGGAGAAGTTGTTTTTATTTGAGTTTAGAAAAGGTTGTTTAAAAGGTTGGGGGTTATTTTAGGTAGAACCTTTTTTTTTCCTGGGTGAAATATCCAAATTGGTTACTTAAACAGTATTTTTTTATTACTGTCCATATAAACAGTATCAAAACTTAGAAATCTATTTCACCCAGGAATTGTTTCTTTTGGTCTTTTTGACTAATTTTGTGTAAAAATAAAGACAGTCGGGAGTCCTTTATATAAATATTTTTATTATGACTAAATTATCCTTAAAGTCGGTATTATTAGAAATTGAATCAACAATACCGATTGTTGGTATTTCACACCCGACGTTTGATAAAGCTGTCGACATGACATTCATTTATAAACCAATACCGACCGTAGACATCAAAAAAAAAGGAAACAAAAAATACAGTTGAGTCGATATGTATTCAACTAGGATACAATATCAAGGGTAACAGTCAACATGGTATTCAACTAGAATACAATACCGACGGTAACAGTTTGCGTGACATTCATTATCCTGTCAATACCCACTATTACTCTATAACTAACATTCCTACTCGAATTTTGATTTTTAATCTAAAAAATAAAGTTCAAATCTGTCATAAAACTAAAAAAAATAACAAACGAGAATTACTTATCTTCTCGTTGGTTTGAAATATGATGGAAGAAAAAACAAATGTGATAAAAAGAGAAGAAACAAAATCTTTATAGAAGATGAAAGATGAGGAATGAAAATGGGTATGATAGATCTTAGATTTTGTTTTAAAAATTTAAAAACATTAAATAACAACTTAAAATTTTAATTACTCAAAACCTCCCCTTTTTAAAAAAGTTCAACCCCTTTTAACCATGAATTTGTGGGGATATATCCCCCAAATGTAGGTTGATTCTTTTGACTTAATTGGTGATTATTATATAATTATTCCCTATGTACCTTCAAAATCTAACTGGGTTTAGCGGTTTTGAATTAAGCTAAATAGTTTTGCTTTAATTACTCTAAAATCTAATAGGTTTTCTTTTCTTTTCTTTTTTTAATTATATAAAACATCGGTCCCTGGTACTATTGCTAAAAAAAATGTTTAGAATTTTGAATTTATATAATTTTATGCTTATTATTGGGGTCGCTCCCCAATATTCCTTCTGGGAGGAAGCTTGAGAACCACCAGACCACTTAATCAAAATTCAATAGGATTCAATGGTGTTGAATTAAGCTAAAATATCCTTCCCTATATATAACTCTACAACCTAATAATTTCAAAGATAGACTTCACTCTCAACATCGAAAAGGTCAATGGCATATATAGAATGATTTCTTAGAAACTTCTCAGTCCACCTATGATAACCTAGTAATTCCAGACAATTTTATTGTTCAATTACAAATTGGAATTGTTAAAAAGTTGTAGAAATGGTCATTTGATCCTGATGATCCTGATACTAGATTACTGTAGCCACTGTGGGGACGAACCGAAAATTTGAGGGAACTCAATCAGATCAACTTTGAACTAAAATTCTTTTATTTCATGACGTTTATCATTTAATTGTTACTAATTATTTTTATTTTATACCACGGTTTTTAATTATGTTTTGTGTAATATTTTTTCAATTTCATTTTAATTTAAAGCAATTAAATAGTTTTTTGTGAAGCGATTGCTTCATGGAGAAGTCAGGAGGTTTCCGTAACCCTTTAAACTCTTGTTGTGAAGAAAATAAATAGGTGAACTTTTCAACATATCTTCATACCTGATTCGAGTGGGAAGCTCAAAGAGATCTCATGAAACCATCGTTCTCGATGATGAAGACGTCAAGGAAGAAAGTTCGCTGCAAGGATCTTTATTTAAAAAGATGGCTATGAGGAAAGAAGAAAATTCTTGGTTCGCTGAATCTCTCAAGGATCTAACTCATCCCCAAAATGACTCTAAGGTTGAGATTGCAAATCTTCAACTGCGATCGAATCATTTGATCGATAGTCAAGCTAAGATCCTTAAAAAGTAGAAGGTCATAATTCAGAACCAGAAGAAGCTCATCTATGAATGTAAAAAAGCTAGGCAAATTGTTCGTATCGTCAATTGCAAGGCTGGTGTCTTAACTCACGAACATTTTCTTTCAACTGTCAAACGTGTCAAGGATATCAGTGATACATTCTATGACGAGATTTGGGAAGGTACGAGGATATAGATGAAGTTTGTGGAATAGGTCATATGGTATCTTTTCCTCGTATATATGCTCAAAATGGGACACCTAAAAGAAAGGAAAAAATATAGTGGAAGCTGGATTAACATTTTATTCTCATGCTTCTTTACCACTATCTTACTGGTTATATGCTTTTTAAAGTGCCAATTTTCTCATCACTAGACTTCCAACACCAACACTGTAACAATTTTCTTCTCTCGGTGTCTTTTCGAAATCAAACCATACTACAAGTTTGGTATGCATGTTATCCATGTCTTGGACCTTTTAGTAATCATAAAATGGAACCAAGGTCTTTTAAATGTATATGGGCTACAGTCTCGTGCACAAAGGGTACATATGCTTCAATACTCTTGTAAGCAAAAACATTATTTCTAGGGATGTAAATTTTGATGAAGGTGATTTTCTTTATACAAAACTTTTTCAAACAGTGGATTCTGACAATGTAACTTTATCAAGTATGTCGGTTTTGCCTTCTGATGCTTCTTCTGCTGCAATATATATCCAATAAAGTAAAATTTTCTTTATTTGATCTAATTACATTTCCACACTTATCATCCTCTATACCATACTCAGTTGTATGAACATCATCTACTGCACCACCTTATACCGCATCTTCAATTCCCAAAAGAAATGATCACTCAATGATTAGAAGGGGCCAGAAAGGCATTTCCAAAACCTAAAGTTTATGATTCAAATGTGCAATATATATGTGAAGATATTTTTGTTCCTACCTGTTACTCTGAAGCATATAATCCTAAGCAGAGACCTTCTATACATGAAGAGATCCATGCATTATTCTATAATGGTACTTTGACACTGGTTCTTGTTAGTTCAGGTGAGAATGTTATATACTGCATGTGGATCTTTGGAATCAAGAAAATAGTTGATGGGTCCATAAAAAGATACAAATCCAGACTCATTTAAGGATATAATCAAGTAGATGTGATTGATTATCAGGATACTTTTTGAAAAAGCGGGGGTCTAACAACCACACCCAATATTTCGTTTGGCAATCTGAATGGACTAACTCTAATATACTTTCAAGAGAATCAACTAGACAGTCAGACTCAATCAAACAAAAGTATATCCAAGAGTTATATATCTCTCTCAACACAATCAGAGTTAAACAGAAACAAGTCTGTAAACCTGATTATAGTGTGTGAGTTCTTGGACGGTATCAAACCAATATCATTTATTTTTATCACAACCTATTGAAGACCCACCGTGTATAAACCTCTTTAAGCAACAATCACTACAGGAATATTTCAACACGGTGTTCACTCAAAAAAGGGTTAGTCCAGACTGGTCTAATGATGTGAAAAAGACAACGTCAAGTGTCCAAGATCAATCAAGTCTTATCCAACAAACAAGGTTGGATTTAACAACTATAATTGATTAACATACAACCTGTACTATTTCAATTATATTAAGAAAATATAACGCGGAAAAGAAATAACACAGACACCATAATTTTGTTAACGAGGAAACCGCAAATGCTGAAAAACCCCGAGACCTAGTCCAGAATAAACACACACTGATTATAAGTTGTTACACCAATTTCCTACTACCTATTAGGACTAGATGTAATACCTGATTCAGTTGTATTCAAGCACTTATAGAACTCCTAGCAGAACAACGATTCTCTTTATGAATTCTTCTCGTATAACTTCTAGCAGAACACAAATCTTCTGACAGAACAAAGTTCTCTTCAAAAGATACACAACACGGTTGATACTTTTCGATCTTTTGTTTTCACAACACACCGATCGATTTCCCTTTAGATATAAATCAATGTTTTGGAAGTCTTGTGTTTGTTTTGATAAAAACAATTACTAGGTAAAAGTAATATCAAAACAAACTTGTAGATTAGGGTTTATTATACTCTTCAAGAAAAGGAAGACAAACCTAATTATTCTACAACAAGAACAACTAGAATAAATCTAGACATATATTGTTTAAAACTTCTTAAGGATTTTTACGAGATACCTTAATCGAAGTTTTCTTTCTAGCTTCCGATTTCGACTAACAAGTGTTGGTATACGATTGGAAACTGAAATCTATCAAAACCTAGGGTTTATGATCAACAACTCTTGAATGGTTTTATATCAGAAGAGAAAACCTTAGAATAGACAAAAGGTGAAAAACCTAGATTACAAGTTGTATAATCAATCACGAAGATTAAATCCAACTCGGCTTTGTAATCCCCAATACAAAGAATTTTGTCTCACTCTTGTTCACGAAGAACTGTAGACATTGAAAACAACCTTATGAAGCTTACACCAATTTTCCAAAGGGGATAAAAAACGTGTAACACTCACAAACCCTTTATTTATAGTGAAAGGTAACTTGAAAACTAAGCAAGTTATTTTCCTTTTTCAAGACTTTCCTAAATTTGGGAGTCTTTCCTAAGTTACAACTCTTGTCAAAATAATTAAATAAATAATTAATTTTAGCAAATATTGTATTTATGTGAATAAATCACAATTTATCTTAGTGTAGATGGTGTATTTTCGACAAGGGTTAAAATCGTAAAACTATAATTATACATGCTCTTGATCCGGCAATCAGATGAGTATTCAGGCGCATGTCTCTCATTGAAGCATGAAAGCTCATGCCATAAAATCTCTGACTGAGAAGGCTGTCTCTCAGAGTATATGTAGATGTTTAGTCTCTCAGCTGAGGCAACGACACATCTCATGAATACTGAGCAATATCAGTAATTATTTCTATATAGAATCGAAATATTGGACGGCTCCTAGACAACATGCCTGCTAGTATAGAGCAACAACGTCTTCAGGATGCAACAACGTTTTCCCTAACTATATAGGAGAGACATGACGTTTCAACAAGCTCATATCTCTCAATCCTTAGATAATTAATGCTCCTAGACAATATGCATGCTAGTATAGAGCCATCAGTTAATTATCTATAATCGTTAACTGAATATTCAACAATATTCTACGATTCTTCATAACATTTCATCACTTCAATTTGTGGTTCTTCCCAGCAGAATTCCATGGGTTAGTGACAAATATTCAACTTACAGGCATCTGAGCAGTCCTGATTAAATTGGTGCAAGTGTACTCAAAAATAATGCACAAACGAGCACCTGAATGCGCAAACGAGCATTCCAAAACACGAAGGAATGATGAACCTAAAATAGGAAGAAAATAGTAAATATTAAAATATTAATTGAGGCGCTAGGGGACTGGGCCCACCGGCCGGCCGGTCGTGTGGTAGCCAATCCCACGCCCAATTTTACATTTTATCATATTTTCATTACTTTCCTTGATTTCATGAAAATCTCTTCATTTGAGCAAATATCCTTCGTTTCATGAAAACTCCCTGATTTCATGATATTTCCCTAAACCCGTGAAAAATAATATAAAATTAGGGAAAACTCGTGGGACTGGCCCCTAACCGGCCGGCCATGCCCTAACCGGTCCCACATGTCCCTTACTTTATTATTATTATTTTTTATGTTTCCCTCAACTCATGGAAACTCCTTGATTTCAACAAATTCCTTGGTTTCAACAAACTCCTTGGTTTTATGATACTTCCCTAAAATCATGAAAAAAATATTATAAAATTGGGAAAAGTGCCTTGGGACGGGCCCTTTGGCCGGCCGGCCATGCCTTGGCCATAGCCGGTCCCAAACTTCATGAATCTTATTATTTTATTATTATTTCCATGATCTCATGGAAATTCCCTAACTTCATGAAATTCCTCAGTTTCATGATATTTCTCTCACATTAGGGAAAACACATAAAATTATATAAAATTGGAAAAGGTGTTGCAGGACTGAGCTTGCTAGTTGGCCGGCCATGCCCTAGCCATAGTCGGCCCCACACCTTGCAATCCCTTATTTTGTTAATTATTTTCATCATCTAATGAATTTTTCCTAGTTTCAGCAAAACCCTGAATCCTTCATATTTTCTCGAAATATTGCTCAAACGCGCATCAGAAAATATCGAAACTCTCAGGACTGAGACACTGACATTATGGTGACACGGTCATGTCTCCTTGACCGACCAAGGCCGGCCCTAAGGCTTGCAAATAGCCAGTCCCATATGTTTTAATAATTTTGACCTAATTTGCTCAATTGCTCATATTGGGTCCAAACTCTTCTCAAACAACTGGGAGTTTGCTCAAACGACCATCAGCTGGTCCCACGACCACCAAGAGTCGGTCCCATGACCCCTTGGTCGGTCCCTCATCTCTCCATAATCAGGTTTTACTACCTAATGCTCACACGAGCATTATTATAATAAATGATTAAACCAGCATTTAATCATCCTTTCACCAACTGGTCTTCTGGAGACTTTGGTATTTTGCTCATCCAAGCATCTGGGCGTTACATGGTCGACTCGTCATCCCGTGTAGCCGGTACCTCCTTCACTCTGTGATCGATTGTCAATAAATCATCAATTGATCAAAATTAGGGTTTCGAATCCAGAGCTTTGCAGCAACATAATTCTGAGCAGATTCAAACACTAATAATTTTATATTGATCCTGTGATCAACACCTTTATTATTATTATGCTCGGCCTAGCCGCCAGTATTTTAAATTAATATTTTATTTGGTTTTTCCACCAACAATTCATCAGATGAGCAACATTTGCTCAGACTAGCAATATTTGCTCAGACTAAGGAATATTGGTTCAACTATCAATATTCAACAATTTAGCAGCACAGTTTGCTCGTCTTAGGTTATCAACATTTATTCGACAATGAAACCTTTGTCTCAACATACATGTTCAATTCTTGAGTCTCGGAACATTTGCAAATCACGTTCAACTCAACAATACAAGGACTCATCGTCCCATAAAGTCAGCAGCTGACTCCACAATCATGAGATGTCAATTGTGTCACATGGGGGATATTAACTAGGCTTTTGGTCTGGCGGTCTACGTCACGTGTGTTCATACACAGGGAGAGCATGTAAGCAAGTGGTGCAATCAGTTAGAGGAGTTAGCGAAGTAGTGGATGGAAAATTATACAAGTCTCCGCACGATGAGCAACTGGTTTTAACATGATTTCCCACTTCCCCACTCTTTGACTCCGGAAACTGTCATACTTCATGGGATCATGGTGTTTTCAATTCAGAAATATAAAAGTCCTCTGAATCATGATTGAAAGGGACAACATTCATCTACACAAGAATTTCTCGACAAGTTCATACAGACAATCTTTCGTGTACACGAACTCACCGTCTAAGCAATCACTCTCAACTGAGTAAATTCAATCATTCAGAACTTTCCTACGCAGAATACACGACACACCTACAATCTCAGATCACCATTGATCTCACACATTTCTCAGCTTCCCTCCTACAGATCAACCCATCCTCTATTGTGATGGAATTGACTCTGGAACGGCCATTGTCTTGGTTTAGGCCGGAGTCCTATAGACTGATCTCTCGAACTTAAAGCACTCCCTTCTTGTAGTGCATCTGTATGAGGTTCAACATTTCGCTCGGTTCAAGGAGTCTCCGCACGGTAGTCTCCTCAATTCCGTAAAAACCAGCAAATCGTTTTTCCCCATCTACAGATTGGCGACCACAGTGGGAGATTAATCTCTCGGTTGCAATCTCAATTCTCACAAAGATGGTCGGTCTTAGGTTTGGTTGAATTACCAATCCCGGTTCAATACCCGACTCTAACATCGCAAGTTCTAGTAGTACTGCCACCGCAAGTATTACTTCTCTCAACGTTGCAGGCTCTAGTGGTACCGCTAATACCACTCCTCCGGACAGCAATGTCATGCCACATGTTACTACTACTCCTCCGAGTGTTGGTGCTCTAGTGATCACTCATGTCAATGTTGTAAGTAATGTTACTGGCACTATCAACAATCCACCTCCTAGCGAATCTCCTGAAGAAACCAGAGGAAATCCGCCTACCATAGGTGATCTCATGAAGGTGCAGGAGACCCTTGCCAAGAATCAGATCGACGTGGCCACCACTCAGAAGGAGTTATGCAATTATCTCAAGACTCTTACAGACAAGATGTCAGAGAAAACTCAAGATAAAGGAAAAGCTAAAGAAACATCTCCGGCCGTTGATCCTGAAGTCACTCCAATCCATGTAGCAGATGATGATGAAGTTCACAAGGTTGCAGACAACCCACCAACAAAAGAACCTGCAAGTTTCATCACTCGAGAAGACTTGGAGCGCTTTTTAGAGGATTGAAGAAAAGACAAGACACCATCTGTCCATTCTCATCAACCTCCATATCTTGCAGTCATACAGAGAATTCCTCTTCCAAAAGGCTACACTTCTCCAACGTTCACACTTTACAACAGAACAAGAAATTCTCGAGAATATGTCTCTCGATTCTTAGAATCATTAGGCGAGCATGAACACAATCATGTCGTACGTCTGAAGCAATTTTCTAAGTCTCTGACAGGCAGAGCATATACCTGGTACAACAACATAGCACCAGGAAGCATTTCCAGCTGGGAAGAGATGATTAACGCTTTTTACAGAAAGTACTTCTTTGTTTCAGAACAAGTCACTCTCTCCGATCTTGGAAGGAAGGAGCAACAAACATCTCAATGATTATGTGAAAAGGTTCAGAATTCAAGCTTTGGACTTCCATGATCCAAACGTCACAGAGAAACAACTTGTAGACATATGCATAAATGGGATAATCCCGGTCTACAGAGCTTTACTGGAAAATCTCCGGTTCCAGACTTTCTCAGAACTTCACGAAGCGGCTAAGAGATCAGCGACTACTGCAACTGCTTTACTGGAAAGAGAAAAGTATGCAAGGTCGAAGAACCTCGAAGCAGCCAACGCAATTAGTACAATCTCCAGCCTTCACAAACGTTGTTGTTGAAAGGAAAACCGAGACACAGCATCAGAATGCTTCTCCAACATCCCAGGATCCTCTGAAGGCACAAAGAAAAGATAACCAATCCTGAAATGCACAAACCTCGAACCGGCATCAAAGAACGGGAAATGGTCTGACAGACTCAAACTTTTCTCTTCTCATGAAGGAGTGTTCGAGTTACTGGAAGTCTGGGTTCAATATGGTGCAATCAAATTGTCGTTCATCAGGAGAGAGCCAACTAAAGAAAAAATGGAGAATCTCCGGTACTGTCACCTTCATAGGTTCATCGATCATCCAACAAGTAACTGCAATATTTTTAAGCACATCTTCAAAGAGAAGGTTGATCCTAATAACTTCAACTGGGGACTGAAGGAGTACACAATAATCCTCTCCAGTCAGAACCTTTACACTCTGAACAACCAGTCGAAGAAGCAGTTCAATTGTTGATCGAGCATATCTGTGAAATTGCTCTATTTGTCCAAGGCACAAAGGAAAGACATGTTCACAACACCGAATTACATTGTGTCAGGCATATGTCCATCCCAGAAATACTCCTTGAACCTTCATCCACAGACAAGGAGATGCACAACTGAAGACTGCTTACCACAAACCATATCAGAGAAAATGAATTCGGAAGAATGCTGGTCGATGCTGACACCACCATCAACATCATTTCACTGAAAACCCTCAGAGGCGCAAGTATCACTTGACAAGAAGCTACTTGTGATCTATCTCAATCAGAGACCTTGAAGGAACGCTCGGAAATACTTATGGCTATATCAACATAAGTTCAACCTAGGCAGAAACCAAGTTTCACACATAATCAGGAAGATCCAAGATATGACATGTTCTTCAGACGAGCGTGGATTCATGCTGAAAAGATGGCTACTGACAAGGCACCTTTGGTTGCACATCTCTCCAATGAAGAAAGTTCTGATCCAGAAGATTTGGCGGGTATTCCGTCATCAGAGCACTCGGAGAAATTTCGAACTTTGACGAGGTTGAAGCAAGAACCTGCAAAGATGCATAGACATTCATCAAGAGGTTCCGCACTCAGGCAAGTCTCATTCCTCCCATGTCTATGTCATTTATTTCCTCACATGCTATCCTAGCATGGGGACTTAATATGCTAGCAACTCTGCTATTGCAAGACGAATGGTAGCTTCACCGCATTAGTATTTTACCAAGTGGTTGAATCTGATATTTCTCCGAATCGAACACTGAGACATTCATTACTGAGATGATGTCCAAGCCTGGCAAAGAAAACTTTTGACGTAGCCTTGTAGGAGTGTTCATGTGTGCCACAAAATCAGGAAGCTCTAATGTTTGCACAAGTATTGAATCCCACCACTGCAACGAAAGAAGTGTTGAATCAACAGAAGATACTCAATTCCAAGATGATCAAACCTAAAGTATATCTCTTCTATCTCCTACTTCTTATGAGACAAAAGTCGTAGGCTATATAAACTAGATCATACACATTTGACATTTCGAGCTGAGCATTCATTGCTTATCTTTTATCTCGAAATCGTGTGTTGGTAAAGCGTTTCGCTTTGATCAAGTTTATCTTCACCTAGTGACGAAAGTCATGAAAAATTTCAATCACCTTGAGAATTGCTCTGACGTGAATTTGTCTGTGAATAATGGCTACATAGCGTCCTCTGAGAATGTCTCAATGATTGAAATGAGAGTTTAGAATACATAACCATGTATTCCTTGAACTGAAGTTTTCGAACTTTGTTGATCAAGAGAAATCGGGAGGATTGTGGAATTGGCTTGCCAAGTCCGCGAACTGTCGGAAGTTCTCGACCGAGAATTTCTGTTGGATTTTCCAAAACTCGTTTGTGTTCTAAGTCCACGAACTGGCGGAAGTTCTCTTTCCGAGAATTTCTGCTGAGTTTGGAAACTCAACCGATTAACTTAAGTCTGCGGACTTGTTTGTGAACTTAAGAGGTTATGATCTAAAGATGTGCTCTGGACATGAAACATTAAATTACTAAGGAATGCTTTATGCAAACCGTGGCTATAATGTTCATGAGCCGATTCAATCGAATCGAATCATCTTTGTTTCAATTGTATCTTGTGTAGTTACATAAGATCTCATAGGAATTGAACAACTCTGTAACTAGTTCATTTGAGTCAATTGAACTAGTTATGGTGAATAAGAACAAGGTTAATATGAAATGCTCATATGGTTAACCTTTTGGGTTACTATGTTGAACCAACATATACGTACACGTTTGGGCATGGTTTTCACGAACCCAGTAAACGTCTACCCAAGTGTGTGTGACAAGCTAAGTTTTCGATCTAACGGTTGAGAAATATTAGCTTGAATCTAAATCAGGTTTTCATCTAACGGTGAATAAGGATTGCTTTGTAACTAAGGCAAAACCCTGATTTGAAGGATATATAAAGGAGACATCTAGCATTGTGCAAAACTAATCTTCACACGTATGTGTGCTACTAGTGCGCCCGCTAGAGTCGATTTCCATTAACCTTTGATTTTCTTCTCTAAAATCAGGTTAACGACTTAAAGACTTCATTTTGGATTTTGAAGCCAGACCGATGCTACTTTATCGTAGTTGTGTGATCTGATCTTGCATCTTCTATCGTACGAGTACAATCGATTGATTGGCTTGAGATCGTGAGAGTTCTCCGATAGGCAAGATAAAGAAGTCACAAACATCTTCGTCTCACTATTTGTGATTCCTCGACAATCCGCTTATGTAGTCAGAAAGGATTGTAGAGAGGTGATTGATTAATCTAGGATGTTCTTCGGGAATATAAGACCGGATTATCAATTGGTTCATGTTACCTTGATTTTATATCTAAAGATGGAACAAAACCTAGGGTTTATCTGTGGGAGACAGACTTATCCTTTTATAGACTTTTCTGTGTGAGACAGATCTGTTTATTATCAAGTCTGTGATTTTGGGTTACAGCAGTTCTTGGTTGTGCGTGAGATCAGCTAAGGGAATCAAGTGCGCAGTATCCTGCTGGGATCAGAGGCTAGGAGTGCAACTGTACCTTGTATCAGTGGTAGATTGATAGGGGTTCAACTATAGTCCATTCCGAAGTTAGTTTGCAGTAGGCTAGTATTTGTAGCGGCTTAATACAGTGTGTATTCAATCTGGACTAGGTCCCGGGGTTTTTCTGCATTTGCGATTTCCTCGTTAACAAAACTTCTGGTGTCTGTGTTGTTTCTTTTCCGCATTATATTTTATATAATTGAAATAATATAGGTTGTGCGTTCGTGATCATCAACTTCTCTGATCCAACCTTTGGTTGTTGATTGATCCTTGAACATTGGTCTTTGGTACCGTCCAAGTATTCCTTGTATTTGATAAAGACTCGCTATTGTTTTTAGCTTGAGTAAAAATCAAATCAAGAGAGAGATATTAACTCCTTGAGATACTTTTATCTAGATTGAGTTTGACTGTCAAGTTGATTCTCTAGCAAAGTATTTCGGAGTTAGTCCATACAGATTTCTAATCGAAATATTGGTTGGTGTTGTTAGACCCCGCTTTTTCAATTGGTATCAGAGCAGGAAAACACGTTTAAGACCTAACAAGTCTGTGTTTGTAGCGATCTGACTCTATGGATAGTGGTGCTATCTCTATTAACGTACTACCAGTCTTCGATGGCTCAAATTACTTATGGTGAAAAATTTATATGCGAGCTTTTATTCAATCGCGTGATTTTCAATCATGGGTATATGTGGTGAATGGTTATGATGCGCCCGTTGTTGCAGCTGGAGATGGAACTGTTCCCAAGAATATTGGTGAATATAATGTTGTCGAGATTCTTGCTGCAAAGCAGAATTCTGAAGGGTTAAATGCTATGCCATTGGACCAAGTCTTCAACACCATATATCTAACTGCACTAGGTCTAAAGATGCTTGGGATATCTTAGAAACCGTATTTTAAGGAAACTCCAGTGAAAAAGAAGCTAGGCTTCAAAACCTTAATTCCGATTGGGAGAACCTTCGTAGGGCAGATGAAGAAACATTTGATGAGTTTAATCACAAAGTGTCTGAAATTTTTAATGCATCTTTTGCATTGGGTAAGACTATTCCTGAAAAGGACATTGTGATGAAAATTCTCAGATGGCTGCCATCTAGATACGATTATAAGAAGCATGCCATCGTTGATGGGAATAACCTCAATAATCTTTCCAGAAACACCTTGGTTGGGAAGATAAAGATCTTTGAGCATGAGCATACATCCAAAGTCGGTAAGGATGTTGCCTTTAAAGCACAGAAGAGCACTAAATTACTTGCCAAAGGTAAAAGTGTTCATGTCTCTGAGGATGATCAGTCTGAGAATGATTTTTCAGATGAAGACCTTGACAAGTCGGTCTCCTTGATCACAAGACGGTTTTCAAGAGACAAACCTAGGTCATCAGAAAAACCTCACGGTCGCGTACCTCCTAAAAACAGGGATGCTGACGAGGCTGATGACGAGGACATGCCTCAGTGCTTTAAGTGTAAGGGTTTTGGCCATTTTGCTAACGAATTCCCAAATCGTAGAAAATACGCTGGGAGCAAAGGTCTAGCTGTAACACTTGATGAAATTTCTGAAACCTATGATTCCGATGAAGATAGGAAATCAAGTGTAGGGCTCCTTGGTGAAAACATCGATTTTGATACTTGTAGCAATACATATATCAACCTCAATGGGTTCGGAAAAGAAGGAAACCCAATCAAGCTAGAAGATTCTCTAACTGGAAACCTTGTTAGTAATGTTTCAGGATCTACTGTATGTCTAGCTGCTTGCACATCTCAGATGCCTGAATACTATCCAAGTTTGACGTGCTCGTTTTGTTCGATGAAGGGACACGAACTATCAAGGTGTTACAAGTACAAGCACCAAATAAGGCACGCCAGCAAACTTCAACGAAGAGAAGATCGATTAGCAAGGAAGCTGAAACTTGCTCAGAAGACCGCCGAGGTATGTAGGATCTTATCTTCATCTAAGAAGTTGGTTTCCAGGGATAGAGTAAGACCATTCTAAAAGATAGTATGATCGAATCGTTTTGATAGACATAAGTCTGAAGATTCCTCCCTTAAGGAAAAAGATGGACAAATCGTTGTTCATCGCAACACAACTTGATTGTGTTGTTGGGAAAATCTTGTCTCATGTGCCTGATCGAAAAGAGACAAGATTGAGTGTTGATTCAGGCTCCAGTAAAGTTTTTCCTTCTTTTCTTTGATTTGTTATTTTCTGTCTATCAAATAAAATAAAGGGTTATTATCGACAATTCTACTCTTTATAGGGTTTTAGAGTTGAGTGTATACGAACCTGTCAATAGGTTTCGAACCCTACATTCCTTTTTCCTTTTTTACATCTTATATAAGATTGCTTTTTGAGTTAGGTGATTCAATCACACAAATCCAGTTGTTTATAACTGTTCTTAAAGCACCATGTCAGATGGAAAGGATGTCAACATGATTGTTAAATCTTCAATCAAGGAAAAACAAAAATATCCTATTTCTAAGTCCCTGAAAAGAAAAAGAAGGTACACAAGAAATCTCAGGGCTGTGCCTTCTAACTCTCAGAAGTTTTCCGATGTTCTTGATGAGTTGAAGGAAGTAAGAAAGGAGATTCGTGAAATAAAGGCTTTTGTGTCAAAGTCCTTAGAAATTCAGAGAGCCTTGGTATGACATAATCACCCAAGACAGTTCGTTGACATAAACTCCTATCTTCGTGAACCATATGTTCTAATGGTTATTGACAACAAGGAGTTTGCGAATGATGTTGAATTTCTCAAAGGCATTGTCGCCTAGGATGTCTTATTTTTGGTTTAGTTGGAAGAATAACTAGTGCTTTGAATAACGATGATTGTGACTACACATAGTTATTTTTTCATCTTCTTATGTTATTTTTTAGGTTTATTGTTATTAAACTCTAAAAATATCTGGAGGATGATGTTTGTTGCAGTATTTTAATGGTTTGTGATACTGCAATATTTTTATGGGATATGTATTGTTTGCGTCCGTGAACTTGAAGGTCCCATATTTTGTCAAAAGTAAAGTCGTTCATGAATCGATATTCTTATTGATGAAAGGATGAATGGAGTTTTGACATATACAAAAGTTAAGCCTATGAAATCATGTATTTGATGGAAAATAGGATAAAATCTTTTTTTCAACAAGGATAAAGTATATTATGTTGTTATGATGGAAAATAGAATAGATCCTTGTATGTTATCCACGGTATTGATCTTCATTGATCCATTTTATTATGTTTTACCGTGAAGGCTCCATTGTGTGTCTTATATTGAGCACCTTACAACTAAGTCGATTTACCTTGGTTTTGTTGGTTGTTCCATAAGATGATATATGTCGAGCATTAGGAACTAAATTAATCAACTAGTTTGGTTATTTAGTTAGTACTCCATAAGTCCTCTTTCTTATGTCGAGTACATGTACGGTTAAGGTTGTCATATTCTATGATGAACTTAGTCGGGGTTCCATAAGTTCTCTTATGTTGAGCCCAAAATAATTAAATTGATTACTTCGGTGATTATTTTGGTTATTTGTATTCCAATTAGATTAATTATAGGTTCTCTTGTAATTAATCTAGTTGAGTTTTCGTATATTCCACAAGTTCTTGTGTTGAGTATATGAAAGGCTACACTATCAAGTTCTTTGGTTAATATAGTCATATATTCCGTAAGGTTTTCCTTATGTTGAGTATTTGAACGGTTAAGTTAGTCATCTCCGTGTGATTGACTTAGTCGTAGCTCCGCGAGTTTACTTATGTTGAGCACTTTCAATTAAATTGATCACTTTTGTGGTTTGATTTAGTTGCGTATTCCAATTGAATTAATCATGGGTTTACTTGTGGTTAATTTGGTTGAGCTTTGGATATAGAAAATCATTTCTATGGTTTTTGGTGTCCAGTAAAAAATCCTTCTTTTCTTTCGAAATTAAGGTCGCTCTTGTTGTTCTCTCGGGAATGACATCAAATGGGGGAGAGTTCTTTTGAACTTGTGCTTAATGGTAATATCTTGCGGGGAGTTCGGCTGTGGAATTTTATAGGGGTTATCTTGTATCTTAAAACTCCTTGATGAATGTTGTTAGCTTCGGCTATTAGATTGCATCTAAATTAAGTTGGTATGTATTTTTCTTTTGGTCATGAAATGTCTCTTGTGAAAATTTCATTATGATCCCATTCTTGTACCTTTGCCAATTTTATTGACAAAAAGGGGGAGAAATATTGTAGTTCACACTACAAATACATATGGTTTTCGGATCATTGTGTAAGGGGGAGTGGTTTCCATGATCAAGATGGAGTATTGACTAAGGGGGAGTGATACATATCACCGCAGTATTATTGTTAAAGTCGTGATACAATTGTACTTTGATGTTATATAATAATACTATGACACTGTATAATAATGATCGAGAATCTCGATTTCTCTCATTGTTATAGCTACGGATCTTCAACAACGGTGGTGCTAAACTTACAACCTTTGGGACCATTGGAGTACTTGGAAGGACGAAGATGTCAAGGAACGTTGAAGATTAGACTATGGAATAGGAGCCACTAAAGTTATCTTTTTTGTATTCCATATGTATTAATAGTTTTGTCACTAAAATTGACAAAGGGGGAGATTGTTAGAGCATAGCTCGGTCAGCCTCGCATACGTTGCTATCTCAAGCATGTTTGTCAATGTTAGTGATCAAAACTATAAGTCTTGATTTCTAGCCTACATAGCTAAGTCTCGGACTAGGATATAAAATTGTAGGTGAGCTCAAGGAATTCATGGCGATTCATCATACAACGACGAAGATCTATACAAGGAACCGTGGAACTTCATCAACAAAAATGTATGTGGAGACTTGAACTTATCTATCACTCAAAAGTTTATCTCTTCTATCTCCTATTTCTTATGAGACAAAAGTCGTATGTTATATAGACTAGATCATACACATTTGACATTTCGAGCTGAGCATTCATTGCTTATCTTTTATCTCGAAATCGTGTGTTGGTAAAGCATTTCTCTTTGATCAAGTTTATCTTCACCTAGTGACGAAAGTCATGAAAAGTTTCAATCACCTTGAGAATTGCTCTGATGTGAATCGTTCTGTGAATAACGGCTACATAGCGTCCTCTGAGAATGTCTCAATGATTGAAATGAGAGTTTAGATTACATAACCATGTATTCCTAGAACCGAAGTTTTAGAACTTTGTTGATCAAGAGAAATCGGGAGGATTGTGGAATTGGCTTGCCAAGTTCGCGAACTGTCGGAAGTTCCCGACCGAGAATTTCTGCTGGATTTTCCAAAACTCGTTTGTGTGCTAAGTCCGCGAACTCAGTCCGTGAACCCAGTCCTCGAACTGGCGGAAGTTCTCTTTCCGAGAATTTCTGCTGAGTTTGGAAAACTCAACCGATTAACTTAAGTCCGCGAACTTGTTTGTGAACTTAAGAGGTTATGATCTAAAGATGTGCTCTGAACATGAAACATTAAACTACTAAGGAATGCTTTATGCAAACCGTGGCTATAATGTTCATGAGTCGATTCAATCGAATCGAATCATCTTTGTTTCAATTGTGTCTTGTGTAGTTACATAAGATCTCATAGCAATTGAACAACTCTGTAACTAGTTCATTTGAGTCAATTGAACTAGTTATGGTGAATAAGAACAAGGTTAATATGAAATGCTCATATGGTTAACATTTTGGGTTACTATGTTGAACCAACATACACGTACACGTTTGGGCATGGTTTTCACGAACCCAGTAAACGTCTACCCAAATGTGTGTGACAAGCTAAGTTTTCGATCTAACGGTTGGGAAATATTATCTTGAATCTAAATCAGGTTTTCATCTAACGGTGAATAAGGATTGCTTTGTAACTAAGGCAAAACCCTGATTTGAAGGCAATATAAAGGAGACATCTAGCATTGTGCAAAACTAATCCCCACACGTATGTGTGCTACTAGTGCTCCCGCTAGAGTCGATCTCCATTAACCTTTGATTTTCTTCTCTAAAATCAGGTTAAGGACTTAAAGACTTCATTGGGATTGTGAAGCCAGACCGATACTAATTTATCGTAGTTGCGTGATCTGATCTTGCATCTTCTATCGTACGAGTAATCGATTGATTGGCTTGAGATCGTGAGAGTTCTCCGATAGGCAAGATAAATAAGTCACAAACATCTTCGTCTCACTGTTTGTGATTCCTCGACAATCCGCTTGTGTAGTCAGGAAAGATTGTAGAGAGGTGATTGATTAATCTAGGCTGTTCTTCGGAAAAATAAGACCGGATTATCAATTGGTTCCTGTTACCTTGATTTTATATATAAAGATGGAACAAAACCTAGGATTTATCTGTGGGAGACATATTTATCCTTTTATAGACTTTTCTGTGTGAGACAGATCTGTTTATTATCAAGTCTGTGATTTTGGGTTACAGCAACTCTTGGCTGTGGGTGAGATCAGCTAAGGGAATCAAGTGTGCAGTATCCTGCTGGGATCAGCGGCGTAGGAGTACAATTGTACCTTGTATCAGTGGGAGATTGATAGGGGTTCAACTATAGTCCAGTCCGAAGTTAGTTTGCAGTAGGCTAGTGTCTGTAGCGGCTTAATACCGTGTGTATTTAATCTGGACTAGGTCCCGGGGTTTTTCTGCATTTGCGGATTTCCTCGTTAACAAAACTTCTGGTGTCTGTGTTGTTTCTTTTCCGCATTATATTTTATATAATTGAAATAATATAGGTTGTGCGTTCGTGATCATCAACTTCTCTGATCCAACCTTTGGTTGTTGATTGTAGTTGATTGATCCTTGGACATTGGTCTTTGGTACCGTCCAAGTATTCCTTATATTTGATAAAGACTCGCTATTGTTTTTAGCTTGAGTAAAAATCAAATCACGAGAGAGATATTAACTCCTTGAGATACTTTTATCTAGATTGAGTCTGACTGTCTAGTTAATTCTCTAGCAAAGTATTTCGGAGTTAGTCCATAAAGATTGCTAATCAAAATATTGGGTGTGTTGTTAGACCCCCGCTTTTTCAATTATGCTCGGCCTAGCCGCCAGTATTTTAAATTAATATTTTATTTGGTCCTGCCACCAACAATTCATCAGATGAGCAACAATTCATCAGATGAGCAACATTTGCTCAGACTAGCAATATTTGCTCAGACTAAGGAATATTAGTTCAACTATCAATATTCAACAATTCAGCAACACAGTTTGCTCGTCTTAGGTTATCAACATTTATTCGACAATGAAACCTTTGTCTCAACAGACATGTTCAATTCTTGAGTCTCAGAACATTTGAAAATCACGTTCAAATCAACAATACAAGGACTCATCGTCCCATAAAGTCAGCAACTGACTCCACAATCACGAGATGTCAATCGTGTCACATGGGGGATATTAACTAGGGTTTTGGTATGGCGTTCTACGGCACGTGTGTTCATACACACGAAGAGAATGTGAGCAAGTCGTGCAATCAGTTGGAGGAGTTAGCGAAGTAGTGGGTGGAAAATTAACCAAGTCTCTGCACGATGAGCAACTGGTTTTAACATGATTTCCCACTTCCCCACTCTTTGACTCCGGAAACTGTCACACTTCATGGGATCATGGTGCTTTCAGAGTGAAAAGCATCTCAATGATTATGTGAAAAGGTTCAGAGTTCAATCTTTGGACTGCCATGATCGAAACGTCACAGAGCAACAACTTGTAGACATGTGCATAAATGGGATAATCCCGGTCTACAGAGCTTTACTGGAAAATCTCCGGTTCCAGACTTTCTCAGAACTTCACGAAGCGGCTAAGAGATCAGCGACTACTGCAACTTCTTTGCTGGAAAGAGAAAAGTCTGCAAGGTCGAAGAACCTCGAAGCAGCCAACGCCTAGTCAACAATCAGTACAATCTCCATCCTTCAACAAACGTTGTTGTTGAAAGGAAAACCGAGACACAGCATCAAAACGCTTCTCCAACATCTTAGGCTCCCCTGAAGGTACAAAGAAAAGATAACCAATCCTGAAATGCACAAACCTCGACCCGGCATCAAAGAATAGGAAATGGTATGACAGACTCAAACTTCTCTCTTCTCATGAAGGAGTGATCGAGTTACTGGAAGTCTGGGTTCAAGATGGTGCAACCAAATTGTCGTTCATCAGGAGAGAGCCAACTAAAGAAAAAATGGAGAATCTCCGGTACTGTCGCCTTCATAGGTTCATCGATCATCCAACAAGTAACTGCAATATTTTTAAGCACATATTCAAAGAGAAGGTTGATCCTAATAACTTCAACTCGGGACTGAAGGAGTACACAAGAATCGTCTCCAATCAGAACCTTTACACTCTGAACAACCAGTCGAAGAAGCAGTTCAATTGTTGATCGAGCATATCTATGAAATTTCTCTATTTGTCCAAGGCACAAAGGAAAACATGTTCACAACACCGAATTACATTTTGTCGGGCGTATGTCCATCCCGGAAATACTCCTTGAACCTTCATCCACAGACAAGGAGATGCACAACTGAAGACTGCTTACCACAGACCATATCAGAGGAAATGAATTCGGAAGAATGTTGGTCGATGCTGACACCACCATCAACATCATTTCACTGAAAACCCTCAGAGGCGCAAGTATCACTAGACAAGAAGCTACTTGTGATCTATCTCAATCAGAGACCTTGAAGGAACGCTCGGAAATACTTATGGCTATATCAACATAAGTTCAACCTAGGCAGAAACCAAGTTTCACACATAATCAGGAAGATCCAGGATATGACATGATCTTCAGACGAGCGTGGATTCATGCTGAAAAGATGGCTACTGACAACGCACCTTTGGTTGCACATCTATCCAATGAAGAAAGTTCTGATCCAGAAGATTTGGCGGGTATTCCGTCATCAGAGCACTCGGAGAGATTTCGAACTTTGACGAGGTTGAAGCAAGAACCTGCAAAGATGCATAGACATTCATCAAGAGGTTCCGCACTCAGGCAAGTCTCATTCCTCCCATGTCTATGTCATTTATTTCCTCACATGCTATCCTAGCATGGGGACTTAATATGCTAGCAACTCTGCTATTGCAAGACGAATGGTAGCTTCACCGCATTAGTATTTTACCAAGTGGTTGAATCTGATATTTCTCCGAATCGAACACTGAGACATTCATTACTGAGATGATGTCCAAGCCTGGCAAAGAACACTTTGGACGTAGCCTTGTAAAAGTGTTCATGTGTGCCACAAAATCAGGAAGCTCTAATGTCTGCACAAGTATTGAATCCCACCACTGCAACGAAAGAAGTGTTGAATCAACAGAAGATACTCAGGGCCAAGATGATCAAACCTAAGATCTTAAGGGATATGACGCTTCAACGCTCAAGCATCTAAGAAGCCTTCAAATTGTACTCCCAGTCAAAGAGTACACCTTCTATAATGGAGTCTCTAGCTTCAGCACAAATATCTCGACGATGACACACTGATCCAACACCAGCACGATCAAAGTGTAACTGAATTTATCCCATGATAAGACTTCTAAAGAAGATGCAACATCATTCATCCATGGATGGCACAATCTCCTTCAACATACACCGGGGACTTGATTTTATTGGAGAAATCAATTCTATTTCAATAAATGTTATCCACATAACAAGTTATTGCAACCTGATGTGATTCCATGGAACTTCATCAACGGGTCTCTCTACATCACAAGCCCCTTCACGACTGAGGAACTTCCTCTCTTCACCGATCACATCCAGAATGGAAAGTGCCGCTGCTATCTACCGCAACAACATCGATTCCATGACAAGGAACTTCACAGTAAAGGTTCGGGAGAATTTGGGTTAAATCCTACACCCTCATCCTAGGGACGCTCAACTCATCAATTAGTTCGTGAATGTAAAGGCTCACTGGATGAAGAAGTAAAGACTATGTCGATAATCATGGATCTAGCCTTTTCGGTCTCTGGAACAACTCCGACCATAGTATCGGCATCAACAAGCATTTCTGGAGAAAATTCTATCGTGATCCAGCATCAACAACGGTCTCAGGGGCAACATCCTCATGACCAGCTTCATCAACTATCCATTCTCTGAAGTGTTACTCGATGGATCGGACTTCTCCAAGCACTAATGATTCATATAAAGGTGTATATACATTAAATATGTTCACATGAAAGTCTCTCCGAAGCTTGCACAACACCCGGACACAATCCCAAGTCTTCTACAAGATGTTCTCATCATCTCTACAAATGAGATACAACATACTTCAGCCCATGGGTTTACAAAAAAGTACCAATGAGTGAGGAATGGGACAATTCTTCCTCAACAAAAGATGTTCGTCTATGTCTCTTCTACAACATACCAAAAGGGTAGATCAATGAGACATACGAGCTGAAAGATATGTCCTTTACCGTCAGGTCTACGAAATCTGAAAAATTTGTACGGGATTACAAATTACAAATGTGCACGCTTCGTTGGCTGACCTCTACAACTCCAAATTGAGTGATTCTTTTCTCATGTGATAACTCAGTCTCTTAGCTTCAAAAGTTGTGGTGAAGCATCGAATTCCGACGCGTATGAGGTTCCTACAGCTTCCATAGCGCACAACATGCAAGCAGCAATTCTTAGACGGGATTCATAACTTCCACAGTCGATCGGTGTCCACCAGGTATTTCCACTAAGTACTTCATCGAGGTACCTCCAACTTAGACCACCTAGGTCTTTACATAAATTTTTCTACCTGGGTCCTCTATCCAAGTCTTGCCAGAAGAAGAGAAAACGTAAAGGAGAAATTTAACAAAATACTGGGGACTGACAGTCCACTGATCATGACGATCAGTTTCACAGTCCAAGACCCGTGGCACCAGACTCTCATGTTCCAATCATTCATCATAAAAGGAATGCTACCATCGGGACATGAAACCATGGGCATTACACCTCCCCCTCTTGAGAGCAACCTTAGTTATGGTCCCGTGACCAGGGTTTCAGAAGTGATGTTTCTACGACTAACAGAAACAAGATGGCTGCAAGTACCATGCTCATGTATCAATCAAGGGTTGCTTATCCCAAATGAATCAATTGCATTGAAATCTTCACCAACCGTTCAAGAAACAAGCAAATGGTCCAAAGAGACCACAAGAGTGATTTACAACAAGCTCGTCTGAGATGATTTTACACTGTCCTGCACAAAGAAGCGAGCTGGGAGAAATTGGTGAAGAATCTAGGGATGGGTCATATAAATTCTCTCTGTATGGATGTCCTCTACAACATATCCAACATTCACAACAAATGGAGAAACGAGCAAAGATATGTGGCCAAAACATTAGACTACATGCCAGCTGAAAATTTTCTGGAAATCTCCTGGAAGTTTACTATTTCGCCTATTCTGGCCCCTAAACATGCTCGAAACTCAAAAAGCTTCTTAGATAAAGCTTGGAAATTTCCTGGGCATGAAAAAACATGGGTAGATCCCGAAAATCCGACATCGGACGAAGATTCTACAACATTTTTGCTAAAAGACCTAACTTCCGAATTTTCTGATTATGAATTATGACGAAATTCTTCATTCATCAACACCTGAATCAGGAGCTACACCATCAACGCGAAGCCGAACTTCCTATTAAGGCGATAATCTCACTTTCTGAAGTCGGACCACGGATGACTCCCAGATGATCAAGAGACATACAATGTGTCAGCCTTCCAGCGTCTCTGAAAGGTTGATTCACCTCGGCATGAGAATCTGCAGAAGTCTTCATCTTTGACTTCATAGAGCGTTCCCCGGAAGAGCCTGAAGAGTGGTTGTAACCAGAAGTCACCACTATCTGAGGCGAAAGACATGGAGTCATGGATATACCAATAACAAACGCGTAACAAAATGGTAACAATCCAACTCTTACCTATTTACAATTTCACCATATGTAGTGATTATAACGTCAGAATTACGAAAACTTGCTCGTTCCTTCAAACCTGTAAAGACGAGCAAGATTCATTATTCAAAATCATGACTTGATTTTCATAAAACCATGAACAACCCACGTAATTTTAACATCCACTGGTTTTTCAAAAATTGGACAGACGTCCATTCTAAAATTGTGAAAACTCACATACAAATATTATTTCACCATGTATAATTGTCTACTTTCAACGTTTGTTCAAAATCAAAACATTGATTTTACAAAAAATACGTTTTAACGTGAAACTCATGTAAATTTGAAAAACATATATATATATTTTCTCCCTCGAGAGTATATTTTCAAAAATTTGTGAAAGCTTACATATCGAAAATAAATTTTTCATGAAAGCTCATAGACAAATTTTTTACTAACAGACGCACGTCTATTCAAAAAAAAAAAAAAATTCTCTCGTACATGCATCCACCTATGAAACGAGAGTTTATTAAAATCTCACATATTAAAAAAAAATCTCTCATACATTAAGGATTATTGCTAGTTTCTTAAACTAACGATCGAACGAACGTTTGTTCCTAAAACAAGGGTTTTTACAAAACTCACGTCTATAC
This sequence comes from Papaver somniferum, assembly GCF_003573695.1. Taxonomy (NCBI): domain Eukaryota; kingdom Viridiplantae; phylum Streptophyta; class Magnoliopsida; order Ranunculales; family Papaveraceae; genus Papaver; species Papaver somniferum. Next base: position 41,429,711 of record NC_039367.1, on the reverse strand, counting down.
ATGCATATGTAACTTTAACATGAACAACTCATGAACAAGTTATCAAATTCTGAAAAAGAAATAAAAAAAAAAAACTCACATGGTTGGTGCCGGCCGGAATATGGCCGGCCGGTGGACGGATGGCGTCGGCGATCAACAACTCCGGCGAAAATCTCCCTGCTCTCTCCTGTGCTCGGACGTGAGGATGAAGAAGGGACGAAGGTGATGGACGGTTGTGTGGAGGAAAATAAGAAAAAGGGATTAATTCCCTTTTATATCAAATTTTATTTCCAAAACCTAATTTCACAAGGATTTCCTTATTTGGGCCCGACCCGCGAATCCTAAACCGACCAAGGTTCCACCATCAAATCAGCGGTTCTATACCGATTTATGCTCGTTGGGTGACGCTCTATTATTCCACTGGGGTTTTCATTCAGACCATGGTTTGCTTATTCAGTCAAAATCCGGTAACGTCTTATCTTATGACTAAGTTCAATTACTTATTTTATATGTAACTGGAAAATCACCATTCTGTGCTGACTGAGGAACATGACTGTCCCTCGCTAAGCAGGGGACTTAATGTATATGGTGGATTTTCGACAAGGATTAAAATCGTAAAACCATAATTATACATGCTCCTGATCCGGCAATCATATGAGTATTGAGGCTCATGTCTCTCATTGAAGCATGAAAGCTCATGCCATAAAATCTCTGACTGAGAAGGTTGTCTCTCAGAGTATATATAGATGTGTAGTCTCTCAGCTAAGCCAACGGCACATCTCATGAATACTGAGCAATATCAATAATTATTTCTATGTAGAATCGAAAGATTGGACAGCTCCTAGACAGCATGCCTGCTAGTATAGAGCAACAACGTCTTCAGGATGCAACAATGTTTTCCCTGACTATATAGGAGAGACATGACGTTTCAACAAACTCATATCTCTCAATCCTCAGATAATTAATGCTCCTAGACAGCATGCCTGCTACTAAAGAGCCATCAGTTAATTATCTATAATCGTTAATTGAATATTCAACAATATTCTACGATTCTTCATAATATTTCATCACTTAAATTTGTGGTTCTTCCCAACAAAATTCCATGGGTTATTGATAAATATTCAACTTACAGGCATCTGAGTAGCTATCGAGTAAGCCCTGATTAAAATGGTGCAAGTGTACTCAGCAATAATGCACAAACGAGCACCTGAATGCGCAAATGAGCATTCCAAAACACGAAGGAATGATGAACCTATGCAAAATAGGAAAAAAATAGTAAATATTAAAATATTAATTGAGGCGCTAAGGGACTGGGCCCACCGGATGACCGGTCGTGTCGTGGCCAGTCCCACGCCCAATTTTACATTTATCATATTTTCATTATTTTCCTTGATTTCATGAAAATCTCTTCATTTGAGCAAATATCCTTCGTTTCATGAAAACTCCCTGATTTCATGATATTTCCCTAAACCCGTGAAAAATAATATAAAGTTAGGGAAAACTCGTGGGACCGGCTCCTAGCCGGTCCCACACGTCCCTTACTTTATTATTATTATTTTTTATGTTTCCCTCATCTCATGGAAACTCCTTGATTTCAACAAATTCCTTGGTTTCAACAAACTCCTTGGTTTTATGATATTTCCCTAAAATCATGAAAAATATTATAAAATTAGGAAAAGTGCCTTAGGACGGGCCCTTTGGCCGGCCGTCCATGCCTTGGCCATAGCCGGTCCCACACTTCATGAATCCTATTATTTTATTATTATTTCCATGATCTCATGAAAATTCCCTAACTTCATAAGTTTCATGATATTTCTCTCACTCAGGGAAAATACATAAAATTATATATAATTGGGAAAGGTGTTGCGGGACTGAGCTTGCTAGTTGGTCGGCCATGCCCTAGCCATGGACGGTCCCACACCTTGCAATCCCTTATTTTATTAATTATTTTCATCATCTCATGAATTATTCCTAGTTTCAGCAAAATCCTGAATCCTTCATATTTTCTCGAAATATTGCTCAAACGCGCATCAGAAAATATTGAAACTCTCAGGACTGAGACACTGTCATTATGGTGACACGGGCATGTCTCCTTGACCGACCAAGGCCGGGCCTAAGGCTTGCAAATAGACGGTCCCATATGTTTTAATAATTTTGACCTAATTTGCTCAATTGCTCATATTGGGTCAAAACTCTTCTCAAACAACTGGGAGTTTGCTCAAACGACCATCAGCTGGTCCCACGACCACCAAGAGCTGGTCCCATAACCCCTTGGTTGGTCCCTCACCTCTCCATAATCAGGTTTTACTACCTAACGCTCACACTGGCATTATTATAATAAATGATTAAACCATCATTTAATCATCCTTTCACCAACTGGTCTTTAGGAGACTTTGGTATTTTGCTCATCCGAGCATCTAGGCGGTACATGGTCTACTCGTCATCTCGTGTAGCCGGTCCCTCCTTCACTCCGTGATCGATTGTCAATAAATCATCAATTGATCAAAATTAGGGTTTCGAATTCAGAGCTCTGCAGCAACATAATTCTGAGCAGATTCAAACACTAATAATTTTATGTTATTATTATTGTTAGAGTATAGCTCAGTCAACCTCGCATGTGTTGCTATCTCAAGCATGTTTGTCAATGTTAGTGATCAAAACTATAAGTCTTGATTTCTAGCCCACATAGCTAAGTCTCGGACTAGGGTAGAAAAGTGTAGTTGAGCTCAAGGAATTCATGGCGATTTATCATACAACGACGAAGATCTATACAAGGAACCGTGGAACTTCATCAACAAAAAGGTATGTGGATACTTGAACTTATCTATCACTCAAAAGTCTATCGCTTCTATCTCCTACTTCTTATGAGACAAAAGTCTTATGCTATATAGACTAGATCATACACATTTGACATTTTGAGTTGAGCATTCGTTGTTTATCTTTTATCTCAAAATCGTGTGTTGGTAAAGCGTTTCGCTTTGATCAAGTTTATCTTCACCTAGTGACGAAAGTCATGAAAAATTTCAATCACCTTGAGAATTGCTCTGACGTGAATCGGTCTGTGAATAATGGCTACATAGCGTTCTCTAAGAATGTCTCAATGATTGAAATGAGAGTTTAGATTACATAACCATGTATTCCTTGAACCGAAGTTTTCGAACTTTGTTGATCAAGAGAAATCGGGAGGATTGTGGAATTGGCTTGCCAAGTCCGCGAACTGTCGGAAGTTCTCGACCGAGAATTTCTGCTGGATTTTCCAAAACTCGTTTGTGTTCTAAGTCCGCGAACTGGCGGAAGTTCTCTTTCCGAGAATTTCTGCTGAGTTTGGAAACTCAACCGATTAACTTAAGTCCGCGGACTAGTTTGTGAACTTAAGGGGTTATGATCTAAAGATGTGCTCTGGACATGAAACATTAAATTACTAAGGAATGTTTTATGCAAACTGTGGCTATAATGTTCATGAGCCGATTCAATCGAATTGAATCATCTTTGTTTCAATTGTGTCTTGTGTAGTTACATAAGATCTCATAGCAATTGAACAACTCTGTAACTAGTTCATTTGAGTCAATTAAACTAGTTATGGTGAAGAAGAACAAGGTTAATATGAAATGCTCATATGGTTAACCTTTTGGGTTACTATGTTGAACCAACATATACGTACACGTTTGGGCATGGTTTTCACGAACCCAGTAAACGTCTACCCAAGTGTGTGTGACAAGCTAAGCTTTCGATCTAACGGTTTAGAAATATTAGTTTGAATCTAAATCAGGTTTTCATCTAACGGTGAATAAGGATTGCTTTGTAACTAAGCCAAAACCCTGATTTGAAGGCTATATAAAGGAGACATCTAGCATTGTGCAAAACTAATCCCCACACGTCTGTGTGCTACTAGTGCTCCCGCTAGAGTCGATTTCCATTAACCTTTGATTTTCTTTTCTAAAATAAGGTTAACGACTTAAAGACTTCATTGGGATTGTGAAGTCAGACCGATACTACTTTATCGTAATTGTGTGATATGATCTTGCATCTTCTATCGTACGAATACAATCGATTGATTGGCTTGAGATCGTCAGGGTTCTCCGATAGCCAAGATAAAGAAGTCACAAACATCTTCGTCTCACTGTTTGTGATTCCTCGACAATCCGCTTATGTAGTCAGAAAGGATTGTAGAGAGGTGATTGATTAATCTAGGATATTCTTCGGGAATATAAGACCGGATTATCAATTGGTTCCTGTTACCTTGATTTTATATCTAAAGACGGAACATAACCTAGGGTTTATCTGTGGGAGACAGATTTATCCTTTTATAGACTGTTCTGTGTGAGACAAATCTGTTTATTATCAAGTCTCTGATTTTGGGTTACATCAATTCTTGGTTGTGGGTGAGATCATCTAAGGGAATCAAGTGCGCAGTATCCTGCTGGGATCAGAGGCTAGGAGTGCAACTGTACCTTGTATCAGTGGGAGATTGATAGGGGTTCAACTATAGTCCAGTCCGAAGTTAGTTTGCAGTAGGCTAGTGTCTGTAGCGGCTTAATACAGTGTGTATTTAATCTGGACTAGGTCCCGGGGTTTTTCTGCATTTGCGGATTTCCTCGTTAACAAAACTTCCGGTGTCTGTGTTATTTCTTTTCCGCATTATATTTCATATAATTGAAATAATACAGGTTGTGCGTTCGTGATCATCAACTTCTCTAATCCAACCTTTGGTTGTTGATTGTAGTTGATTGATCCTTGGACATTGGTCTTTGGTACCGTCCAAGTATTCCTTGTATTTGATAAAGACTCGCTATTGTTTTTAGCTTGAGTAAAAATCAAATCAAGAGAGAGATATTAACTCCTTGAGATACTTTTATCTAGATTGAGTCTGGCTGTCTAGTTAATTATCTAGCAAAGTATTCGGAGTTAGTCCATACATATTGCTAATCGAAATATTGGGTGTGTTGTTAGACCCCCGCTTTTTCAATTATGCTCGGCCTAGCCGCCAGTATTTTAAATTAATATTTTATTTGGTCTTGCCACCAAGAATTCATCAGATGAGCAACATTTGCTCAAATGAGCAATATTTGCTCAGACTAAGGAATATTAGTTCAACTATCAATATTCAACAATTCAGCAGCACAGTTTTCTCGTCTTAGGTTATCAACATTTATTCGACAATGAAACCTTTGTCTCAACAGACATGTTCAATTCTTGAGTCTCAGAACATTTGCAAATCACGTTCAAGGACTCATCGTTCCATAAAGTCAGCAACTGACTCCACAATCACGAGATGTCAATCATGTCACATGGGGGATATTAACTAGGGTTTTGGTCTGGCGGTCTACGACACGTGTGTTCATACAAACGACGAGAATGTGAGCAAGTCGTGGGTGGAAATTAACCAAGTCTCTGCACGATGAGCAACTGGTTTTAACATGATTTCCCACTTCCCCACTCTTTGACTCCGGCAACTGTCACACTTCATGGGATCATGGTGCTTTCAGTTCAGCAATATAAAAGGCCTCTGAATCATGATTGAAAGGGACAACATTCGTCTACACAAGAATTTCTTGACAAGTTCATACAGACAATCTTTCGTCTACACGAACTCACCGTCTGAGCAATCACTCTCAACTGAGTAAATTCAATCATTCAGAACTTTCCTACGCAGAATACACGACACACCTACAATCTCAGATCACCATTGATCTCACACATTTCTCAGCTTCCCTCCTACAGATCAACCCATCATCTCTTGTGGCCAAATTGACTCTGGAACGACCATTGTCTTGGTTTAGGCCGGAGTCCTACAGATTGATCTCTCGAACTTAAAGCATTCCCTTCTTGCAGTGCATCTGTGTGAGGTTCAACATTTCGCTCGGTTCAAGGAGTCTCCGCATGGTAGTCTCCTCAATTCCGTAAAAACCAGCAATTCGTTTTTCCCCATCTACACTTAGGAATGAATCACAAACACTTTAATATGGTAATCAAATATTTTTGGAGTAATAGATAACTTGCCAAGATAAGGAACCATCAAAAACTTGACCAAAAATGGCTTCCAGTCATGTAATTGGGCTCAAGACCGTGAACCGTTACAAACAGTTCGTGGGTTGTTTCCTACTAACGAACTGTAACAATTACAGCAACATTTATAATTGTTACTTTAATAAATCACTCATAACTTCATCTTTATAACTCGGAATTGTGTGATTCTTGGCTCGTTGAATTCGTAAGCTCATTCACTATAACATGAGATCCTTTATAGGGATAAAGGTTATTGTTACCAAAGTCGTGAATCAAATAACCTCAAGTTTATATACATAAATGTACATTTACTGTCATAGGAATTGTTCCATAGAGTGAGCATTTGTTTCAATAGATTAGAAAGGTATAATTGAACAATAATCCAAATGAAATCAATTACCACATATCTTTGTTGATGAAGTCATCGTTGATGTCTTCTTGTAGTCTTCAAACTCCATCCTTCAAGGATAGCTTCGATTCTACTTCTTAGACTTAATCTAGTACGAAACTCTCTTTAGTATACTAAATCAACAATGCATTTTGGTAACTAAAATTGACAACTAAATTGACATACCAACGCTAGTGGGTTCAACTGAGCAATGCTCTAACACTTTTAATCCACTAGTGCAGCCTACCACAATATACATGATTATTTTTATTTCACTTTATTAAGGATGGAAAGTCAGACAAATAGATGTGAAGAATGATTTCTTGCATGGTCATTTTTCAGAACCTCCAGGCTACACTGACAAGCTTCTTCCTGATCATGTTTGCAAATTACGAAAATTTTTGTATAGAATAAAGCAAGCCTCTAGGGCATGATTTGATAGACTTAGTCATTTTCTGATGAAATGTGGTTTTCATTATTTAAAAAGTGATACTTCTCTCTTTTTTAAGGTTAACACCTCTAGAGATCTATATGTACTTATGTATGTAGATGACATCTTAGTCGTTATTAATTTTTCATCCGCGATTCATCAACTTATTAATGACTTTGGAAGAAAATTTGTTACCAAAGACTTAGGTAAGCTTCGTTTATTCTTGGGCATTTTGGAAACCAAGAATATTTTAGGGATACTTCTGTCTCAAGAGAAATACATTTCAACTTAATTAATCAAGACTAAAATAAATTCAGCAAAGTCATGCTCCATTCCTTTATTGACTCTACTAGTGCTATTTAGGAAACTCCAGATTTTGATGACTTGTCCTATGCAGAATTATTGGTGGTGCACTTCAATATGCAGCTTATACCAGACCTAGTGTTGCATTTGTTGTTAATAAGGCTTATCAACATATACAATCACCAACATAGGCCCATTTGGTATGCAGTAAAGGGGATTCTAAGATATTTACAGGGTACTATTAGTTATGGTCGACACTCAAAAGGTCTAGTTCGTTGCAGATTCATGCATTTTCTGATGAAGATTGGGATGTTGACCTAGCTGACACGCGGATACTAGTGGCATGGTCGTATTCATGGGACCAAACTTGATTTCCATGTGATCTAGAAAGCATAAAAATGTCTCAAGATCGAGTATTAGAGTTGAATACCATGCTTTAGTTGATGCTACTTCTGAAATTGTGTGTGTTCAATCACTTCCTTCAGAGATTCATTTTCGTTCTCCAAGAGTTCCAGTCTTGTGATGCGAGAATTAGTTTGCTGCAAAGTTTTTGGAAGTGTGGTTTTTATCTACCCAAGAGAAGATAGTAGACATATCCACTAAAGGCTTATCTAGTTTTAAGGGGTTTTTTTCTTCGACACAAGCTTGGTGTCGCTCCTCCTCGATCGACACTGGACTTTCGAGGAAGTGTAAGCCCAGTCACTCATATATAGCTGACAAGTGTCAGTTTAGGAGGTTATTTTTATTTTGTCTGAAACTTGGTAACAGATTAAAATTGCTACCAATTCGAGTCGGTTACTAATCTTGTTTAACTAGCTATATTTCCTCCTCCTGTAATTAAGAAAAATTGCAATTGAAGAAAAGAATAGAGAGTGATGTTCAACAACAATCACTCTCTTGGTAATTTTTCTGTTTTCTCTTGCCGAATTTCTCGGTATTGTACTTTTACGGTATGTTCTTGTTATTTTATATTATCTATTTTCGATCTTAAACTCATTATAACCTCGAATTTTCATTAATGAAAAGTTTCTTTATTTATAATTAAAAAAAATCACTTTCTTAACAGGATTACCGATTTCATTTTTTTTTTTTTTGCTTGTCCTTCGTTGTTTGGGTGTTTTTGTTGGATCTTTGGATCCTTTGGAATCCCCAAGTGTAACTATGTTTTCTTCTTTAATTCAACCTGCTTTTATTTATAAAAAGAAAAACAAACCTAGTATAAAGAAATTCTGCAGAATCAAACAACAGACACGGATAGTGAATGACACACAAGTTTCTCCTCTTTCTTATGATGCTGTGGCTAGTTTGGTCCCCGAATATAGTCTACTGTTTGTATACCTGTCTATCACGTGGTGGGTGTGGAGAAGAGGAAATAAAACTCAAACTACTTATCAAATGTTAGGTACTGCGTTTGAAAAGCAAAGTTCGCTTATTAATAAATACAGTAATTGATACGTAGTTGTGGAATTTTAGCTACCTCATTATCATTCTTTGTCTGTATTGATCAGTCTTTGTTCTGAATTCCCAAATTCCCACTTTTGATATCAGCCTCACATGGGCTCCTGAGGTCGATATCTGTCCTTATTTGCATAACCTCACATGGCCTCTCTCTCTCTTCCCCTTTGGCCTTATTTACCTTTTACTGTTTATTGTCTAAAATCTGAAAAGAAAAAAATTCATACTAGTGCTGCTCTAGACTCTAGTTACAGTCTACAATTTTCAGTCAAGTCAAAACTAGGGATTCAGGAATTATTGAACTCGATGAACAGAGCCCTGGATATCCGATAAAGATTCTCTTGACCACAAGATCTTTCGTGATTGCGTAACTGTTTCTGCCTGCATTCTGAACAAGCTTAGAGCATCGGGTGTTACAAATTCTAATTTTTATTTAGATTCTTATTTATGGGGTTATATATATATAAGAAAAAATAATATTTTTTTTCTTATTTAGATCCTTATTTAGATCTTACGTGAAATTTTTATTTACATTCTTATTTGTGGGGTTATATATATATATATAACAAAGAATAATGTTTTTCACATAAATTATCTCCGGTAGAGTGGGTGTTATTTATAGAATTTGTTTATATTTGGATAAAGATAAAAGTGATTTCGTTTTTCCTATTGATTTAGAAAAATTTATTTAAAAAGAATAATTGAAAAAATAGTCAAAAAAGACTACATAAAGATCATTTCCAAGATATAAATAAGACTTTCTCTAAGACCTATATATATATTTTGACACCCTTCCTACTTTAAAGGACATACTGTTGGAGATGGATTTAATCTAAATGAGAGTTTACAATCTCGTATGTGTCAAAAGAAAATAAAACTTTTACACTCTGTTAGAAATGCTCTCGGGGCTTACGGTGTATTACCCACATGAAACTCATTTTGTGCTCTCCGGGCTTACGGTGTATTACCCACATGAAACTCATTTTGTGTCATTTGCTCGTTTGGCTAATTCTAGAAGCGACTTCCATAGATTCTCTAACTTCAAACAGCAAATAACTACCCCCATAACCCTTTCCAACCACGATGAGAACAAACACCAACTAATTTTCCGATAAAAGGGTTTATTCAAAAGTTAGATTTTGATTCCCTCATTTTCAATACCAAAAGATGCAACTTGCACCATAATTGTGTCCCAGCTACAGCTAATATTAAGAGTTTATCCTAAGGTTTATACTGATTCTCTTCCCAAGAGAATTTTAAAAGAATAAGAGTAACTTTCTCAAGAACAATACTGAATTGAAGCATATGGATATCCCCAGCATGTTGGAAAGTATGGAGATTCCAAGTCTAGTTCGTCCATTTTACATGAGAAGAGAAGGCGAGAAAAAAAATGGCCTCTAACGTAATACACAAGAAAATCAAAAAGATTGCAATGTAATGAATTGGCAACAGATAACGCAACTGGCTTTTCATCAACTTACTTATCATTGAAAGCTTCACGGCTGAAGGAAAACAAACATAGTAGTAGTAGTGATAGTAGTAAAGGGAAACTAAAAACCCCCGAATACAAGCAAAACCAAAACAACTACTAATATTTAGTAGTGAGATCATCGTCCATCTCACTCGGCTCTATTCTATGCGGCTAACACACCATAACTTCCTAAGGAAAACGATAAGTTCCTCTTTATATATTTACAGTCTCATACTCGCATCGTTTTTTCTTTCTTTTTAATTATATAAGAAAGAAGATGATAAAAAAAAAAAACCTAGGCGAGAAGTTTCTTCTGCGGCTATTTCAGTTTAACCAGAACTTCTTCTTAGTCTTCGCTTCTTCTTGATCTACTAGCTACACAGAACGCATGGGTTCTCTTCTCTTGTGTTGAACAAACCCTTGAAAAAAAGTCCAGTCCAAAAGCCCGGCAAAATTTACAATACTTGGGGGGGTTAGGTCATGTTTGTCTTGTGTTGTTCAGGTTAGATCAGTCATGGATCTTGTTTCTCCTCCACTTGTAATCCATGGATGCTCTAGAAAAATCAAAAAAAAAATAAAAATAATCAGCTTTGGAATCACCGTAATAACAATAAACAAAGAATTCATCGAGCACAAAAAAAAAAGAAAAAAACACCAAAGAATTCATGATTCTAATGAACAATGAAAAACCCGTTGAACAGATCACCTAGAGTATGGTTCTAAAAACAAATTTACCGTAATTCTCTCCTAAATTAGAGGATAATTTCTAATTAGGACTGCAAGGAAGGCTTAATTAACATAATAATTTGGTTAGTACAATGAGGTTTTAAACAATCAAGATTCTGATTCGGTGATATTAACATTGATTCTCAGAATATACAACTGGAAATCAAGAATATAAGAGTAAATTTGACAAGAACTGAAAATAATCAAGAACGGAATACCTAGAAATTTTATAAACAGAGATGAGGAACTTACTTAGGACTTGTTCCGCCGTGAATCTCTTAGAAACATCTTTACAAAGCATTCTTCTTAGAAGATCTTTAGCAGAAGAAGAAACAGAATGAAAGATTCTTGTAGGAAACCTCAGATTTCCTCTTAAAACAGCTTCAAAAATCTCAGCAGCAGAATCACCATAGAAAGGAGGAATACCAGACAACATTATATACAAAATAACACCAGCACTCCAAACATCAATCTTCTCATTATAATCTCTACCAGAAATCACTTCAGGAGCAACGTAATAAGGTGTACCAACAATTCCTCTCATAAAACCTTCATGAAAACAATCAGCAGATCCAAAATCGGCTAGTTTTAATCTGTTCCTCCTATCAAATAGAATATTATCAGGTTTAATATCTCTATGAGCAACACCATGGCGTTGACAATGAGCAATTGCTTCCATTAACGGATTCATTACAGATACACACGCTTCACTTTCACTAAAAATCCTTTTCGTTATACGTTCATAAAGATCACCACCGCCATGAGCAGAATTCCCATCACATAATTCCATTACCATATGAAGATAATCATCATCTTCGTAAACATTCAAAATCTGAACAATATTAGGGTTTCCACTAACAATTTGCATAATCTTAGCTTCTTTTTCTAAACATTCTTTATCAATTGAATCTGATAATAACTTCTTTTCAATTGATTTACAAGCAAAATACTCACCGGAAACTGGAGAAAAGCACCGGTATACGGTACCAAATCTTCCCCGTCCGATTTCTTCACCGATCTGATAATCCCTTTTCAAACCCTCACTCATCTGTATGTTTCTCTCTGGAGTTTTTTCTTTAGGTAAAGATTTTGCAGGCCTAGTGTTTATATTTATAGAAAAGAAATAAAAGAAAAGATGGAGTGGGTTTCGGAATGTTTCCAACGAATATCCGTTTGGTAAGTTTAACCAATAATACATTACCACGTAATAGCCGCAGTTTACATCTGGCGGTTTCTTCGCAGAGAAATATATTTAATTACTCAAACGGCCATTATTCTTGTTGGAATTTTTACATTGAAGTCTTATGTCATACGGACTGTACTAGTGGAGTGTTTACTTGTTGCGTTGCATAGTGTCCGTGAAGACCGTGACTCTGTAGTCTACAACTAGTGTAGGGTACTTAATGGGGCAGCTTTATTCCTCATTGCTTTTGTTTCGCTTTTGTTTCTTAACGGAAGCCGCATACCCATTAACTAACGGAAAACTCTACAGCACGAACAACTAACATGAGTCAGGTCTGGGACAATTAATCCAGACCATTGATCATTCTCATCATTACCCCATTACCAATCCCGATGCTAGAATCATTTTCCTTTTCATTATTAAGATTGTGACACGTCATGTCCCAAATCTGGACCAGCCTCTATCGTTCCGGCTATAGCAAGGTCCCCCATTAACGCACATGTTCACAGGGCAAAATCTTGTTTACACGACCGATTTGTAGTTAATAAACACATACCCCAAAGTGACTACTGTGTGTACATATTTAACCATCAGCCACGTGTTTATGAAAAAACACGTGGAAGGCATGCGAACCAAGCCATCAAAACATGATGAGACACGCTTACAACCAAGAAGCATGTCCCATCAGCATCATATCTTCGTCCAGATAATCCGACGGTAGAAAATTAAGGTGTACCGAAGTATGATGTTACTGCGGAGCACCAAATAACCCCCAAAGATCTACTTTCTCTTATCCCCAGAAAGAGCCAAGATCAACGGCGAGGAGAGATCTGACTGACACGGATGTGACAGGGGCAGAAGACACTTATCTGACACGAGCAAACGTCTCAACTACCCGCATTAAACACTTTGAGCAGTGTACGTGTCAATCAACCCATAGGACGAACGAGGACAACCCTTCGTGATCAAGCATGGAATGCAGGGGGCATTGTAAAGGACGAAGACCTCTGCGTGATGGACACAAAGCACAAGAAGATAAGGTTGCAACGGCTTCTCAGAAGTAGGACCCACGTTTCAACCCTATAAATACCCCTCTCCACCAAGACAAAGGGGGGTCGACCAATCCAGAGCAATTATAGGAGAATATAGGAGAGAGAAATAGGAAGAGTAAGTAATCCCCCTACTTCCGCAGACCTATGTATACTCTAAAGTCATTCGACTATCTTTGTAATCATTCAATACATAGTGAAACACCAGCCCCGTGGATGTAGGCCTTAGTGCCGAACCACGTAAATCTTTGTCTTATTTACATTTCAGCACCTTACATTCAACGTTGAACTACATGTGCTTTACATTTGTACTTGATTCTCTGTTTATTCCTTTATACGAACATTATTTATGATAATATTCGACTAGACAATGACAAGCTCGAAGGCTTCGAGTCGATGAATCGATATAATCATCCCCTTTACACATACATCGTACAATTCTAGAATTAGACTGTATGCGAATATTGTTTGTGAACACGTGGATGGCTTCGTGATTTATGCGTTCACAATCTGGCGCTAGAAACAGGGACTTTGTCCCGGTAAAAGATTTACCTTATCCTGTGATTTCACCTTAAACGCGCATTATGGTTGTGCCCTATTCTGAGTTCAGCGTGCTTTCAAAACCTTTTTTATTCTGGGTTCAGCGTGCTTTCAAAATCTTTTTTATTCTGGGTTCAGCGTGCTTTCAAAACCTTTTTTATTCTGGGTTCATGGTCTTCATTTTCACAAACACCATTTCAAAGCAGACAAATCCACGGCTATCTATCACAGATTTGCACGTGAGGCATTTTTCTTTTAAAACTAAGACTTAATAATCCAGATTCATGAGTTCTCTCGACGGATCTGCCTTTTCAAGAGTTTTTCTTTTCAAAAGTAGTCTGAAAACAAGGTCCATGATTGTTTATTATAGGATTTGTATTGCGAAAACTAGACCGATGGAGTCTTTATGTTTCTCTTTTATTAAGGCCCTTGGGCAGCTCATTTCCTTCTATTCCAATAATTTTGCGGATACGAATGGCACTAACCCGATCCTCGTGGATATCTTTGGTTCTCTTTATTTATTCCCTTATGCAGAAAAAGACTAAAAATGGAAAAGATACTAGAGGCCGGAAAAACCAAAGCCTCATCAAAGGAGACACCGAGGATTACCCCGGTCATGACCCGAAGCAAGCAGAAAGGAGACAAAGCTAAAACAGCTACTCAGAGGAAGGATGCTGCGGAAATCACCTCATCTATGAACACTAACTCCATTGCAGCCGCGGCTCTCGAAGCAGCAGCCATAAAGAACAACGCAACTGTTGCGGCCCTCCAGCCTACATAAGCTAACAAGACTTTGGTTTTAAACCAAATCCATCAACAAAGAGAAGGGGTGGCAGAATCTATGACACATCGTCCCGCACATCCACCAGTCTTCGGAATGCCGTCAACCAACGGTCAGAATCAAACCATACCTGTGGTTTTAGTACCGTGGGTGGAAGCTCAACCGAGGGGACCAAACTTGGAGATACCAACAATTGAAGCTGATCCTCTGCCACCCTTAATACACACAGTAGACGAATGGGGAACTATGGACGTATGGGTACAAGCCGGAACTCCCAATCAGGGATCAAACCAGTCCCACCGACTGATGGTAGAGCTCGAAGAATTGAAAAAGAGCCAGCAGGTCTACGCAGATGCCGTAGCTCTTCTGGCCAGGGAGAACCAAGACTTGAAAGATAGGATTGCCCAAAGCACGAAGACTAGCCAACAACTGGACGAAGCAAATTCTAAAGCACCAGAGCCTAATCGAGACCGAAGAATCATCCTAGCAAACGCCGCTAGGGGAAGCAGTGCATCCGATCCGGAATATGCCGCCGAAGACTTAGACTATTATGACAGTGAAGTTCGAAGAAAGAAACGCTCAACTGAGCATGAGAACGTGGGATATTACCGCGCAATGGAGGAGCTGCGTGATGAGATGATGGCTGAGATCAGGCAGTTAAAACCAGACAAGGCGGAGGAAGGCTTGAAGAGGTGATGAAAGAAGCTAACTCCACGCCCCTAACTCATCGCCTGGCAAATACCCCCATTCCGTTAAAGTGCCCTGTCCCAACTTTTGAATGCTATGACGGATCCAGTGATCCCGCACATATCCGGTATTATAATCGTATCTTAGCCCGATGGAGTCAAAACGACGCCGTCCTCTGTAGGTATTTCCCATCAAGTCTGAAGGGATCGGCTTTGTCTTGGTTTGACAACCTGCCACCTGATTCCATCAACTCCTACGATCAACTCGCAGAGAAATTCTTGAGAACCTACATGTACAACAAAGCTGTCAACACCGGAATGGATAAACTTTTTTCTCTGGCAATTGGTTACAAGGAGAACACGAGGGAATACACCAACAGATGGCACAAGATCTGCCAAGCCATAGGGTGTGGATCCCGTAGTAAGCATCAACTGCTACAAGTGGGGATTAGACCGAATGAGTCCACTATTTGTTGAGATCCACGGAAGCGTACCTAAGACAGAAGGAGATCTTCGAATAATTATTGAGAAGTATGCTCGTCTTGAAGAAATCCAGCGTGAGAACCCGAGGGCACAAACGCAGAGGTCTCACCGTACCAATTCCGCAGAACAAACCAGCGGGGCCAAAAGAAATAGCTCAGTGGAACGACCGCACGAAGATAGGAAGGAACGAAGAGATGAACGACGAAAAGACGATCGAAAATTCGAAGATCAGGTTTACACGAAGCTCAATGCTAGCTACGCTCGGATCTTGCGAGAGATCAAAGGAAGGGAAAATTTGGAGTGGCCGTGGTCTAAGGGAAAACAGCCCCCAAGGACCGAGAAGTCTAAAGATTACTGTGAGTATCATTGCTTCAATGGACACCAGACCGAGAAATGCAAAAACCTCAAAATAATGATCCAAAAATTGATTGATGCTGGCGAACTCAAGCAATACATACGAAAGGAGTCACCGAGGACAGATCCAAACGAACCAAGCAAGTCCAACTTCCAGAGGGAAACCGCACAATCAACACCATCTCGTGTTCCGAAGCCGCAGGGCCCTCACTTACAGCGCAGATAGGAAAGAGGCTACGAACAATTCGAAGACCACTGCGAATTATATAAGATTGATGGCGTAGAGGTGGACGAGCACGAAGAGTGGATGGACGCACCTATCATCTTCGATACTGAAGATATCGAAGAAGATATGGAAGACCATAACGATCCCTTGGTCCTCACACTACCAGTGGCCGGATGTAACCTCAAAAAGATCCTCATCGACGGGGGAAGCTCAGTGAACGTTCTATTCTACGACGCCTTCAAACGGATGAAGCTCCATGATGAACAGCTGATGACCTCTTATTACACCATCTACGGGTTCAACGGAGCGCCCACAAAGCCATTGGGAGACATCGTGTTGCAGGTGAACGCCGGGCCCATGAAAGTAGAAACACGATTCAGCGTGGTAGACGCCCCATCCCCCTATAACGCCATTATTGGACGAAAGTGGGTACATAAACTCAAGGGAGTGGCAGCAACTTACTACCAATATCTCAGGTTCCCTACACCCGAGGGAGTAATGGAAATCAAGGGAGATCGGGTCTCTGCAAAAGAGTGCCAGGCCACTCAGGATCGTATCAACAACGAACAGGAAGAGCAGCGAAAAACCCGAAGGATCAAAAATAAAGAAGCTGCGAAAGAAAAGGCCATAGACCTGTTCCTCAAGGAAACCGCAGGGAAGGGCTTGACAAAGATGATAATGTCCTTAACACAGAGGCAAGTACTTCAGCAGCCAACGAAGGACAGAAACATACCAAATAGCAATTAAAGAACGTCCCAGTCCTTGGGGACCCGAAGCCGGTGTTCACACCAGTGGAGCCCGTAAAAGAAATCAACATAGGAACGGAAGAAAACCCGAAGATGATCAAAGTAGGGACCATAATGGACGAAAAAAGAAGATTCCTTAACCAAATTACTTAAAGAATACGCGGATGTATTCGCCTGGAAGTTAGGAGACATGCCGGGGATTGATCCGAAAATAATCCAACACGAGCTGCGCATCAAACCAGGCACGCCACCTTTCAGAAAATAAGAAAAGTTGCACCAGAGTATCATAAGGCAGTAGAAAAAGAACTTCGGAAACTACTAGAAGCAGGCTTCATCAAGGAAGTCAAATACCCTACATGGATCTCCAACATGGTCGTCGTTCCTAAGAAAAATGGAGGGGTTAGGATATGCATCGACTTTACTAACCTCAACAAGGCATGTCCAAAGACAGCTATCCCCTACCGAGCATAGATCAACTGGTTGAAGCAGTGGAAGGGTACGAAGAGCTGTCATTCATGGACGGATATTCTGGTTACAACCAAGTAGCCCTGGCAGAAGAAGATCAACTACACACGCATTCTACACCCCGCATGGCCTTTATTGCTACACTAGAATGCCCTTTGGACTTCGAAACGCAGGGGCAACTACCAAGAATGGTCGATGCTATCTTCAGGCCATGGATTGGTAGTACCCTAGAAGTCTACGTTGATGACATGCTCGTCAAAAGTAGGCTGCGCAAAGATCACCACCAGGACCTGAGAGATATTTTCGAAGCAATGAGGAAACATCACATGAAAGTAAATCCAGAAAAATGCACCTTCGGTGTCACCTCAGGGAAATTCCTCGGATATCTGGTAACAAAAAGGGGTATTGAGGTAGACCCCGCGAAGATTCAGGCCATAGTGGAAATGCCATCTCCGAAGAATTTAAAAGAAGTGCAAAAGCTCAATGGGTCCTTAGCAGCCTTGGGCAGATTTATTGCCCGATCCTCGGACAAATGCAAACATTTTTTCAATATTCTCAAAAAAGGGAGTAAGTTTGAATGGACCGCAGAATGCGAAGAAGCCTTCCAAAGAATCAAGGAACACCTGGCTTCAATTCCAATCCTGCAGAAGCCTGATCCTGATGAGGTTTTGGCATTGTACATAGCAGCGACAGAAGACGCAGTTAGCGCAGTGTTGGTCAAAACCAATACGAAGATAGAACAACCTATCTATTATGTCAGCAAGACCCTCAATTCTGCGGAAAGGAATTACACGAAGATCGAACAACTCATCCTGGCATTAGTATGGGCTACTCAAAAGCTGAGAACCTATTTCCTAACTCACTTCATCCGCGTCCCATGCAAAGCACCACTGGAAGCAGTCCTCAAAAGCGCGGGAAAAGTAGGTAGAATAGCCAAGTGGAACACCCACCTGGACCAATTCAACATCATTCATGAAATTCAACATTCCCAAAAATCCCAAGTTTTGGCGGATTTCTTAGCAGACCTCCCCCTGGACAACGATGAAGAGATTAGGGGAATACCAGAAGCCGACGAGGAAAGCAAGGATCCAGTTGATGTCCTCGAACCCGCGAGTCAAAGACAATGGGAAGTCTTCGTTGATGGTTCCAAAAATAAGGAAGGGGCAGGAATAGGCATTGTCATCACCACCCCAACTGGAGAAAGGATCGTACAGGCACTCAGGTTAGAATTCAAAGAGCATACTAACAACATCGTCGAATACGAGGCAGTCGTACATGCCCTCCGCTTAATAATAGAGATGGGGGTAACTGATGTAAGACTGACAAGTGATTCGCAGCTTGTCATACGGCAAATAGGGCTCGAATACAATGTGTACGACGACACCCTCTCAGCTTACATGGCCTTGGTCCAAACATTGGCATCACAAATTCCGAACATCAAGTTCCTACACTTATGCAGAAGGGATCTCAGGCACGCGGATGCCCTAGCATATATATCATCCATGCTGAAGGACAAGAGTATCGAAGCTATCAAAATAACAAGGGTATACGAGCCTTCGATTGCATCACAATTTTCCTTTGCTACAAATCAAGATACAGTGAAAGAAAATATCGAAGATCAGGTGGGAGAAGACATCCGTGACGATTTTGACGAAGAAGATATCCTGTCAAGAGCAAATCAAGACGAAGATTTCAACAATGAAGATGATTGGAGAATGATGATCCATGCGTTTCTCAAAGATGGAACCTTACCCGCGGATCACAAATAAACCAGGAAAATACTCTCCAAAGTAGGAAGATATGATCTTCGGGATGGGATCTTGTACAAGAAATCTTTCCTCAGACCGTTACTACGTTGCTTATCCAGGAAAGAGGGGCATCGAATTCTAAACGACATCCATTATGGTGACGCAGTGAATCATAGCGGCATGAGATCACTAGCTGACAAAGAAAAAACACAACGATGCTACAAGAATGTCCCGACGATGTGAAGAATGTCAGCGTTTCGCCAAAAAGATACACGCACCAGCAACAACGTTGAATTCTGTGGATAGACCGTGGCCATTTGCAAAATGGGGCATAGATATCGTTGGGATTTTCATCGAAGGATCAGGGAAAAGACGATTTTTGATAGTAGCCACAGACTATTTCAGTAAATGGGTGGAAGCCAAAGCATTAGCCAGGATTAGAGACGTGGACGTGTTTACTTTCATATTCCAAAATATTATTTGCAGGTTCGGCATACCAGCGGAAATCGTGTCCGATAATGGTAAACAATTACAGGGGAAAAACATAGACATGCTCTTCGACACTTTCAAAATAAGGAAAAACAAGTCCACCCCCATATACCCTCAAAGCAACGGACAAGCGGAAGCTACTAACAATACCCTCGCCCTTATCCTCAAAAAGAAATTAGACGAACACAAGGGGCGATGGTGTGAACAGCTACACAATGTATTATGGGCATACAGGACAACACGAAGATCTGCCACTGGGGAGTCCCCATTTCTCCTCACTTATGGAGCTGAAGCAGTCATCCCAACAGAGATCCTCATGCCAACCACAAAGACCGAAGCATGGGAGAAAAATCTCACAACAGACATGATGTTAGAGAGACTGGACGACCTGGAAGAAAGGAGGGAAGCACATTGCAAAAGATGGAAAATTATCAACGGAGATAGCGAGAGAGTACAACAAAAAGGTTAAGCTTCGAAATTTTGTAGAAGGGCAGTATGTGCTAAGAACAATCCCGCAGTATCAACGAGAGAAGAAATGGGGAAAGTTAGCACCTACATGGGGAGGACCTTTTATAATACACGACATTGCGGGAAACGGTTCCTACTATCTTCGCAATCTGAAAGGCGAGGTCCTCCGGCACCCTTGGAATGCTAAATGGCTCAAACCGTACTACCCATAGGAAGCGCAGCTTTGCATCTGCGTGAAGAATACCAGAAGAAGAAGGCAGCGTAACCGCTTTACATGTTTCTATCTCTGGACGAGGAGTAGCAGGCCTCAACCTATCAATCAAACAAACTTTTTGGGAAATCTTCAAGCAAACGAAATGGTCAAAAGGCCCGCTGGGTGAACGCATGTACATTACATAATAAATTAACAATATTGGGGAAAGTAGTTAATCTACAATCTCTCAGGGCTCCCCTATCAGTGTCTATGAGTGTAAGACCAGGGGGAAGGCACCCAGCAGAAAGAGATACCCAACCAATTTTAAGGCAGCGGGTCGACGGAATGGGTGCATGTAAATATTTCAAATAAGCATTCCATATCCTAGAACGCTGCCTCGGCCCCCACCGTTTGGGAATCCTCTGGCCCAGGATTCGCCAGCGGGGTGACAGGTCTCAAGACGATCACGAAGGTATTTACCTTCGGTGTCGCACCCAAACACTCTCAACTTTTTACAAAGCAAGTTATTTCTAGTTTAACACTTCACAATACTTAAAATAAATGAATTGATAACGCAGGTATGCCAAAAGGATGATCCATTTCATAAAGAGTTGATTACAAGTTCAGCAAATAAGATAAAGCAGGAAACACATCAAAAAATGATCCGAAATTATATAATCAACAAGGATCAACTTTCTATGACTAATAAAAGAAATCTACTTGGACGATACACTCCATCAACAGGTTGTCTCTGCGAGATGAAGGTACGCTACCACCTGAAGAAGGCCCAGAAGAACCAGGCAAGGGCGCGGGAAGGGGACGACGCGGATAATTCTTGACAAGACCATGTTCGACTTTAAGATCAAGTTCAATCTTATCTAGGACTTTGTTGGTCTCTTCAGCCAACTGACATCGAGCTTTATAAGTGATAACAGCGGTCCGCTGGTTGGCCTGAGACAGCAATGCAGATAGGCGTTCCGCCTCTTTGGAGGCAATCTCCGCTGCTTCCTCACGAGACGCGGCCAACCCTTTGAAATAGTTGGCTTGTCCTTCCTGCTGCACTAAGGCAGATTGAGTTTTTTAAGCTCATCATTTGCTGCGTGAAGCTGTCCCTCGAGTGCTGAAAACAAGAAATACCAAGGGGTTAAAACGAAGAAATAACAGAATCACACTCGATAAAACGAGGTTATACCTTCGACATTAGCCGAAGCCTCTTCATACTCATTAACAACTGCGTCCCGAGCCTCATCAAGAAAGTCATATTCGTCGGATAGTTTCTTATAATCCGTTTGAAGGTTCGTAAGAGCAAATTGACTCGCGTCTAAGTCTACCTGCTTCATTGAATCCAAGTGACGAAGATGGTTGACTTCGTCATTCATCTCCCCCATCCTTTTATGGAGTCGATACACATTCACTTCAAGATCTCTTTCAGATTCCACTTGGCGAGCAACATCAGCTCGAGACGCTGCTAGGGCTTTACTAAGAGCACCAACCTCAGCCCTAGCATTATCTCTTTCCTCGGAAAGATGCAGCATACTATCCCTAACCCCGGGGCCTAAGAAAGAACGAGCCTGTTGTAACTCTCCTTCCAAAAAGCGCACTCTAGCCTCTAAGTCCGAAGCATGTCCTCGAGCATCACGCAGGTTGTCACGCGTCCATAGCAGCGTACCATTAAACAGACAACGGTCATGATTGTACTTATTTTGCATATCAACCATCAGTGTTCGCTTTTCACACTTCACTCAGCCAAGCTGCTAAGGCGTTGTGCTCATCAGCACGAGCATTCCACTTTACGGCTTCGCTTTTCAACTTACCCACCAACTCTGCAATGCGGGATTTCTGTCGTTCCCTTTCTTTCCGAAGCCATATGAGCTCGGGGACTCCACCCACTGAAGATAGGGTGGGGAGACTGAGACAGAACACCAAGTACAAATAGGGAATCACGAGGAGTAAAAGACCAATAAAAAAACGAACCTGTGAGGGACGATACATTTCTGCGAGCTTGCTCCAATTCGTTGCGGACTATAGCAAGTTCCGAACGGAGACTCTCCTCGGCATTACCCAGCCGCTCCTTTTCCTTCAGGCGACCCTTCAGTTCACTTATTTCCATCTCGGCCGCCGCAGATAGTTCTTCTTCTCTATGACGAAGCTTAGCCTCCAACTTTAAAGACTTTGCTTTAAAGAATTGGTATAGAACATGGTTACAATGTTCGCTCCTCATCATCTATGTCACAAACCAAACATTATTATACCCAAGGGATCGGATATCGCGAAGAATACAATGTTCGTATATCATGAGGGAATCAGTACAAGGATTTACTCTAAGACACGCTGCTGGGGAAAACCGTATTGACCCATCAGCTATGGCCATCATATCAGCAACAGAGGAGGGAGGGTCAACCACTAGGTTAGCTTCTGAAGCTCTCAGATTCTTCTCCCACATCTCAGCAACGCGGACTTCAGAAGACACTTGCATCATCTGACGAGTATAAGCGTCAGAATTCTTCTCACCGGGACCACTGGGGCAGGGTTGGGGACGAACATCAGATTTTCTTCTTAAGCCAAGCCAAAATGGCATCTTCGCCTTCAGGCATTAGCGAGTAAGGGAAATCCTCTGAAGGAGATTCAACCGCAGACTTCCCTTTGGCTGTTCTCCCCTCACTCGCGCAAGTCTCGACATCACCAGCCTCAGTATGACCACCGGCGTTTTCAGCCTGCTGACCGGTGGCATCTTCTTTACCAATATCCCCAAGCACATCCCAATCATCATTTGGGGAAAGCAATGAGAAGTCTTCGGCAAGACCCATGGCAGCATTCACATCAAAGGATTCCCCCGCGGAATATATCCTACCGAAAGAAAATTCAGGGGAAATAACGGGCAGAGTACCCACACCAACAATATTATCGCCAACAGGGGCAGATCCACCCCCGCCAGTACCACCAAGGTAATATTACCCTCAGACTCACCATCACCACCCCGACAATTCCTTCTTCACCATCACCACCCGCGACAACTTCTTCTTCCCACTATACCACCTTCGTCATCAGGGTGAGAAGTGTCGGTACGCTCTTCTCCATCGGACATTTCTTCATCCTCAGCATACCCTTCGTTTACAGGACTCGTAACCTCCTCATAAACCTCAGCCTCACCGGTAACCACAGTAGAAGATTGTTTGGGTCCAAGTTTCTTCTTCTTCGACACCTACAAACCAGTACACATCCCCACAAAGGCTCATTATTTCCCTCACTTCAAAAATGAAAATTATTTCAAGCAAGGAAAAAGGGGCAAATAGAACAGAGAATATAAGAAGAAACTATACCTTGGCAGCAGCAGCACTCTTCGGTGGATGGGTAGCACC
This sequence comes from Papaver somniferum, assembly GCF_003573695.1. Lineage (NCBI taxonomy): Eukaryota > Viridiplantae > Streptophyta > Magnoliopsida > Ranunculales > Papaveraceae > Papaver > Papaver somniferum. The sequence goes on along the minus strand of NC_039367.1, from coordinate 41,406,183 downwards.
ATAACCCTCCTCCTCATCTCCATGAACGACATCAAGAGCGTAAGGAAAATTCATGCCCGCGAAATTCGGACGCCAAGGACAGAAATCTCCATAACGAGCAGGAAGAGTTTCACGAGGCTTGCTGTTTTCAGAAGGACGCCAGCCGCGCGGACCAGGAACCTAACCATAAGCCCAAGGACCAACTACCTCAATAACAGTATCATGCCATTCATAATCATGGTCACGCTTAATCCTTTCACGAGCAGGAAAGAGTTTCCGTTTAGAAGATCCCTCAGTACCAGGAACATACTTCAGCTTGGCATCACTCACCTCACTCAAAAGACGAATTTCACCACGGGGAGCAACAATATTACGAATACTAACACTCCACGGCTTACGGTTTCTACTGTTGACATAATCCCCAAAGGAACTGTTAAAATTCTAAGGAGTGTACCACTCTCTCTCGGCAGGATTTGGAACATAGCAGGTCATCATAGTCTCCCCCTTGCTTCGCAGGTAACATTCCTTCAGTGAACGTAGATAATTCCCAAATAGTTGTGACACGGAACGATTATGAGTGTTCGTGGAAGAGCCTTCGCGACTAGCAAACACGTCATAATAAAAGGAGTCACCCGAATTATATAGGGGCAACATGAGACCCGCCTCGAAGGCTCCAACCGTAGTCAACAGATGAAACTCGTCAAACTGATACTTAGCAAGGAGCTCGTAAGTAATATCATCGTTAGGGGCATAGAAGCGAACCTCAAAAGCTTGAAGCTCATGTTTTTCCTTGAACATCTCAAGATCAATATGCTTGAAAGTGACCTTCTTCTTACCAACGGAAATGCTGCGTATCACGGGGATAGTTTCTTCTTCGTCTGCGGAGTCAGTAGTAAGACTCAATTCCGAAGCTTTCCTTTTAGAAGAAAGATTTTTAGACGGATCAGCTCTCGACATAGTACCCTTGGAGTACTTCCCTTTGAAAGAAACCGTGGGAGGAGGCGGCAAAGATTTCTGCGGAGGCACTGAAGGAGGAGCCATAGAACGAAGGGGCGGAACATCCAATGCTTCCTTACGAGGAGGAGCAGCCCGCGTACTCCTAGAGTCATCACGAGGGGGAGCCTGCGCACTCATTGAATATTCACGAGGACGAGAAGGGGCACGGTTAACAGCATACCTAGACCCAGAAGAACCCTTAGGCACATCCCCTTTCTTAGTAGGCACAACCTTCGCACCAGAGGAAGATGAAACCCTATGACCCCGAGGATCCGATTGCGAAAACTTGTAAGGACCTTCCCCAAGTGGAGATCTGTCAGAATCTCGACGCGGAGGGGATCTTGGCGGACTAGACGACGGGGTCTGGTAAGGAACCCGCGGACGATCAGACATAGCTACGAGGAAACACAAAGACAGTTTAGAGGTGAATACGAGGGGGCCACCAAAGATCAAAAAGCCCATAAAATGACAGTTCATCTTAGTCTCTCCCAAAAACCCTAAAGCCAGAGAACAATCAATCAATCAAAATACTGTCCTATTCGCTTTGTAAAGAAGAACAGGGGAAAAGCATATATGCTTCGACATATGTGTTCTTCATCACAAAACAAACAAGTCACATCAGCAGAAGGTAAACAAGTCGATACAAACAGCGGAAGATGGACAAATCAACAACAGAAAAAGTGAAAAAAAAACCCATACCTATATAGAAGGAATTCACAGCACCACAAAGAAGAAGACAAACACCAAAAAACAGGCAAGGGAAGAAGAATCAGAAAGAATCAGGAGCAGGGCGTGAACAATGAAAAGACAGGAGCAGTTAATGGCTAGAGAACAAGGAGAAAGAACAAAAATCTCTGGAAAAAAATATATGAAGACTGACAGGGAGAGAATGAAAGTTATTTCTAGAAATTTTTCACATTCTCTCTCTTATTAATAAGCTTGGGAGCAGAACCGTAACCGTCCCCTCCTTTTAAGAATGCAGTTATTACATGGGTTGGGAAACGTGCCAGAATATTTAGGGGAAGTTATTAGGAGAGAGATGAGGAATATATAACGTTATTTTTCTTATAAACTCCCACTAATACCCAAGTCAGAAGAAAAGGGGCAAATTGTGTGTACATATTTAACCATCAGCCACGTGTTTATGAAAAAATACGTGGAAGGCATGCGAACCAAGCCATCAAAACATGATGAGACACGCTTACAACCAAAAAGCATGTCCCATCAGCATCAGATCTTCGTCCAGATAATCCGATGGTAGAAAATTAAGGTGTACCGAAGTATGATGTTACTGCGGATCACCAAATATCCCCCAAAGATCTACTTTCTCTTATCCCCAGAAAGAGCCAAGATCAACGGCGAGGAGAGATCTGACTGACACGGATGTGACAGGGTCAGAAGACACTTGTATGACACGAGCAAACGTCTCAACTACCCGCATTAAACACTCTGAGCAGTGTACGTGTCAATCAACCCATAGGACGAACGAGGACAACCCTTCGTGACCAAGCATGGAACGCAGGGGAAATTGTAAAGGACGAAGACCTCTGCGTGATGGACAAAAAGCACAAGAAGATAAGGTTGCAACGGCTTCTCAGAAGTAGGACCCACGTTTAAACCCTATAAATACCCCTCTCCACCAAGACAAAGGGGGGTCTACCAATCCAAAGCAATTATAGGAGAATATAAGAGAGAGAAATAGGAAGAGTAAGTAATCCCCCTACTTCCGCAGACCTATGTATACTCTAAAGTCATTCGACTATCTTTGTAATCATTCAATACATAGTGAAACACCAGCCCCGTGGATGTAGGCCTTAGTGCCGAACCACGTAAATCTTTGTCTTATTTACATTTCATCACCTTACATTCAGCGTTGAACTACATGTGCTTTACATTTGTACTTGATTCTCTTTTTATTCCTTTATACGAACATTATTTATGATAATATTCGACTAGACAATGACAAGCTCGAAGGCTTCGAGTCGATGAATCGATATAATCATCCCCTTTACACATACAGCGTACAATTCTAGAATTAGACGTATGCGAATATTGTTTGTGAACACGTGGATAGCTTCGTGATTTATGCGTTCACAACTACCATCCACCACTGTCTGCTTTTAACTTCTCCTAATAGCTAGGTAGTAACCCGTGTTCTGCACCGGGTGTTGGTTTTTCCCATCCGTTTCGGATTTTGTATGAAAAAAATGGACATATGCTGCAAAAAACAAAAATGGATATATGTTTTTTTTGTCCCTGAGCAAGATGTCAGCAATGTTGTAACTCGTAAACGCAACAAGTATCTGGAAAAGTGTGCAGCTCAAGAAATTGGTTTCGGTATTCTTGTTTTCACTATTCTGGGGGAACTTGATGGAGATACTATAGATTTCTAAAAGGACCGCGGAATTATATTTCTAGTCATGATGCGAATTTCAGTGTTAGAGATTTCATTTTCCATAGATTAGAGGTTGTTATTCAAAAAGGGATTGGAACATAAGATGTTGCTCGGCTCCCTTCCAAATACCTGCAAATTTCTCATATTTCTTTGTAAAATTATATTCAGAATACCACTTTCACAAAAATTGAAAAGTTACTTATTTTGAAAAAGAAAAAAAAAACATATAATTTATACATCTTTTGGTGCTTATTTTTTATTTATCCTATAAATACGACACAAGTGCAGGATCTTTCTTCTCAATAACTTATTTATCGACAACTCTTAGAAAAAATGTATAACCTAGTGAATGTGCCAAAATTGTTTCTCTATTCTTCCATCATTTTCCAACAGTTGAACATCACTTATAGCCAGTGTTGCTCCGTTCAAGGAGCTCAATTTCAACTCCGTATTCAAACCTATTTATAGTACATCTTCTAGGTTTTTTTTTATAGTTGTTCGATTATCTTCTCCTTTTCCAGAAGCTTTTGGCATCCATCTCTACGTGGTTGGTAGGCTAAGAAAGATACCTGCAATTATACTGCAAGTGCACAACGTCTATAGTAGACAGGGCAAATACAGGTCGATCCCACAGAGACTAGGGCGATGTAAAGTTGATCTAAGGTCTTGCTAAAACTGATTCAAACGTGAGTGACAAAAGGGTTTTGGTTGTGCGTCGATACGACTAGATGATGTTGATGAAACACAAAAGAATCAAGATTGAAGACAATGCAAAGATAAACTAGGGCTTTGAATCCACCCCCTAAAAGCATAGAAATTCCCTAGTTGATATACTAATTCCCTTTTCAATCAAGGAGCTATAGAGATGCTAGCCTCAAACTACCTTGAAGATGTGATATAATCACATATACAAATGAATGACCTAACCTCAACAAAATATGTCAATCCCTAGCATTATCTATCTGATTAAAGCATATATAATCACAAATTGAACTAATTCATTTCATATAGGCTTGAATACATAACAAAGAATTGTTCCAACTACCATGGATGCTTCATATACAAGGTGAGAGTAAATTGCTAGTATTCAGAGATTAAATCATTCTTTTTATTCAAAACACCATGAAGAACAAGTAAATCAAACAAAGAAATTCTAATTATTAAAGGGTTTCATCTCTGCCCTAGCAGAGATTTTAAAACATAACAAACATTGAAATTAAACCTAATTCACTACTGCTAGTTGCTCCGGCTAGTCCGGGCTTGAATTTTACATCAAAACCCCCTTCTCTATTTATACAAAAAGTTCTCCTCAATTATCAATCAATCCCCATAGTCAACAATTACAAGAGCAGAAATTAGGGATTTGATATGACTACTCACCACTGCACCGCCACCCTATTGTTCCTTAAGTAGAAGCTACTGATATTTAGGGCTAGCTTGAAATGAGTACAAAGATGACTTGTGAAAGATGGTGATAGAGGTACCTGACAGCTTGAAAGAGAAGGAGACAGAGTTTGGCCGCGATGGTCTAGTACACAGAATATAGAGGAATGGGTGCAGTTGTCGGGTGAAAGAGTACAATTCTTTTTGCTTTTTGTTTTGATCTTGGAATCGGAAATGGAAATGGCAAGATGATAAAAGGGTTCACTTGGATGTTAAACATTAACACCTGGCTTGAGTATATGAGGCTAGCTTAAAGTCATATGGGCTTCTTCTTTCCCAAACGTGTGTAGCATCTGTTACTTGAACTTAGGCCCATTCATTCATCCACTATCAATTGTTAGACAACACCTCAACTCTGATCCCTTCCTGTTGCTGCTCATGCATCCACTTATATATATTGCACTGAAATGTCTAGATTAACATGGTGCGACAACTTCCCATTGTTCAACCCTTCTTTGCCGACTCTATTTAGTCTCCTGCCATTACAAAAATCAGACTATTGCCACATTTTTACTCGCAACGAACAAGAGAAACAAAATATATAAAATTTGGCACAAATATAAGAAATCAGTGCAACAAGATACCATAAACACCTACAAAATGATAAGAATATATACAATATTAGGTGCCTATCAGTGGTCACTAATCCAAACTTTACTTTTCGAAAAAGAATTTGCTATTAGCCACACCTAGTCTGAAGAATTATAAAGGGATCTGCAACCATTCGCAAAGAAGGTTGTTATAACTAAGGTCGTTTTTTACCATTCCTCAGTTAATGCCTTTATTTCATCTTCTCTGATAGTTTCCATATTTCTCATTCTCATATTTTCTTCCATAGTGATACATAATCTATCCTGGATTCCTGTTGTAGTTTGCTGAGGTTGTTTTGTAACATAAGAATTAATTTAGTTGTCTCTGCTTCAACCTGTTGAAGGAGTTCTCTGATTTCATTCTCTTGGTACTTCTTTTATTCCTAGTCAGTTTGATACCAGCTAATCAATATTCTGGCCTTGTCAAGGTCCCTGCTCATTTTGTCCAGCTTACATTGTCGCACTAAACTTCAATATTGTCTTTCATAAATAGGATACAATCAAGTTGAGACGGATAATTTACTTTATTGGTCTCTCTTGAGGGTCCACATAAATATTGTCAATTATCCATTCTCAGTAAGTCTGAATGTTGTAGATTCTCCTTATGTATAATATCTAAGCGTACCCGCTCAGATTTTATTGCTACAATTAGGTACCTTGCTTCTAATAGATCATTCTCAGTTCACTAAGTTGGGGAGCTAAAGCATTACCCAACTCCATGTCAAGTTTTTTCAAATTCTCGTTATCTTACTAAGTACAGGATGCGGTCTGTTGAGAAGAAAATGTAAGAGGAAACTTAACTTAATTGAACTAACTGTAAAGAAACTTATTGTAAGGTTACCTCACTCCTTAATGAAGCAGGAGATTTCTGACATTCAAATGGATAAATTTATAGAAGTTTTTCTATCAATTGCAATGATGTTGGTGCAAGTTTTGAATGTATTGACTATGCATCATTTATACAGGTATTGGGGCATAAATAAGCTTGTGTACATAAGTTTTGAGGTCCTCCCGATATGTCTCTTACGACTATCCATATAGATTAAAAAATTTGTGCAAATACTCCACCTAATAAAAACCACGACAAAAAAAACATATTGGTTATCTATTGATGGGTGAAAACGATTTGCTGGTTTTTGAGGAAAAGTGGAGACACGAGCAATTCCTCGACCGAGAAAATTACCTAAACCTTTAGAAAACAGATGCACTTCACAGGAGTGCTTTGAGTTCGAGAGATCAATCTGTAAGACTCCGGCCTAAACCAAGACAATGGTCGTTCCAGAGTCAATTCGGTCACAAAGAGGAATGGGGGTCGATCTGTAGGAGGGAAGTTGAAAAGTGTGTAAGATCAATGATGATCGAAGGATTGTGTATGTGTTGGATATTTCTGCAAGTCCTGTGAACTGTTGAGTTCAGATAAGATAAGTTTTGATTGATTGAGTTTTTTGTTCTTTTGATAATTCTTGTCCTTCAATCGTGGATTCAGGAACTTATTAATATTGCAAGAACAGTATACATTGATCACATGTAAGTGTGACAGTTGCAGAGGAGTTAAAGAGTGGGAAAGTGGGAAATCATGGTTAAACCAGTTTCACGTGTGTGGGAGAATTGGTTGATTGAACATCCAATACTTTGATAACTCCTTCAATTGCTTGCACGACTTACTCACATTTCTCATATGGATGTACACACGTGTCGTAGGCCGCCAGACCAAAATCCTAATGAATATGCCCCATGTGACATGATTGATGTCTCATGAATGTGGAGTCTACAAGGCAGACGTGTATTTAATTGGTCAATTGTTGACTCGACTAGACCATGAGTCTTAGCCTTGATGAGTCGAGCATAATGGATGAATGTGGTATGCTCTGAGACTCATGGATTGAGCATGGTGTCTGCTGGGACAGAATAATGCACAGACGTTGAGTCTTGATAAATTGTGATACATCATTTTACCAGTTGAGGCAATAATGATGTTATGATAATTTGGATCGACGCGCATCCGATGAGATTGCTCGATCATGGACCTATTCTGATGTGTCGAGCATTTGACAGGAAATCAGATGTTGCTGAGTTATGATTTATATAGAATACTCATTCATGATTACTACGTCATGAATTATCGAATGACAGAATAGGATTAAAATATTAGTAAATATTGAACGATCGGATGTCTAATTGGATGGACGTCCAATGAGGATGCTCTCGTACGAACCATCAAAAAAGTTGGTATTAATTAAAAATATTGATTGCTGGATCAATATAAACGTTTTCAACATTTATCGAATTATCCTAAATGCGAAACCCTAATTTTGGAGAACCCTGGATGGAGAGTTATCCAATGTGGGTCAATAAATATCGACCAACCAATGGGCATGAGAGCCATCCAACCGTGCGGAGGAATGTCCATGAATGAGGATTCCAAAATTATGAAAAGATATGAATTATTATTAAAATAATAACGGAGAGGCGTGGGACCTGCTGGCCATGATGGCCAAGGGACCGTCCAGGTCCGGTCATGGTGGTGTACGAGCCATCATGTCCCTCGCGCGTCTATTCCTGAAAATCTTAGGTTTGTTGGTCGTTTGAGCAATATTTTGGATTTTCAGAAGAGTTTCATATTGAATGAAACTCTCAATTGTGCATGAATGAGCAAGTAATACTTTTGCTCGTACATCCAAAATTTAGGAATATTAAAATAATGATATTTTAATATTTATCGTGCAAAGCCCGGACGCTCATGAACCATTTGATTTTTTTGGCTTTTTTTTTTTGAAAATTTGAGCAATGTTGGAGTAATATGGAAAACTAAGAATTTACTCAAACGAGAGAGTTTCAAGAGATGAGAGAAATAATAAAATAAAATAAAACAAAAAAGATGGAGAGGCGTGGGACCGACCACGACTGTGACATGGCTGATAGGCCCGGTCCCGTGCGCCTCTTATTTTATTTATTTTCTAAAACATAATCCGTGCCGTAATGGCATGTGAATCAATATATGTTAGAACTGTATCCCATACACTTGTAGGTCACAATTTTAGTGAGAAATATAATCAATGTACTTAGTACTCACACAATATAAGACATGTCCACTTTTGTGGAACAGAAACTAATGATGAACAATACTAAAATTTACCTAATTACATATACATTGATACATTAAATGAGCAACATACATTCGTATATAATTAAATGTTTAATTGGTGTCTCGTGTTACTTTTGTTGTCTTAAAAAAATCTGAGGGAATATACGAAGGGTACATTATTTATATGTCTCTATTTTTGACACTCAATAAATATATCCTTATACAACAATAAATATATCTCTATTTTTTAATAATCTTATCCATTTAAAATTAGATTACCTTAATATCCTCCCATATAATATTTTTCTTTATTTCAAAATGGAACAAATTTTTTCCACTACCACTTCACCACCACCACCACCAACATTTAACTACCATTCCACCATCACCGTTCAACAACCACCACCTACCAACCGCTACCACCACTAATATTCCACCACACTCCTTCACCACCACCATTACACCACCAACAGTCCTCCACCACCACTAGTCCGTCTCCGCCGCCACCACTAGTTCGCCGCCATCGCCACCGTCAGCCGCCGCCGCCACCATTAGTTCAGATATTTTTGTATCAACAGCAGTAGTTGATCCAAATAAAAATAGAACCAACAGTAGAAGTTGATCCAGTTTAGGGGATCAACAATGATAGTTGATCCAAATAAAAATAGAACCAACAGCAGAAGTTGATCCAGTTTAGGGGATCAACAATGATAGTTGATCCAAAAAAAAAAGGATCAACAGTGGAAGTTGATCCAATTTAATGGATCAACAATGGTAGTTGATCCACTAAATTGGATCAACAATGAAAGTTGATCCATGTAAATGTAGTGAACTTGGCGTGAGTCGAACACGCATCACCTGACATGGAGTCAGTCATGCTACCATTGCACCACAAGTTCAACATTGGAAGAAATTTACATGATTTAAACTACAAAACATGATTTAAGCTACAAGCATGATTATACTTATCCAAGGAAATATTATCAACAATAGGAGTTGAAAGGATCAACAACATTAGTTGATCCCATAAAAAATTTGGGTCAACAACAGGAATTGATCCCATAAAAAATTGGGTCAACAACAGGAATTGATCCCATTAAATGGATCAACAACAATAATTAATCCCATAAAAACATAAACACCATTCAAAGCAACATTTATCACTCTCCTAACATCCACCACCACTGCCGCAAAACTTAAACAACCACCACCACAACTATACCTTCCACCACCATCAAAAACATCCAACACAAATACAATTATAATACAGTCATTACCACCAACCTAAAAAAAGGCGTCAACAACAGTAGTTGATCCAATAAACGGGATCAAAAACAGTAGTCGATCCAATAAAAACTGAAGTAAATAGGTTAATGAAATGACAATTGCTATACCTAGAACACCATCAACATATTGAACTCGATCTCGAACACAGATTCAAACCTCTATTAAAAATAGCACCAATAGTTCCCATCACCAAATGTGACCCAAATCAAATAGAAACTTCATCTTCTTTGCTAATCTAACTCGATCCCAATCTTAATTTCATCTTAGGAATCCTAATTTCATATTTCGTTCTTCAATCTCTCGGTTTAGATTCCACAACAACAAAACTTATTAACTTTAATAGATCTGTTGACAGCGGTTGCGGAGGTGATGGTGCTGGTGATGATGATGATTCTTTGATAATCCAACTCGATCCCAATCTTAATTTCATCTCAGGAACCCTAATTTCATCTTTCGTTCTTCAATCTCTCAGTTTAAATATATTGACCAGCAAAATATATTGACCAGCAAAATATATTGACCTTTGATAGATCTGTTGATGGCGGTGGCGGAGGTAACAGAGATGGTGGTGCTGGTTGTGGTGGAGGCGATCGAGATGGTGGTGGTGGTGGGAACGATGAAGATGGTGGTGGCGACGGAGATGAAGATGGTGAGGACGAGATGAAAATGCTGGTTCGTGTTTTGCTGAGAAGTAAAGAAGGAAGGGCGTGGAATTGATACATAAAGGATAAATATGGAAACCATGAAAATAAGTTTTTTTGATAAAATTTCAATTATGCCACTAGGGACATGTATAAAGTCTGTTAGGGATATTCGTGAAGTCTCATCAAAAAGAGGGACAATAGTTCAATTTCCACATATATGAATATCATCTAGGGTTTTTTTTCGCCAACTCCCAGTAACGCGATCACTACAAACACCCACTGCCCCAATTGCCTGCACAATAAAATGCAAACTGCATAAAGAGTATGTTAACTTGACAATATATCCCTTCACTCTAATAAAATATACACAACTGCGAAGTAGACTGCAAAAAATAAATGAGAATGACATATCTTCTGGGAATCAAAAACTACGATAAAAATGAAAATGACACCTGTTATGGAACCAGAACGCATCACTGCATCAATATATCGAGCCAGTTTCTTTATCAAGATAACTTATAAGGAAACCCACAGTTGTTGTTACATGCCAATAGGAATTTTCATGCTACAACTTGCATATTATCAATTTTTTAAGATTCACTTTAAACTACAAAAGAAAAGCCAAACCAAAAATATGAAAACCAAAAAATCGGTAAAATTGAATAGGCGTGAAAACAAATGTATTACAAATTCTTCATACAATAAAAAAAATTAAGATTAGTTGAAAGTGATGCCATGCATGACCTACTGAATTGATGCGGCTTTATACACTGCCTAAGTGGAACATTTCCATCCAAATTTGTTCTTAAACACAATATTTGGCATGTCGTTTACTAATCACCACTACATTGAAATGAAAAAGGTAAAAGTCATGGAGCATGTTGGATGCTTAATTTGTGTGTTGTTTAAATGAAAAACATGTTATCCATGATATATGCTCCTCTAAATTACTTATGGTAACATTTCTAGCAAAACCGACTAAACAAACTGCAGCTGATTTTTCCTAACAATCACCTTCAAAATCTGAACAGATACATCCAAGCACTACACTTGACTTGCATAAGCAGACAATAGTTTACTTGCAATTTGAAAAAATGAGACAAATCTACGCAGATAGCGCATATGCAATAATACTTCAATAGCGCTTATGCAATAATACTTCAGAAGAAATGCAATAATCGGATCTAAAAGAATGCAATACTAAGAACATCCGTACAAAATAAAGAATTTTAAAGTTGTATATCAATTCCACGTTGGCTCTCTATTGAAAAATCAAGGCATGTACCAGCTTTCTAAACTTGTACCATTGAGATGTGTGACACAATTCCTTTTAATATCTAAAAATGGTGAGGAGAAACAACATTTTTAGAATGCTAGTTGTGCCTGCCAAGATGATACCGTGATCCAAAAGTGTTCCTTGCTTCGTCATGTTCATCATACATGTAGTAAAGTTTCTAGAACCAAAGTAAACTTGTAAAAATATGAGAGCAAATAAAATTTGCAACCACAACTCAAGACGACTAAACTCATAAGGAAAAGCTTACTATCCGAAGAAATTAAATGTACCAAAAACAAATAAAAACATCATAAAATATAGTGTCATACCTTACCTCAAAAGGTTCCTCAATGGTAAAGAGAGAGGTGTTTGAGGGAGAGATAGATTCATCATTTCCAGTGACCTTGACTATTAATGTGCGGGACATGAACACGGAAAAATGACCTTATGAGCCATTTGCACCATAGTTCACTTCATATTATAGAGTCATCGACTCATCGCCACCAAGAAGCTGTAGCTATGCTATAAATCTTTTTCTCTATCGAATCCTAGAAACTTTATTCAGGAAACGCCGAGTTATTTATCTTTTGGTAGGAAATGTACCTCAGAGATCTTCTTATGATTGTGTGTTCCACAAACACTACGGAAATCTCAGCATGACACATAAATAAATTCCATAGCTCCACACCTACAAACAAACAAACAAAAAAATAATTGGCCGACCTTTAGGGAGGCCTTCAATGTGATGAGAAATCTGCAATCTGATGGTCACAACAAATGTCCCAGAAATCTGAAATTGGTTTTCCTATTTCTCAATTTCCTAAAATGAAATTCTAACTTCAGATAATCAATCAAATTGATTATAAATTTCTTTCGATGATAATCAAACGAACATATTATCAGTTCAAACTTCATATAATAATCCACTGAATCGATCAGAATCGATCAATTTCCCTATCATATTTATTCAAAAAAAGAACAATATACAAAAACAATTCTCAATTACTTTGCCAAATCAATCAACAAAAGCAGTGCATACATCTATTCAGAACAAAAAAACATCTATTACTTATCAGTTTCAAGGATTATATCTTCAAACACGACCAATTATTAAAATTTTAAATCTGAAAAAAAACAAACAGAGTATATAGAAAAGTTGCACGAATTTCGGGTCGAACTCGGTTGATCGCGGGTGTAGAAGAGGAAGTAACGGGTCGGGCAAATCAGTACCTGATCCATTAGCCTAGAAGAAGTTTCCACCCAACGCGCCCACCGTTTCACTTCCTTGGAACTTGGCTACCTACTCTCGTGTCACACACCCTCTCTCTTCTCAAATCTCAATCAATCTCTTCCCATCAACTATGTACCATGAGTCGATGACTGTGATCACGATCCAATGATGATGTTCCATGAATGTACCAGCCGCTACTACCCTAAATAAATCGAATTAGATAAGTTTCCTCAACTAATTGGATGCTTTAAGATCAACTGTGCTGTTATTACAAATGAACAGAATGAAATAGGGAGATGGAGGGGGACTTGCAGGAGATTAGTGGACTAGCCGACTAGGTTGCTATTGTTTTGTACCCTATGTACGATTATGTTTACACGTGTGCGTCATGCATACAGTTTTTTGGGACACGTTGAGGGAAAAATAGGTGGCATATATGAATGTTTGATACCGTACCAAACTCGACGAAAAAAATGTTGTAGCGTTGAGAATGGAAAAAGGAAAAAAAAAAAAAAAAAGGAGAAATGAACGACAATTGCACTGGAAAAATGTTAACGTTTTGTCGGCCTCCCCACTGCTTAGCAGTCATCTAGTATTATGTGAGACTTTATAACATAATGCAAGTGTACTAAGTAGTATGCGTATCCAGAAATTGTAGCCCATAAAATCATCGATCATGTATCTAGGAATAACGGAAGATCAATTGAGGAGGCTTCAGAATTGGAAGCTTGATAAATAGATTGTTCAATGTGCATGATGCTGCAATGGTTGCAGGGATCACAAAGTGAAAAGCAACATCCGTATCAGTTTTTATGAATCAGAGTCATCCTGGCCCTGTATTTCCTCTTTTACTATGTTGCACTTTTCCAGATTTCAATATGAAAAACTCCCATAGTGCTGACAAACCAAAACCCTTTCCCCTTCCTTTTTTGCATTGAATATAAGAACACGCATACAGAGAAAAATTAAGCCGGGAGGAATAAACAAAGTTAACTAAAACATCATATTCTTACAATTCAAGAAAAATCTAAAGTTAATTTCGAATATTTTTATTACCATTTAGGAATTCCAGCAAAACCAATCCAAGCATATTGATTCGTAGCTTTTCTAGTTTAACCAGTACCCCAATACTTTGTAACACATAAAAGAATATCATAAATCCTCCGTCCTCACATCGAAAAATCACAAATCAGATCAGCACCACAATTACTAATCAAACAAATATCACAAAAATTAAAAAAGAAAAGTGAAAAGGAAACGAAGATAAACAAAGGATCCGCTACCATTTTTCTTTCCAACTTATATTTTGAACCTCCAATCCTTTCTATACAAATTGGGTCAGAATGCAGAAACATTGATCATAGGTAAGTGAGAGTACTTAATTTTTTTACTGGGTGGGATTCTGTCCATCACTGGGTCTTTTCGTTGATGGTGTAATATTTGTGTTCATCTTCCTTCTATATGATATAGTAAGAATAAGTGAAGAAAGAGAAAAGATTTACCGAAACGCAGAGAGGAGCAATGATGGTATTTTTTTTTCATTTGGAGAACAAAGAGACAAAATGATAAAGATAAATGGTTTGACTACCCATTTTCATTTTTCTTCGATACTCCCTCGATCCAAAATAGAGAGAGTTTAAGTATTTTTCTCACATCCTCACTAATTTATCCCTGTTTTGGAATCACACCATAACATTAATTCTCATTGTCATCATCAAATAGGTTAATTAATTCAATTTTTAAATATATTTCATGTAGGATATATACTCTATCTTTGTTAATTCTTTCCTAACTAGGTGTTTTAAAATTTTAAGAAGGTATTAATATGGGTGAATTTAGAAAAAAATTATTCTCTTTGTTATTTCTTAATCCGCGTGAAAAACTCTACAACATCAACTAAAACGGAACTGAGGGAGTATATAGTAAATGCAAATTTAACGATCGGGGTTCTCTTACAATCAAGAGAAGGTGTAATGACAGAAACGTAAAGATTTTGAAAACAAACCACAACCATGGATTTATCTTTACCAAGGACGAATCCTCACCGCCACTTACAATAACTATAATGATACTGTAAATAACCTGAAACGTCCCATGATGAAACGTTGATGTGTGAGCAAAGAAATCGGGCATAAATTGCTATGGCCCCCAGCAATTAGGGGTCAAAATTTGGATCACTAGGGAATAAGCAAAAAAACCAATTCTTAGCACTAAATCGTTTTTTTTTTTCTGAAATTTTTACATTAAAAAATTATTCAAAAGTTCACCCACATAAGAAATCAAAATTATCATCTTGAGGGAATCAGAGAAGCAAGTAAAAATAATAACTATTAAAATCTTGCTACAAATAACGAATTAAAATTTGATTGTTCAGGGACTAACAAAATCATACATGTAATCTGACTGTTGTTCCCAAAACTTAAATTGGGGATTCATCTTCCACGGGAACGAAATCAAAAACCAAAACGATAGAGAACATCCCCAAGATTAACCTGATGAACAAAATAAGCCCCGAAAGTGAACATGCTCCATGACCAACAACGAAAGGAAAGAAAACTAAGTGATCGATTAACTATTTTTTCACCATGGCGATACATTTTGGATCTGAGATAATGATGGAGACCGATGGGTGTATTGTGGGTAAATCCTAGTGAGAGAGAACGATGGGGTGTACGGTGGGTGTATTCTTGAATTTTGATTCATAAACTTGGAATTAACGCCACACGTGCGAGTAGTAGGGTGTGGCTTGGAGAACTACAACCATTGATTTATATTTTTGAGGACAAATCTGGACCACCACTAACACATGCAAACTCAGCCAAAATGTGTTTTGTATTATTAATTTATTTATTTTGCTTCCCTTTCCTATTTTGCATAGGTCTTCATATCCTCGTTCGTCCATATTTGGGATGCTCAGTTGTGCAGATTTTTTGGGGATCGTTCGTGCATTATTGCTAAGTACACTCGCACCATTTTCTCGGGGCTTACTCGGTGGTGGCCCATGTGCCCGAAAAGTGAATATTTATTACTGATCCATGGAATTATGTTGGGAAAAGCCATGAATTGAAGTAATGAAATATCATGATGAAAATAGAATATTTTTTAGGAATTCAATTGATGAATATTACAACTAGAATTAATTAATTAATGACTCTATACTAGCGGGCAATCTGTCTAGGAGCATTATATTTATTCGAGAGTCGAGGTATGAGGTAGTAGAAGCATCATACTCGTTCTAAATGTTTATTTTGCATAGTCAGGGAACATTTGCGACATCTTGAAGATGTTATTGCTCTATACTAGTGGTGAATCCATCTAGGAGCTGTCCAATCATTCTCGATTCTATAAGAAGCGAATACTGAAATAGTTCAGTATTGATGAAATGTGCAAAATATTGAAAGCTCTGTTGAGAGGCTTTAATAATTGTATATTTATGCGTGCTCTGAGAGGCTATACACTCAGTCAGATATTATCGTGGAATGAGCTTTCATGCTTAAAATATGAGATATGAATTTCACATACTCATTTGATTGTTGGATCAGAAATATGCAAAATTATGATTTTACGATTTTAGCATTCATCAAAAATTCACCATCAACATTATCATTCTCCAAAAGCTGGGAAAAGCTGAAATGCAGATTTTGTGATAAAAGTTTTTAACTTTTTTTTATTTAAGCAATGAATAACAATTCAACTTTATTTGTGAGGGAATGCTCAAATGGTATTCCTCAATCGATTCTCTTTGCAAAATACTATATATTAAATGTGACTGTGTGAGATTATCTACCTTAACTATTTAAGTATGTAGAATTTCAAGGTTAGGTATGTGATCAAGCACAATACTTTTCAACGTGATGTGGCGTAAACCAAAAAATATTGGCTAAGAAAGTTGAAGCTTTCAACAGTGAAGGAGATATTTGGTTTAAAGACGACATATAAATCTTGCAGGGATGTGATTGTCGATGCCATTGGAAAATCGAGCAATGTTTCCATGCTTATCGGGATATATAGCTAAGTTAATTTGAGACATGACCATTAATTTAAATAAGATTTGAAGATCATATGTACTCTGTTTTTACATATAATTCATCCAAAAAACCTATGTTACATTGAGTGATCCAAATTAGGGTTACTAAGATAAACTCTCTATTATGATATTTCAATATAATTTGGGGAAATTGAGTGAAATATTAACAAAGTCTATGATCACAAACTACAATATCAAGATTCAACATAAACCCATTATGGGGAAATTGAGCAAAACCTTACCAAAATCGCACAAATAAATATTATCAATAGTTGGTAATCAAGATTCAATAGTTCATCCAGATTCAATATCCTATTCTAACTTCAACTGAGAAATATCTTCATTAGTTGTGCTCGTTTTATTGCCGAAAGAGGTTCTTCATTAATATTGTACTCACCGGCTTCTTTGTCCTAAAGTACAATTTGAAAAAGCGGAGGTCTAACAACACCACCCAATATTTCGCTTAGCGATCTGTATGGACTAACTCCGAAATACTTTGCTAGAGAATCAACTAGACAGTCATACTCAGTCTAGATAAAAGTATCTCAAGGAGTTAATATCTCTCTCTTGATTTGATTTTTACTCAAGCTAAAAACAATAGCGAGTCTTTATCAAATACAAGGAATAACTTGGAAGGTGCCAAAGACCAATGTCCAAGTGTTAATCAATGAAATCAACAACCACAAGGTCGGATCTCCAATCGATTAACCTTTAACGCACAACTTGTATTATTTCAATTATAAAGATAAACAATATAATGCGAAAAATGAAATAACACAGACACCAGAAATTTTGTTAACGAGGAAACCGCAAATGCAGAAAAACCCCGGGACCTAGTCCAGATTGAATACACATTGTATTAAGACGCTACATACACTAGCCTACTCCAAGCTAACTTCGGACTGGACTATAGTTAAACCCCAATCAGTCTCCCACTAATTCAAGGTACAGTTGTACTCCTACGCCTCTGATCCCAGCGGGATACTGCACACTTGATTCCCTTAGCTGATCTCACCCACAACCAAGAGTTGCTGCAACCCAAAATCGCAGACTTGATAATAAACAAATCTGTTTCATACAGAAAAGTCTATCAAAGGATAAATCTGTCTCCCACAGAAAAACTATAGGTTTTTTTTTCGTCTTAAGATATGAAATCAAGGTGAACAGGAACCAATTGATAATCCGGTCTTATATTCCCGAAGAACAGCCTAGATTAATCAATCACCTCTCAACAGTCTTACTTGAATACACAAGAGGACGTCGAGGAATCACAAACAGTGAGACGAAGATGTTTGTGACTTCTTTATCTTGCCTATCGTAGAACTCTCACGATCTCAAGCCAATCAAAGATTGTAGTTGTACGATAGAAGATGCAAGATCAGATCACACAACTACGATAAAAGTAGTATCGGTATGGCTTCACAATCCCAATGAAGTCTTTAAGTCGTTAACCTGGTTTTAGAGAAGAAAACCAAAGGTTAGAGGAGAATCGACTCTAGCGAGCGCACTAGTATCACACATACGTGTGGGGATTAGTTTTTCCCAATGCTAGATGTCTCCTATACATAGTCTTCAAATCAGGGTTTTTCCTTAGCTACAAAGCAATCAATATTCACCGTTAGATGAAAACCTGATTTAGATTCAAGCTAATATTTTTCAACCGTTAGATCGAAAACTTAGCTTGTCACACACACTTGAGATATACGTTTACTGGGTTTGTGAAAACCGTGCCCAAACATGTACGTGTATGTTGGCTCAACATAGTAACCCAAAAGGTCAACCATATGAGCATTTCATATTAACCTAGTTTTTCTTCACCATAACTATTTCAAAAATTGACTCAAATGAACTAGTTAGAGAGTTGTTCAATTGCTATGAGATCTTATGTAACTACACAAGACACAATTGAAACAAAGATGATTCGATTCGATTGAATCGGCTCATGAACTTTATAGCCACGGTTTGCATACTGCATTCCTTAATAATTTAAATTTCATGTTCAGAGCACATCTTTAGATCATAACCCACTCAAGTACGCAAACAAGTTCGCGGACTTAAGACAACCGGCAGAGTTTTCCAAACTCAGCAGAAAATCTCGGCAAGAAGACTTCCGCCAGTTCGCGGACTAGGTTCGCGGACTAAACACGCAAACGAGTTTTTGGAAAATCCCAGCAGAAATTCTCGGCAAGAGAACTTCCGTCAGTTCGCGGACTGAGTTCGCAAACTGAGTTCACGGACTTGGCGAAGCCAATTCCTCCGGTTTCTCTCAATCAACAAAGTTCGCAAACTTCGGATTAAGGAATATGACTTATGCACATATGTGTTTCCACACAATGTTTATACCCATAATTGGTTATATAGACCTAAACTCTCATTCCAACCATTGAAACATTCTTAGAGGACGTTATATAGTTGTTACACTATTTCTCGTCAAAGCGATTTTCAAAGTGATTGAAACATTATGACTTTCGTCATTAGGTGAAGATAAACCCGATCAAAGCGAAACGCTTTACCAACATATGATTTCGAGATATAGATAGGCGAGATATACTCGGCTCGAAATATCAAATGTGTATGATCCAGTCTATATATCATACGACTTTTGTCTCATCAGAAGTAGGAGATAGAAGAGATAGACTTTTGAGTGATATATAAGTTCAAGTCTCCACATACCTTTTTGTTGATGAATTTCCACGGTTCCTTGAGTAGATCTTCGTCGTTGTATGATGAATCTCCATGAAGTCCTTGAGCTCAACTACCCTTTTCTATCCTAGTCCGAGACTTAGCTATGTAGACTAGAAATCAAGACTCATAGTTTTGATCACTAACATTGACAAACATGCTTGAGATAGCAATGCATGCGAGGTCGACCGAGCTATGCTCTAACACAATTAAAAGCCATTTTTCTTAAATATTAATCATGAGTTATGGATTTATTGATTAATGGTTGTTTGTACCTAAAATTTAGTTCTAAGGTAAACAATTTACTGTTAAAGTACTTTCCTTGGGTTCGGGGATCAAAATCGTACAAAACGAGCCTAAATCAAGAAAATGGTCTTTCATGTTTTGCTTCGGTTACAAGGAGAGAAGATGGGTTGATCTTAGGGGAGGGAAAGGATGAAAGTGGTGATGAATTGTGTGTGTAAGGTTGTTAAACTATGAAAGATTAGAGATTCTGAATGATAAGCTGATTTTGTTCTCTTGGATAGACAAATGAGTCTATTTATATTTGTAAGGGACACTCACTTGTTTCTCATAAGTAATGGATATAGGAGAGGGATGGAGATGGAGATAGTGGAGGTAATGGTAAGGTCATGTCCGCTATGCTAGGAAATTTGTTGGAAGCTTCTTGATCATTACTCCACCATCTCTTCAACTGCTCTAAACTGTCACTACTACTCGTCACTTTTTCAACATGGGGAGTTGCCACGCCACATATTTCTATAAACCACCAGACCAATACCCCATGAAGAATCTCCCGTGTAACATGTTTTTCTTTTTCGTAGGAATTAGTGGAGTCATCGACTACCTCTTATCTACAGCCATGATGTGCTTTGACTGAGTGTTCAAATCTCAATAGGATGATGAGATTTCATCGCAGTAACGTTTAAGACCCAGTCTTAAAGAGATAACTCAGATTCAAAGCACGCGTGAGTAATAAGGAGTTCTTCATAAAAATAACATTACCAATAGGTTCATGCCAACATGACATGGCCGTGGCATATTTTTAGAATATTTATGGCGTATTTTTGGCCCAACGGCGTATCTTGGCAGGGTCACAACATGCATCCAAGTTGTGCTAGCAACAACAGGGCATGCAAGTGTTGTGAGTATGGCCGAGGTATTGCTGGCACATGCCAGTGCCATAGCCATGGCATGGCCAACGTTAGCGCTAGCATATTTGGTATCATGGTCATAACTTGGATAGCGTTGTCACCACCACAACCATGGTTTGGGTGCGGCTAGCACTAACCTGGATTAATGTCATCGCCATATCTTTAACATTATTGGTGCTAGCACGAATCGATGCTAAGGTTGCGGATTTGGAAATGTTGGTATCGGTGCTTAGGCATGGGAGAGGCAACAATGATGGTGTTGGCAGTATGTCCATGGCCTGATGAATCTGGCACTCGATTGAGACATGGCCACGACATAAGCGTTGCTAGCGCTGGCATAGGTTGGTGTTGTAGCCGGCCAAAGCGCTGGTGGCACTAGTTCTCGTGTTGCGGCCACGGTCAGGGTGCTAGCGATGATGCTTGGGTATGCTATGGATAATCGCGGGAATATCGAGTGATAGCGCTGGAGAAGTGGTGTTGCTGATGCTAGTGCTGCTAGCGTGGAAAGGTGATGGCGCTGGCACTTGCCAGTCCTGCGGCCATAGCCTATGTGCTGCTAGTGCTGGCGCTTGCCAGTGTTATCGCGATGGACATGGCCTTCTTAGGGATTCTCAATTGCCTGCATACGATCTAGTGTTGGCATTATGCTTGGCCGAGACTGTATTTATATAGCGCATATATGGAGCACGTTCGAGGAATTTAGCCGTGGAAGTTCTCCGTCTCAAAGTATTGTTTACAATTGTACACTTAGACAACATACATTTAATACTGCTTTCATGTAGAAATGGCATATAAGATCACTCTGAACGCATATAGTTTCTATCATGAGCCTGTCCCGATTAATACATGTAATATATACGGACGCACATGAAATAACAAGAGTTCAACCGAGTGAAGCCCTTAGATTTTTATGGCGTGTACATATATAAAAGAGCTACAGGATTAATGTAGCCATTAACTAGATACGCATTCTCGATTCTCTTACGGAATATAATACAAAAGTACGAGTCCATAATTCTGATGTCGGGTTAGAAATTTATGCATATATATATAGAGGGAGGATCCATGGACACTTTTAGATGGACAAGGTCAGACATGATTTGCGCCATTTTCTCCGCAAAATCCAAACGACAATGAATTTAAGTCTAATATTTTGATGATATGTTCCTCTTATAAGACTCTACACTCCTACTAAAAATGAGCACAATTCTACATGTATAAAACCACCATCTGCCCTTTTGAATATCAGACGTTCAAAGTTAATAGCTGAAATTAAGATCGGTAGATAGTGGGGTTTGCTATCGCGAATTGCGTTAATTTTTGGTATAAATGTAGAGTCTTATAAGAGGAACATATCATCAAGATATTAGATATAAATTCATTGTCGTTTGGGTTTCGCAGAGAAAATGACACAAATCATGTTTGACCTTGTTCATCTAAGAGTGTCCATGGATCCTCCCTCATATATATTATTATACTTCTGCAGCTAGACAGAGGCAATACTACAATTTATATATAAAACTAGGGAATAACCCATGCCGTAACGGCACGGGCATGCATTGTTTTTCGTTATTGGAATTCGTAAAGATATAGTTATGTTATTTTCCTTCGCAAGAAAACCTAAAATTAAAAAACCCCTTCGAAGATAATTACGTGGTGCCTTGTATGATAAGGGTATTAAACAACCATGGTGTAATAATTTAACCATCTAAATAATCATGATTTCGGACAAAATATAATATCATTGGTGCAACAAAATAAAACCAAAAATCATGACAGAACTATCCAAGCAAACAAATCCACGTGCACTAATCAGCGTTACGAAGACTTTCCACTTACCTTTCACCGTGGACTACATGAAGATCAAAAATTCATGAATTTCTGATTGTTGTAACTAATCCGAGATAAATTAATCAAAAAATCGTGTAATCCTAAGATTAAATGGCTTCAGGTAATAATTTTCTCAAAAAAGAATCTTTCGGAAAATATGAGAAAGGTATGCTTTATAGAGTACTTATTGTACCTCGATAACACTACTACAAATTCTGCGCAAATCCAAGAAAGATATTAGAATGTATCACTAAATAATATAATATTGTAGCCCACCATTTTTATGAAATGAATCATACAATAATCCCGCATCTTCACTGGAGCGACTACGTTCAACTCATCAATGGTCTTCACATATCGCGTTGATCTAAACTCATATGTGAGCTCTAAAGTTTTTTATGAACTTTTTACCTCGAAAATCTTAACAACATTACATGTATTCTTGTACGCTTGAAAGATGGTAACGTAGAATCGGAAACCCATAAAATTTTGTTTCAAACCATTTTGCATAGACATTCGATATTGCGTTGTGAAAAGAAGCAACTATCAATCAGAAATACGATTATCTGCAATTTGAGTTCCAACAGATGACTTTCATAGCCATTTGGTGTCTTCACAGTTTGTGCATTAGTGATGCTAGTCAATAACCCAACTACATCTATGAATAACATCAAAAGATCAGTTTTTTAAAAGTGAAGGGAAAGTATTATGCGCTAAACACATTCACTATATTAGTTGCAGCGACCACAACATTAAACCACGTTGAACCAATTAAAGAATATTTTTCTTAAAACTATGTGCACTCCAAACACAAAATTATATGAAGTTTTTTTCTAAAAACTTTAGTGGGAGTATTTCTATTAAAACGAAGAATAAGAAGAACGACGGGAGGATATTACAATAGCCTTAAAAAGCATGTATACATGTATCAAAGATCCGACACTTCTCATTCCATAATGTTCGAAATTAACTATGTAAGCAAACTATATAAAAGGCATGTGTTATAATTGAAAAGGTTAAGTTACTCCATATATTATGAAATGATGATTATGGATGAGCAATCATTTGTATCAGAAGCGATTTTCTACTTCTTATCGAACTAATTTTGTGACCATAATAGCCATGTTTTATTATAACTCTATCTATTGTTTCTCACAACTAATATCTTATTTTCTAAATTAAATGAACTAAACCTTCTACTTAAAGTGTAGAGATTTCACTATTCGTTGATTCATTTATTGCAAATAAGTAATGCACCATAAGCCCATTATAGACGTCGGAGTTGATGAAACATTCGAATTTTTTGGTTCAACTGATAATATTATATATATGGTAAAATCACTGAGCTGCTGATTACGCAACTTTAGTTTGTATTTCTCCTATTAATAATGAGGTAAACAAAACAAATTAAGACCGTTGGATATGTTTCTAATTTTCAATTACAGACCTCACTTAGAAAAGTTTATTTGGACTATGGCTTTGTCCAGTCTAAAGACACAAGCTTGATAATAAGTAATATTGTGTGTATGTGTTTGTATAGCAGTTTGACTCGTGTCATCCCTTTGCATTTCTTGTTACTATGTAAATTGACAATCGTTCTAGTTCTACCACCATTAATTAACATTATCGTCATTAAATCAAATTTTTAAAAAATTTAAAAAATTGAACATTGTAGCCTCCTCTAGCGCCGACCAACATCCGCCACCATTACCCTCACCGTAGCACCACCACAACTACCACCAATTCCTATGATTATATTTAATTAATTTATATTTGGACAACTAATAATAACATTAAGAGAAATTAATAAAAAATGATTAATATGAGATATTTATTTGCATAATTAATGATATTATGAGATATTATAAAAATATAGATCATGAGATAATTAATTAGACATTAATAATACAATAAGAAAATTAAGACCTTTGGATGTATTTCTAACTTTAAATCAAAGACATCACACTTTTAGAAACCTACAACCTTAGATTTATATATTGTAAGAATAAATCTGGACCGCTCTTTATCTTGCCTAAGTTGTCCAAACTTTGTTTTATATTCTAGAAAAAAATACCATCAATAATGGTGATAGGTAAAAACAGAGAAGAAATTATTTTGGTGGTGAATCCTCCATTTTTATATCTCGTTGGTTGCTTCAAAATATAAAGACTTGAGAAGAAGACGAGTGAAGAAAATTAAAGACATGGTAAGTCAATATTACTAAAGTTAGATTTAAATTAATATTTATGCGATTTAACTGTCAAAGAGTTAAAAACGTTATAAATTAGTGGAGTCAACGTGGATCAACGTAGAGTCCAAGTATTAGCCGCTAAGATGGAGAAAATGTTAGACCAAACAATGCTTTTGGGAAAAAAAATGAATTCCTGAATATCAATTAACATTTTTAAGGCATAGTTTGGTATTAATATGGGCTTTGCTATGCGTTGATGTGCTGTCTAAAAAAACTATTGAACGTTCGGTAAAATACAAACCAAAAGTTAAATTTGATTAAACAAGTGATCAAATTGGGCTTGGTGAAATACCAACTTCAACTATTATTATTATTATTGCAAATAACAAAAACATACATATTTCTTAAAATAGTTTTATTCTAATTTATGGATTTAAAATTAATTATTTTTCTTACTATTAACTATTCTAGTTATTATTATTGTCGTTGTTAAAAATTATTATTTTCCTTGACCACTTTTCATTATAAATATAGTTTCCAAACAAAATATCAAACTAAAATTAATTAACTATTGCTCTTATTTTTATTATTGATAAATTAAATAAATTTTCATTGAAATAATACATGAAATACAGTTTCAAACCGAAAAAAATAACCTTTGGAGGATACAATTTATATAATAAAAATTGATGGTACATAGTGAAAAAGCGGGGGTCTAACAACACCACCCAATATTTCGCTTAGCAATCTGTATGGACTAACTCCGAAATACTTTGCTAGAGAATCAACTAGACAGTCAGACTCAATCTAGATAAAAGTATCTCAAGGAGTTAATATCTCTCTCTTGATTTGATTTCTACTCAAGCTAAAAACAATAGCGAGTCTTTATCAAATACAAGGAATACTTGGACGGTACCAAAGACCAATGTCCAAGGATCAACCAATATCAATCAACAACCAAAGGTTGGATTTCCAATTCATGATCACGAACGCACAACCTGTATTATTTCAATTATATAAAATATAATGCGAAAAAGAAATAACGCAGACACCAGAAAATTTTTTAACGAGGAAACCGCAAATGCAGAAAACCCCGGGACCTATTCCATATTGAATACACATTGTATTAAGCCGCTACAGACACTAGCCTACTGCAAACTAACTTCAGACTGGACTATAGTTGAACCCCAATCAGTCTCCCACCGATCCAAGGTACAGTTGTACTCCTTCGCCTCTGATCCCAGCAAGATACTGCGCACTTGATTCCCTTAGCTGATCTCACCCACAACCAAGAGTTGTTGCAACCCAAAATCACAGACTTGATAATAAACAGATCTGTCTCACACAGAAAAGTCTATCAAAGGACAAATCTGTCTCCCACAGATAAACCCTAGGTTTTGTTCCGTCTTTTGATATAGAATCAAGGTGAACAGGAACCAATTGATAATCGGGCTTATATTCCCGAAGAACAGCCTAGATTAATCAATCACCTCTCTACAATCCTTCCTGACTACACAAGCGGTTTGTAGAGGAATCACAAATAATGAGACGAAGATGTTTGTGATTTCTTCATCTTGCCTATCGGATAACTCTCACAATCTCAAGCCAATCAATCGATTGTACTCGTACGATAGAAGATGCAAGATCAGATCACACAACTACGATAAAGTAGTATTAGTATGGCTTCACAATCCCAATGAAGTCTTTTAAGTCGTTCACATGATTTTAGAGAAGAAAATCAAAGGTTAATGGAGATCGACTCTAGCGGGCGCACTAGTAGCAGACAAACGTGTGGGGATTAGTTTTGCACAATGCTAGATGTCTCCTTTATATAGACTTCAAATCAGGGTTTTGCCTTAGTTACAAAGCAATCCTTATTCACCGTTAGATGAAAACCTGATTTAGATTCAAGCTAATATTTCTCAACCGTTAGATCGAAAACTTAGCTTGTCACACACACTTGGGTAGACGTTTACTGGGTTCGTGAAAACCATGCCCAAACGTGTACGTGTATGTGGATTCAACATAGTAACCCAAAAGGTTAACCATATGAGCATTTCATATTAACCTTGTTCTTCTTCACCATAACTAGTTCAATTGACTCAAATGAACTAGTTAAAGAGTCGTTCAATTGCTATGAGATCTTATATAACTACACAAGACACAATTGAAACAAAGATGATTCGATTCGATTGAATCGTCTCATGAACATTATAGACACGGTTTGCATAAAGCATTCATTAATAATTTAATGTTTCATGTTCAGAACACATCTTTAGATCATAACCTCTTAAGTTCACAAACAAGTTCGCGGACTTAAGTTAATCGATTGAGTTTTCCAAACTCAGCTGAAATTCTCGGAAAGAGAACTTTCGCCAGTTCACTGACTAAGCACACAAACGAGTTTCGGAAAATCCCAGCAGAAATTCTCGATCGAGAACTTCCGAAAGTTCGCGGACTGAGTCTGCGGACTGGGTTCGCGGACTTGCCAAGCCAATTCCACAATCCTCCCGATTTCTCTTGATCAACAAAGTTCGAAAACTTCGGTTCAAGGAATACATGGTTATGTAATCTAAACTCTCATTTCAATCATTGAGACATTCTCAGAGGACGCTGTGTAGCCGTTATTCATATACCGATTCACATCAGAGCAATTCTCAAAGTAATTGAAATTTTTCATGACTTTCGTCACTAGGTGAAGATAAACTTGATCAAAGCGAAACGCTTTACCAACACACGATTTCGAGATAAAAGATAAGCAATGAATGCTTAGCTCGAAATGTCAAATATGTATGATCTAGTCTATATCGCATACGACTTTTGTCTCATAAGAAGTAGGAGATAGAAGAGATAGACTTTTGAGTGATAGATAAGTTCAAGTCTCCACATACCTTTTTGTTGATGAAGTTTCACGGTTCCTTGTATAGATCTTCGTCGTTGTATGATGAATCTCCATGAAGTCCTTGAGCTCAACTACACTTTTCTATCTTAGTCAGAGACTTAAATATGTAGGCTAGAAATCAAGACTTATAGTTTTGATCACTAACATTGACAAACATGCTTGAGATAGCAACGCATGCGAGGTTGACCGAGTTATGCTCTAACACATAGATCTAAGGAAATTTTTGTTATTTCTAAATAGGCATAGGAAAAAAAAAGATATGAAATTAGGGTGGGACCATAGCTTTTGCATTTGGAGCTTTTAAAAGCTTTTCCTCCCCAACTTTTAAAAGTTGAGAAATTTTGGAAGTGCCTGCATAAAAATCAATCCAAAAGATTTTTATCGAACACTAGGATGAAAAAATATTATTATAAATATAATTTGAAAAAGAAAAAATAATACCAAACTCATCCTAGTTATCAGTTTTTCTCTTTTGATTTTTTAGGATAAGCGACATTTCTTTCTCATGATTTTTCTTAACGACGTGAAGTATTAAATTTTGCTTAAAATTATTAATAACTAATAAACAAACTTCATGACTTATGGGAGCCAACAAACAAACATCATGACTTATCGGAGTCAAAACGGGTCAATGTAAATCTAGGTACCAACTACTAAGCTAGACAAATGTTTGACCAAATATTTTTTTTGGACAAAATTTGAGTAGTAAACATCAAATAACTCAACTTTATTTTATCTACAAGTTAGAGATGTCAATGAGTCATTTCTGGGTCGGATACTATATGAACCTGTTAGAGCATTGCTCGGTTGAACTCACAAGTATTTCTATCTCAAGCTTGTTGTCAAAACTATATATTGATTTGTAGTCTGCAATTATTTAAGTCTCAGACTAGGATAGAAGTGTAGTTGAGAAACGGGAATCACGACAGTTATCATCGCATTCTACCGTTTGAAGGCAAAGATCAACCGAAGCTTTTGGAGAACTTCTTCAACAAAAGGTAAGTGAATACTGAACCACCTATTTCTCAAGTTATATTCATTTTTCTATCTATGAGACTTTGACTAATTAGACTATAGTAAGCATATCAAGAATTTCAAGTCAAGTTTATCTAGTAATTAGTCCTCGAAATATATATGACTAAGCTTAAAGAACATTTGTTCATACTTGATCAATTTCGGTTAAGGACAATTAATTGTTAGTAATCAAAATTATGATTCAAGATTATTATTCGAATATAGCCTGGAGCAGTGATATGTGTCATTGATGTTATTTGGGAGGGTTTCGAATCGATTTAGAGAGAAATATAGAACTACTGAAAATCTGGATACAGGACAGTATGCATACCGTTTTCACAAACTGGGAAAACTGTTATAGGTTTGGAGCCGTAGTACATGTACTCAGTACTGAAAAAGGGGGAGATTGTTAGAGCATTGCTCGGTCGAACTCACAAGTGTTGTTATCTCAAGCTTGTTGTCAAATTTAGTTGTCAAAACTATATCTTGATTTCTAGTCTATAATTAGTTAAGTCTCGGACTAGGATAGAAATGTAGTTGAGAAACAGACGACAGTCATCATTGTCAACCGAAGCTTTTGGAGAACTTCATCAACAAAAGGTAAGTGAAGACTAAACCACCTATATCTCAAGTTATATTCAATTTTCTATCATTTGAGACGATGTCGCATAACTAATTAGACTAGTATGCATAAACAAGAATTTCGAGTCAAGTATATCTTGATAATTTCTCGAAATATAATGACTAAGCTTAATGAACATTTGTTCATACTTGACGAATTTCGGTTAAGGACAATTTATTGTTCGGAATCAAAATCATGATTCAAGTTTATCATTCGGAAATAACCTGGAACAGTGATATGTGTCATTGATGTTATTCAAGAATGTTTCGAAGCGATTTAGAGAAATGTAGAACTACTATTGATTCAGATACAAGACAGTGGTGTCAATTTTACTGGGAAAATTGTTATATGTCTGAACCCGTATTACATGTACTCGTACACGTAGAGAAGTAGCTATATATTGACTTACAGATTAAGGGTACACATATTCTTATGTATATCATATGAAAATCTGTGTGGCTCGTGAACCGGATCGGTATGCATACTCTTATGCAAACCATTATTGAATTGTGGTTACGGAACCAGGTTTGTTTCCAAACCCGTACACAAACTTAAACAGTTCTGTGCTACTGAACTCAGTAGCGTTTCCAAACCGGTACGCAAACCGATTTAGTTCTGTGAACTCCAGAACCGGCGACAGTCTTAAGGTTTCTAAACCGGTAAGCAAACCTAAAAAGTTATGTGAACTCCGGAACCTTGGTTTGGTGGAAAGTTTCCAAACCAGTACGCAAACATAAAAAGTTATGTGAACTCTGGAACTTTGGTTTTGGTTTAAAGTTTCCAAACCAATATGTGTATTGTGACTGAACCGACTCACGAACGGCAATGGTATTTGTACCTTGTACACCTACTAACCATGTCAATTATATTTTCAAGTGTGTTTAAATTATTTATATGAGATAATTACCATTTGATTAATTCTCTAAAAACACTAGACTTATTTGATCACATGTTTGTGACTCGAGTTAATGTCTTATATGTTCATGAAAATGAAGATCAAGCTTATAAGTTTAAATCGTCTAGTTTAGGCTAACCATGTTGAACATAGTCTTTGTACACATTTCGGTTACGGTTTCACCTAACCAGAGTGTATATCTTGCTTGTGTAAATCAGATTCAAATATTTATCTAACGGTGGATATTGTTTGCTTGGTTCCAAAGCTATCTTAGCTTAAACCTAAAACAATCTATGCTTTTAATGTCTATAAAAGGGGAACCTCAAGCAACTGGGATCTTTGAATACCGACACTACTTTTTAGGGTGTCCTAGTTGTATCTAGAGTCGTCCTCTCCAGAAACCCTTTTAGGGTTTAGAGGCTACAAAGGGATTCGTGAAGCCAGGTCCAGTTATCTTTCCTTAATAACTTGAGTATCCTGATCTTTATTGTTTGTAGAGCTTGCTCCATTGACCAAGATTGATAGAAATCATCAAAGTTCTTTTCGTCTCAAACTTTGTTGATTTCACAAGTTTTATACTTGTGAAGTGAATAATAATCTAGGCTGCACTTCGGGTTGCATAAGTCTGTATTTTGAGGTTAGCTAGACTTTGTCTATTGCTATCGATTTCCACATCTTTAATCAAGTTATTTGATCGTAAAAGGAAATCAACTATATAGGCTTAATCTGTGGGAGTCAGATTTGGTTTAAAGTCTTCAATTAAGTTGAAGCAATCCTTAGTTGGTGTGACGTCATCTAAGGGAATCAATTGCGTGGATTCCTGCTGAGATTCAAGACCGCGCAACTGATAGACGCATTTATGTGTCTAATTTGTCCTCAATGTTTCGTATTGTTGGTACTCATTTTCGTCCTTATTATGGTGTTTTGTGTATTTTTAGGTATTTTTGGAAATAAATATTGTTGGAAAAATCGGCTCGAAAAAGCACTCGGAACACCCCCGGAAGAAACTTGCTATACAGAGCCCAGATTTGGCTAAGGGGCACCCCAAAAAGGCAGCTGCTATTCGCACCCCACAGCTGGTTAGGGGGACACCATCTTCTTCATTTGAAACTTAAAAATTGGCGGGAAAAATGTGGCAGCTCTCTGAGAATGTTTCGATCTAAATTTGAAGATGTTCTAGGTGGACTAAAGGGCTGAAACTTCATGGGTAGTTGTGATATGTCATAAAAGAGCTGGTATGGGTGTTTGTTTCGATCAAATTTGGCTGGAAAATCCGTGACAAGGAATCAGGGCATCCCGTGCATGAGAAGAATAGTTCACGGGTTTTAGAAGATTTATGCGTGTTCTGCTCGTGTATGATGACTCTAGCAACACTCTGGACCGTGAAGAAGATAAATGAGAAGATTTTGCAGCTGTAGAAACACGTGAGAAGCTAAAACAGGGAAGAAAATATTCCTAGAATATTTTTCTTCACTGCCGAGTTTAATGAAAATTTGTGAGAGTTATGGCGTGATATTTTGCTGCTGTTGAGTATATATAGGGTGAGGGGATCATAGAGAAGTGAGGCGGAGAGATTGGGAGAAGTTTAGAGCACCACAGAGTCAAAAAAAAAATCGAACTTGCAGAGAGACCACCTGCTGCTGCTGCTGCCATTGAAGAACACTGAAGAACACGAAGAACGGACCTGCACCAGCAGTCGTTTTTGAAAAGTGACAGCAACTCATTCTGTGGGTCGCAGTTTACAGGCAGACTTATTTGCTACAGCGTTTGCGACACAGCTGCAACAGTCTCATTTTGCCACCGAGGGTCGTAGTTCTCTGGTTTGTAACAAATATAATTGTTACAAACCCGGTTTTATTGTATTTCTCATATTCTCATCATTTGTAAACCATTTTTGAGCATCAATGAAATTCTTTGAGAGGTTTTCCAACATGATGAGCGGCTAATTCTCTCGTAACCAAGGCAATGGATGAAGCTATTCACACATGAACAATGGGTAACTATCTCATTTTCTCTAGTATTTAATTATAATTCGCTCAATCACTGCTTTTGCAGAGTTCTTAAAAGTTTCATTAATTTTCTTCATTAGTTGTGATTCAATTAGATAGGTTATGCTTTGGTTAGATAATCTATGCTTAAGGGATACAATTAATTTTTGAGAATATGTTAGATTATTTGTGGATTAAGAAATAAAGGATTAAAAGGATAATTAGAGTTATGAAATATTTGACATCATTCATGTGTAATAGTGGATTCTAGTGTCTTGGTTACCTCTCGCCCACTTTGTTAATATTTTTGTATATAATTTTATTAAATCTTTAAATTTAATCTTCACAAGTCCGAGAGTTTGAACCTCATTACTACAACAACAATCAAAAATATTATCAGCAACGCGTAAGTAAATTCTGTAGATGTCACTCTTATAGTCGAAGCTTGCTTAGATCTTCCCGCCACTACTCCTCAATTCTGCGGGCATAAGGAGCGCGACTGTACCTTAATCGTTGGGATACCTTTTAGGGCTCAACTACATTCCGATCCGAAGTTAATAGGCAGTAGGCTGGTGTCTGTAGCGGCTTAATACTGTTTGGTGTTCAGACTGGACTAGGTCCTAGGGTTTTTCAGCATTTGCGGTTTCCTCGTTAACAAAACTTCTGGTGTATGTGTTACTTTTTTTTCCGCATTATATTGCTCATCTTTATAATTTAAATATCACAAGTTGTGCGTTGATCAATCATAGTAGATACATCCGACCTAGTTTGTTGGATACTACCTTATTGATTCTTGGACATTGGTCTTTGGTACCGTCCAAGTAATCTCTTTGTGATTAGGTTCACGGACTTGTTTCTATAAACTTTCTAATCGCAAGAGAAATATATATAACTCTAGATATTATTCCTTGATTGAGTTTAACTCTCGGAGATGTATTGAGTTTGTCCATACATATTTCCTAAAAAAAAGTGGTGGTGTATTTTGGTACCCCCGCATTTTCAATTGGTATCAGAGCAGGAAAACACGTTAAGACCTAATAAGTCTGTGTTTGAAAATCTCGTGGAATCTGTAGTCGTGTACAAACATGTCTCCATCCGATTTTGATTACCCCAATGTTTGGGACTTTCCTTAAAGGATAACTCCATAGTTGATTCTTATGAATCCAGAGGAAAAGATATCATATTTTCTGATATGCTTCCCTTAATTACCAATGGATTAATTTCAGAACCTGATTTGGAACTTACCAGAAGCTTTAAAAAATCTACTGAGATCATTGACTTTTAAACCTCTAAAATTAGAGATCTTGAGGAAAAGTTTTCTCGGTATTATGATGAGCTTGATAAGGGAACGAGAACTATCTGGTTATATTCAAACCTTTTCTAACGATGCGAAAAAAATTGCTCAAGAAATTACTATTCGGAATAAAAAGATTTGTAAGCTTGAAGACACTGTTAAAGAAAGTTCGATAAGATAAGATCACATATTCAAGTCCCACTCATTAGAATTGGACTGTCTTCGTGTTGAAAAAGAGAACTTGTTACAGACCTCCTATTAGCTCGGAAACAGTGCGCCTCCTTGGAAAAGGAAAACTCTGTTTTAAAAAGTAATTTTTCCTCCATGACTGAGGTTACTGTCCCTGTGACGTTACCTAACTTTGAGAAAGTTACTTCCGAAAAGATGTTTGGAAAGAAACGTTTACGAAGTCTGCTAGCATCTAATGAAGCTACTAGTAGAGACATTGCAACAACGGTTTCTATTCCACGAATCTGTTCACACTGCGAAAAGAAGAATCATATTGCGCTGAATTGTTATTCTAGAAAGAAACAAATTTTCATCTTTAAATATTGCTTAACTTTGCAATTAAAGAGGTAAAAAATCTGACTGCAATAGGTTCTAATTCTATAAAAAACCAGGTAACTTATGGAAGGAATAATTAGGGTCATTCCTCACGAAAATTCTATAAGTAAAATCACTTTCATAATAAAGTGTCTAATTACACTACAAATATCAGTTGTTCTACGGATAATAGTAATCCTCGAAGATTAAGTTCAGAAAATGGAATCCAAGTGATTCTGACTCTCTGAAACGAATCTCAAGAGGTCCACGTCTTGCCTCTCGAGGAAACCATTCTTCAGAAAAATGTAGAAGTAAAGAGGATTTTTCAAACTCCCTTGTTTCTAAGGAAATTAGATCAATTCCTCACACAAAACGTAATATAATCAATGCAAGAAAAAAAAGACAACGCCACAAGAAAGCTAATCTCGATGTATCATCTTCTGATACTAGTGATGAGACTCTGTCTCATTCTGTTGATTAACCTCATCAGATGAGTACTTGGAACTAACTTGAGAGTTACAAGGACTTTACATATGTCAAAGATTACTTTGATATCGAAATTACTCAAGTTGGAGACTTGTTTGACTGTTTCTAGTAACATCTCTTCGGAAAAGGGATTAAGTAATTGGCAGTATTTGTTCAATTAGTTTAATTCGTTCCACAACAGTATCTGTCTATGTGCACTAATCTGTGATGATACACTAAGTTTATTAAGCTGAGAATCTGTTGTTATGAAAAGAGGAAACTTGTCTTTGTGTAACTGTCAACCCCTTATCTCCTCTTGTACCGGACCGAAACCGGTTCACGAATCCCAATTTAGAGGAGATAAACCCTAGGGTTTCCTTATAAAATGAGGTAGAGAATTCATATTGTTCATAAACCTTTGATTGAAAGAATACTTAGTCGAGTTCTAGTTTTTAATCTCTGAAGTATGGAAAGCTCAAAAAGACCTCATGAAACCATTGTTCTTGATGAAGATGACCCGAAGGAGGAAAGTTCTTCCCATGAAAGAGTATTAAAAAGGATTGGTTTAAGGAAATAACGTAACTCCTGGATTGTGGATTCCTTTAAGGATCTAACTCATACTCAAAATTACTCTAAGATTGATATTGCTAACCTCCATTTGCAATTAAATCAGTTCATCGATGGTCAGTTCAAGATGATCAAAAAGCAAAAAAGTCATGATTAGGAACCAGAAAAAGCTTATCTCAGAATATACAAAACTTAGACAACACATTCGTATTGTAAATCGGAAGGTTTGAGTGATATCTCAAGAACACAACACATCAACCATTCAACGGGTGAAAGATGTTGGTGAGTCATTCTTCGATGGAGTTGCTGAAAGGTATGAAGAAATAGATGAAGTCTAAGTTTCTGAAATACATTTTTCCTCTTTTGTTTCTTTTATCTAATAAACTTCGTGTAAGATTTTTTTTCTTATTTTGAGAAGGTGAACTAGGGTTTGGTATAGCAAAAATTGTGACTACACATAGCTATTTCCAACGTTTTCTCATCTTGCATGTTTTTAGATTTATTTATTTAAATTCTAGAGTTGTTGGAAGATGAACTTGCAGTATATAATTATTATTGGTTTAATTATTACAAAAGCCTTATAAAATATTTGTGCTTTTACGTTTTCGTGAATTAGCTAATATTTCATATATGCTCGGAAGTTAGATCTATTGTGTTTTTTATAAACGGAGAATTTTCTCGCAGTATTGATCTACTTGTGATCACGCTCTTGTGTTATTACTTCTTGTCACACTCCGTAAGATTTTCTTATGTTGAGTCATATCGATCGAAAATTATCTTTTTGTCTGTAACTGGCGTAGAGATTGTTTTAACTCGATTTTCGGATACAAATCCATGTGATTTGTTAATATCCAAAAAAATCCTTCCTTTTATAAAACAAGGTCACTCATGTTGTTCTCTTGGGAATGACATCGAATGGGTGTGTGGGTGGGGGGGTGGGGTGGGGGGGGGTGGGTGGGGTGGGGGGGGGGGAGTTCTTAAATGAACTTGTGCTTAATTGATATATCTTTGTGGGGAGTGTGGATGTGGAATTTGAAAGGGGATGCTTGTATCTTTTTAATCTCCTACATAAGCGCTAAGTATTTATTACTATGTGATATCTGAAAAGACGAGGGTACCCAAATATACCTCAATCTAAAAATTTTCCACCTATAAGTCCTTTTCCGAAAGTGATTGTCTATGGACTGAGTCGAGACAATACAACTAATCGGTTCACACTTCGTGTGATTGTCTATGGATACAAGATCGAGACAATACAACAACAAAGTATATTTACTTGATAATAGGTTCGGACTTAACCATACACTAGGGATTGTCTATCAAGTAAAATCGGAATTAATGTTTGTGCGATTTACTTTAAATTATAATAAACACAATTATAATTGCGGAAAATAAAAGTAAACGACACAACAAGATTTTGTTAATGAGGAAACCGCAAATGCAGAAAAACCCCGGGACCTAGTCCAGAATTGAATACTCTCAGAATTAAGCCGCTATACAAAATCAAACCAACTTCGTATGGTTGAGACCAAGCAACTAAACCTATAGTTCACCTAGTTCCCTCAGTATCTCTGCGCCTCCAACTTGTAAATAAGTCACGCACTTGGAACAATTCCTTTGGTTCGTATTCCAAACAGTAAAGGAACAACAAATCTGTTCGGTAACAACTCTTTTCAAACAACGTGATATGAGTCTGACAAATGCTCTTCCGTTTAACCAACAAACTCCTTTGTCCGGTCCTTAGATCAATCTCTCAATAACTACCGAAGTAATTTTTAGACTACACAATCAATACTATTAATCACAAAGAAGTGTATTGATGTCGATCTACTCAACTAATCAATCCAATCTATCACAAAGATAAACCGATTATAGTTGGATCCCTTTCCATCCAAAACAAGTATTGTGCACACCAAAGATTATGAACCCAAAAAAAAAATCTTCTTGTCTTCAAATCTTCTTTAATCTTCAATCAGCACCTGCACACAGCCAACTTGAATCTCTTGTGATCAATCACACACAGAACGGAGTCTGTTAACATTGGATTATCACAAGACGCCTTTAGATCTACAAATAGACTAAAGATCCCCGTCGAAACTTCGATCTAGTTTGAGTGAATCTTATATCAGAAAAGAAGATTCTCAAGCATAAACAAACTAGGTGCAATCAAAGTTCAACAACCGTTAGTCAATCAAATCAATCAAAAACTAATAAGAAACTGCAATTATCTAGTTTCCCACCAACGGTACTAATAGAGCTTCTCAATCCCAAAGAAGTCTTTAAACTGAGCGGGTCGTAAGAGATATCGCCTAATTAGGTTACTTTCCTCTCCGAATAGGTGGCTCCACCAGTAACAACACAACTAGGTAGTTTTGCTGGCTCTGGGGATTAGTTTGCTAGAAATGCAAACTTCAATATTTATAGACAAGGAAGTTTGGACACCAAGGAATTTCCAAAACAGAATATTCTCAAAGATATGCAATAAACACAAAATCGGGTTTCATAACTCTTGGAAATGCACTGTCCAAATATTGACCGAAATCCCAATAGAAAAATCTATAATCAGTAAATGCACATTAATAATTATTATTCTATAAAGATGTGCATTTAATTGCTTGAAATTAAATAACATATAAAAACTAAGAAACCTTAATTAAAAGATTCTCAATTTATTTCGATCCTGGGATTCTTCTTTAGCTATTAAGGAATATCTTTGAACAATTAATGATAAGAGTTACTGAACATGTTCAAAGTATGTCGACATCTTTACTTTGCAAGTCCTTTTTCATACTTACAATCTTGGAAACGATTTTCCACGCTTCAAAACAAGTTTAGAATTGGTTCGTCTGAATTCCAAGAACTATGTGATTGATTATCCTATCAAATCACCAATTATGGGTTTCACGGTTCTACCAAAACAAGTTCGGTTCTACCTCCATGTGAGTATTGTGCATAGTCAAGCTAGTTACCAAAATTCGGTTGACTAGGTACTAGGATCGGTTCCCCACAACTTATGGTAACTGCCTGTATTCGGTTGCACATGTCTATAGGATCGGTTCCCCCAAAACTAAAAACTTGTTGCACATGTTCATATGATCGGTTCCCCCATCTACTAAAAACGTGTTGTACCTCTTATAAGAATTGATTCCTTCTTGTAAACGTGTTGCGCCTCTTACTAATATCGGTTCCCCAATGACTAGATAAAAGTTGTTATTTACAAGGCATCGATCATACCATCTTGAGTGATTACTTAAGATCGGTTTCACTAAGAAAAGTCATACCAATACATAAGTCAGGCCTTGTGAATAGTTTTACCAAGATACATAAGCAAGTTTATGAGCGGTTATACTAAACACACATATTGGTAATTCAAAATAGATTTGCAATGAATAACAATACCAATAAGCCTAGCGATTTCCCTTTCGATTCACAAAACGAGTTTATGAACTTACTTCCTTTAAACGAATGTAAAACATTGTTTCCTAGGATGAAATCTTCACTCATACCCATACATAATCACAATAGCATTCATATGATCATGTCGATGTCTTATATACAAAGTTTAATGGTTAAGCAATAAACCTCTTATTGTATTCCTTAATACTATGTCTAACTAGAGTATCATACACAGCTTCGCAGTTATTTTTTCAATATGCATGACTTGAAAGATACGCTAGGGAATGGAACAGTTCAAGTCAAATATTACTAACCTAAAGAGGAAGGATGATGTTGTCGTTGTAGCTCCATACTTCTTCACATTCTTCAAGTCTTCATGTAATACTTGTAAGTCCCATATCCTAACACTTTCAAGCTAACCAATACGAAGTTGAGTCTAGTATATAATCAAGCAACTCTTTAAATGAGTTTTGATTCACTAAAATATGACAACCAAACTTGATATACCAACGCTTGGTGGGTTCAACCGAGCTATGCTCTAACAATATCATCTAAAAAAGTTGATACGGGGAGTTGCATTTTAACTATGTTATAATGTGGAATCTTAAAACTTCCTTAAGACTTGACATATATTTTGATTGTATTCATTATGATCCCGCGATTTTCGTACCTTTGTTAATTTTATTGATAAAAAGGGGGAGAATTATTTAGTAGTTTCATACTACATACATTTGGTTTACAGATCATTATGTATGGGGGGGTGAATCAATAATCAATAGGTTTCACCTATTATGCAAAAGATGTAAGTATTGATTAAGGGGGAGAAACATATCACCGTAGTATTACTTCAGAGTTGGGATACAATTGAACTTTGGAGAAAAGAATAATACTATGTTTCTGTATAAAGACGATTGAGAATATTTGCTTTTATAAGTTGTTATCTCTATGGAATCGGTTCTTCAACAACAACGATGCTGAGTTGAATACATTCAGAATAATTGTAGCTTGAAATTACGAAGATTTCAAGGAGTTGAAGATACTAAGGAAATCAAGACATGTTGGATTCAAGAAGTTGTCGAAGCTTTATGTTTTATCCATATGTATTGATAGTTTTGTCACTAAAATTGAAAATAGGGAGATCTCATAAGATCTCATAGCAATTGAACAACTCTCTAACTAGTTCATTGAGTCAATTGAACTAGTTATGGTGAAGAAGAACTAGGTTAATATGAAATGCTCATATGGTTAACCTTTTGGGTTACTATGTTGAACCAACATACACGTACACGTTTGGGAATGGTTTTCACAAACCCAGTAAACGTATACCCAAGTGTGTGTGACAAGCTAAGTTTTTGATCTAACGGTTGAGAAATATTAGCTTGAATCTAAATCAGGTTTTCATCTAACGGTGAATATGGATTGCTTTGTAACTAAGGCAAAACCCTGATTTGAAGGTTATATAAAGGAGACATCTAGCATTGTGCAAAACTAATCCCCACATGTCTGTGTGATACTAGTGCGCTCGCTAGAGTCGATTCTCCTTTAACCTTTGGTTTTCTTCTCTAAAACCAGGTTAACGACTTAAAGACTTCATTGGGATTGTGAAGCCAGACCGATACTACTTTTATCGTAGTTGTGTGATCTGATCTTGCATCTTCTATCGTATGAGTACAATCTTTGATTGGCTTGAGATCGTGAGAGTTCTCTGATAGGCAAGATAAAGAAGTCACAAACATCCTCGTCTCACTGTTTGTGACTCCTCGACAAACCGCATGTGTAGTCAGGAAGGATTGTTGTAGTTGTAGGAAATCCTACACTACACCCCTCATATGATTTCATTAACATTCAACTCATTTTAGATTAACAATCTTAATTTTATTGATGATTCTTTGAACAATCTTACAAGAAAAGATAAAGGAATTGAGAATAACCACTGCTCTAGATTTTCTCTCTCCTATTTACTTGTTTCTTACTCAAAAAATGATCTCCCCTTTCCTTTAACACTGAACGACTATTTGTAGAGAAGTATATAGTGGATGACAGCTAATCTGTCTTTTATTTTTGGATATGTCTTGCGACATTCTCGCAACCTTACAAATGTTAATTTCACAAACTCTCTAATTTTCGCAGAACTATCACATCTTTCTCATGATTTTAGCTGACGTCGTTTATTGTGTCACTTCTGAAATTGTTCTGCGACGCTGTTGTGTTGTGTTGTTGATAATTTCGCAGAGGCATTATTGCTGCGAGATTATGGTCCTACATCTTGCCTCTTCTCATATCTTCTCTGCGAAGTAGAGAAAGATGTGAGAAATGTCGCAGTTATCCATCATTTCATATTCTGCATTTATCACACGTATCCTTTTTCCCATCTGTTTCTTGACACGTCTTTTTAAGTTCTTCTTCATCTCCATACTGTTCCCTCTGTATATATCTCCATTATTCGTAATTTTCTTCTAAATAATCTTCCTGCTAGTGTTTTCCATGGATTCATCAAGGTTAGTTTTCTTTTTTCTTCCTTATGGGTTTTTCTGAAATTGATCTTGTTTACTGCCCTATTTGATGTTGTTTATGTGATTCCCATACTGTTGTTATTTCAGCAAAAGCGCCTCCAACACTAAATTTATGGTTCAGAACCCTAATATTCCCAAACCGCAGCATAAGATTGATGTACACAAGAGAAAGTCTGCGAATCAGAAGGTAGTAAGAAACATTATTCTTTTCTAATAACAATATTGTTGCCTTTGTTTCTTATCTGGATTGTAATTCGCAGGATGATAAGTATGTCAATAGACCTCTCAAGAAATCTCGCCACCTTAAAACTGTTGAAACCTCTGTTCCATTCCACTTACTTATCTCTTCTAAATCTCCTGCGACATCTTCGCAAGTTAAACCATTATCTCCAATTCGCGGAAAAGCTGCCTCAGACTTCATTTCTTCAACTGACCTTTCAATGATTGAAACCCTTATTATTGATCCTTCTGTGAATGAAACTTCTTCTCTCCCTATTGATAATGTTTCTCAACCTTCTATCATTGCCAGTTCTCTACCTGAGCCTCTTCCCTTTTCGAAAGAAACCGTGGAAGGAATAGATATTGCTTTCAAAGTTTTGTCTGAAGTCCTGGATGATGGCAAGAAGTCTCCCATTGATCCTGTCAAGTATGGTATTTGCGAAATTCTGAGTAAGTATTTCGGTTCTGACAGAGCTGCTTCGCAAACAGCTTTGGAAAAAGAGTGTAATGCTCTTCGTCTCGAAAATCAAAAGCTTCAGAATGTTTTGCTGGATCGTGACAATCTTCACAAGAAGAATGATGAATTGAGAGGTATGATTTCCTTATCTGTATCTTCAACTTGCCTTTCTAATGATTTTATCCTTCCCATATTTAATTATCCTTGAAATCCCTCTTTTGCATGTTAAGCCTTAAACCAGAAACGAATAATGGAGAGATATCAATTTGAATCTGCTGTTGAAGAATCCCGTGTTGATAAAGAGATTTTGATGGATCAATATAACCAATTAGATAACCTCTATTCATATTCCGTTGATCATATAAATAATCTTACCAATGAAAATACCCAATTAGTTCAGAGGCAAAACTTATTAAGTAATGAAATATCTCGCCTTTCTTACTCTTTAACTAAAGCTAATTTAGGGATGGAAACTTTATCAGATGAGAATAAAACTTTATCTCAAGAGAAGCGAACTTGTTTAAACAAGATGGCGATATCTTCGCAACAACTTAGCATTCTTCAGAAAGTATGTGATGACCAAGAACAATCTCTCCGCTCTTTGAGAAATGAACTTAAAGAAATAACAGAGTCATCTATCGCTGAAAGAGATACACTCATTCAATGTAGAATAGCTTTAAGTGTAAAGGCGAATCAACTTAAAGAACAATATTCCAAATTAGAAGAATCTTATTCTTCTCTTGCGAAGAAAAATGCCTTTCTTATTTCTAAAGAGAAAAATCTTCAGTCTCGACTTAAAGGTTTAGTTGGAGATAAATTTGATGATGCGATGGACCGTTGGGAGAATAGTTGTCTGACCTTGATTCAACACCTTATTTCGCAAAAGGAAGGTAGTCATAATAGTTTGACTGCCTTAACTATCTTTTATTTGTCATATCTTTTTGAGTTCTTCATCTTACTGAAAATTTGTATTCTACTTTTCGCAGAGTCTGAGAAAAATCTTCATTCCTCCATTTCTGTTTTGGAGGCTAAATATGCCAAAATTCGCAAAGAAGATGCATTACTCGTCTCTGTCCTTACTGGTTCTCGCGATCGAGCAGAAAGAAGACTTAATTATCTTGCTTACTTTAAGGATATTCAAGATAGGAATCATCAGAGAGCAC
This sequence comes from Papaver somniferum, assembly GCF_003573695.1. NCBI lineage: Eukaryota > Viridiplantae > Streptophyta > Magnoliopsida > Ranunculales > Papaveraceae > Papaver > Papaver somniferum. Next base: position 41,363,335 of record NC_039367.1, on the reverse strand, counting down.
TTCTTCGTCAAGTTCATCTCCGGGCTGAAGTCCTTGTAAATGATATTTTATTGTCTAAATCTATTCCTCCTACATCAGTCGAACCTTTGGAAGTAGATGATGATGAAGTTCCTCGTCCTACTGACAGTGATTATGATTATGAAAGTGATGCAGAGGACAGTTTTTTGGAAGATGGAGAAGAGATTCCTTCTAAGGAAGCAACTGTTGGTGTTAATCAAAATGAAAATGAAAAAGAAATCTCTTCTGAAGAAGTAATTTTTGGCGATAATCAAGGTGCTAATCAAGGCGAAGATAAAAATAGAAATGAAGGAGAAGAGGCTGGCGATAATGAGAACATTGGCGAAGAACGTCTATTATCTCCTTCTACTGGAATTAATACTGAAGCATGAGCTTCTTATTTAGTTCTATCTTCTTGAATTGTCTCATCTTTATTACTTTTTGCGAGTAATATTCTTCAACCAACTTTGGAATCAATTTTCCCTTTTAGTATTTTGCTGGTGAGAAAGATAATGCCTCTTGTTTATTGATTCCCATACTTGCCTCTCATTATCTTTCTTGCGAAAAATGACCTGTTATGAATACTTATAAATATTTTGTTTTGTCATGTGGTCTTATTTTTCCTTCCTAATTAAAGGTCTTATTATGCCACCTCTTGTCATTGCGACAAAATCGCAGGACGTTCTTGCACTTTCATGCAAGAACCTATTGATCTCGTCTTATCTTTTTATTTTGTATTATTGCCTCTTCAGGATTGTTGCACAAATATGACAAGCCTTAATACCCTTGCGAGTAAAAAGCCTCATGACATTTGCGTCTTAAGACACTTATCAGCTCCCTAATGGAGGGTGCTGCCTTATCTTCCCCCTGGTTTCCCCTTCAAGGAGGCGTACTTCTACCATACAAGGTTAGCTCCTCCCATCCAATCTTAACAACAACCAGTTGTTTTCGCAGACTCTTATCCCTTTTACCTATAGGGCTTATGGTTACGAGACTGCACCCTAAGTGGGGTTTTCTTCGGGCCGAGTGCAGTATAAGCCAAGACTTGTCAAGAATGGAAAGGTACGCTTCAAACGCCCATGGCACTCTTGACTTAACCGTGTACCTCGGCGCCTTGATCAGATTCTGCACTCCTTTGGAGAGTCCTTATTACCTTAGTCGCCCAACTTAAGTTATATGCTTAAGCTGAGAATCCAAGGTGCCTCTCCCGGATGGGCTTTATTGACCCCAAACATCCATGACTCAGGTTCCGGTGGCGGTGTAGCCTTTCCCTGAGCCATGCAACAGGTACCCCCTTATATGACGTACTTTAGGTCTTACATTTGCCTCTTGCGAAATTTTATTCGCGAACTAGGGTGTACGCCATAAAGGTTCGCCCCTTTCTTTCGTGTCATTGTTCTATGATTATCTCTGCGAAAGTTTCGCACATCATGATCTTGTTTTGATATGAATGATCTCGCAATTATTCTTTCAGAGTCCATAACTTCTCAAAGCTTCTTACGGATAATATCTTTTTAAGTACAACATGTTCCATGGTCTGTCAAGTCTATGACCAACATCTCTACCTTCTGGATCCATTAATTTATAAGCTCCTGTTCCAACTATCTCCTTGATGATGTAAGGTCCATCCCATTTTTTCGCTAATTTTCCACCATTTTCTCGCTGATATATTGGTGTCTCTCGCAAAACTAAATCTCCTGGTTGGAATTCGCGTACTTTGAAACGTTTATTATATTCTCGGGGTAATCTTCGCTGATAATTCTCCATATGTTGTAAAGCTCTTTCTCTTCTTTCTTCTAATTCATCAAGTTTTTTTAAGATCAAACCCGCACTAAGATTTTTCTCCCAAGCTTCTCTCTTTGTTGTTGGAATAACAACTTCTGTTGGTAACACCGCTTCAACTCCGTATGTTAAACAAAAAGATGACATTCCAGTAGCTTCTCTTCTAGTTGTATTATAAGCCCATATTGCATTATGTACTTGTTCGCACCATGCTCTATGATGTCCTTCCAATTTCTTCTTTAATATATCTGCAATTGTTTTGTTTGTTGCTTCTACCTTCCCATTAGCTTGTGGATACAAAGGAGTAGACTTTCCACATTTTATCTTAAATGCATTAAGTAACATTTCTATGTTCTGTCCTTCAAACTGTTTCCCATTATCGGATACCAACTGCGCAGGAATTCCGAATCTGCAAATGATATTTTCGAATATGAATGTAAAGATATCTTTGTCGCGAATATATTGTACTTCCTTCACTTCTGTCCATTTTGTGAAATAATTTGTTGCGGCTATTAAGTATCTTCTTTGTCCAAAACCTGGTAAAAATGGTGCCACCATATCTAAGCCCCACTTTCCAAAATGCCACACACTGGTTGAAGATGACAATGGTGCTCCAGGTGCATGTATTTTCTTTCCATGTCGCTGACAATCTTCGCAACGTCTTGATATTTGTTTTGCATCTTCGTGCATGTATGGCCAGTAATAGCCTTGCATTTTTGCTCTATGTGCCAAAGATCTTCCCCTGCTATGATTGCCAGCATCCCCACTATGTAACATTTTTAGCACTTTTTCTCCTTCCTCTCGTGTCAAACATCTGTGTGATGGTCCATTAAAGAATTTTCGGTATAGAAGCCCATTTCTTAATTCATAATTCGTTGCGCGGCTTTTTAACTTGTGTATTTCCAATCTATTTCTTGGTGTTTCTCGTTTCGCCAAATATGCATGAAGTTCTGTTCTCTAATCTGCGATATTGTTCATTTGTTCTTCTTCTTCATCGTCTATTATCATCACGTTCGCTTCTTCTTCTTATTTATTGATTGATGGTGACAGAAGTGTTTGTATTTTTATGCATCTCGCAATTGGATCTGTCATCATGCTTGAGATGAAAGCAAAAGCGTCTGCGAGTCTGTTATCCTTCCTTGAAATGTGCCTCCATTTTATTTTTGGGATTTTCGCTGACAATTCTTCAACGAGTTTCTTGTATTTCTTCAAGGATGGTTCATTTGTAGTGTACTCTCCTTTTATTTGGCGAATAACTAGCTACGAATCACTAGTGATCCTGGCATTTTCTAGTTTCATTTCTATTGCGAATTTTAAGTCATGTATCACAGCTTCATACTCTGTTTCGTTATTAGTGGATGTGAATTCCAATCTGAATGAAAAAGCCATCTTCACTCCTTCTGGCGAAATTAAAACAATTCCAACTCCATTGCCTTCTCCATTTGATGATTCATCTACCAATATCTCCCATCTATTTGGTTCTGTTAATAAGTCTTTTAGATCTCCGTGTTCTTCTTTTATATCCATTATTTCTTCTACCGCTTCATCTTCTTCTAAAGGAAATCCTGCCAAGAAATCTGCAACAACTTGTGATTTTGGTGAAGACAAAATTTCATATTTAATAAGTGGCCTACTTGTGCATTCCATCTCTCCATTCTTCCTGATCTTTTTGAATTCTTCATCACTGATTCAATTGGTACTTTTGTTAATACCTTTATCTTGTGCGCTTGAAAATATATGCGGAGCTTAAATGATGCATAAACTAATGCTAAGATTAGCTTCTCAATCTTTGAGTAATTCTTCTCGGCAGTATTAAAAGTTTTTCTAATGTAATAGATGGGTTTCTCCACTCCCGCGTCTATTCGCAATAACATGCACTTAATGCATGTGACGTCGTCGCAAGATAGATCAATAATTCTTCTCCTGATTCTGCTTTTTGTAAAATAGTTGTATTCATAAGATGTTCTTTGATCCCTTGAAAAGTTTTTTCGCATTCATCAGTCCATTTGAATTTCGCCCCCTTCTTGAGTATATCGAAAAAATATTTGCATTTGTCTGATGATCGCGAAATGAATCTCCCCAGCGAAGCTAAAAGTCCATTCAACTTATGTACATCTTTTATTGTTGATGGTGTTGACATGTCACGAACTGCTTGCACTTTTTCTGGATCAACCTGTATTCCTTCCTTTGATACAATGTAGCCTAAACATTTTCCCGATGCAACTCCAATAGCACACTTCTCTGGATTCAGTTTAATGTTATACTGCCGCATTTGTTCAAAAATCTCCCTCAGGTCCTGTACATGGTCTTTGGCTTCTTTACTCTTTACTAACATGTCGTCCACGTATATAGCCTTCAAATCAGGGTTTTTCCTTAGTTACAAAGCAATCCATATTCACCGTTAGATGAAAACCTGATTTAGATTCAAGCTAATATTTCTCAACCGTTAGATCGAAAACTTAGCTTGTCACACACACTTGGGTAGACGTTTATTGGGTTTGTGAAAACCATGCCCAAACGTGTACATGTGTGTTGGTTCAACATAGTAACCCAAAAGGTTTACCATATGAGCATTTCATATTAACCTAGTTCTTCTTCACCATAACTAGTTCAATTGACTCAAATGAACTAGTTAGAGAGTTGTTCAATTGCTATGAGATCTTATATAACTACACAAGACACAATTGAAACAAAGATGATTCGATTCAATTGAATCGGCTCATGAACTTTATAGCCACGATTTGCATAAAGCATTCCTTAGTAATTTAAGTTTCATGTTCAGAGCACATCTTTACATCATAACCACTTAAGCTCACAAAAAAGTTCGCGGACTTAAGACAACCGGTGGAGTTTTCCAAACTCAGCAGAAAATATCGGCAAAGAGACTTCCGCCAATTCGCGGACTAAACACGCAAACGAGATTTTGGAAAATGCCAGCAGAAATTCTCGGCAAGAGAACTTCCGTCAGTTCGCGGACTGAGTTCGCGGACTTGGTAAAGCCAATTCCTCCGGTTTCTCTCAATCAACAAAGTTCGAAAACTTCGGATTAAGAAATACATGGTTATGTAATCTAAACTCTTCATTCCAATCATTGAGACATTCTCAGAGGACGTTATATAGCCGTTATTCACAGACCGTTTCACGTCATAGCGATTCTCAAAGTAATTGAAACTTTTCATGACTTTCGTCACTAGGTGAAGATAAACTTGATCAAAGCGAAACGCTTTACCAACACACGATTTCGATAAAAAAATAAGTAGTGAATACTCAGCTCGAAATGTCAAATGTGTATGATCCAGTCTATATAGCATACGACTTTTTGTCTCATAAGAAGTAGGAGATAAAAGAGATAAACTTTTGAGTGACAGATAAGTTCAAGTCTCCACATACCTTTTTGTTGATGAAGTTCCACGGTTCCTTGAATAGATCTTCGTCATTGTATGATGAATCTCCATGAAGTCCTTGAGCTCAACTACACTTTTCTATCCTAGTTCGAGACTTAGCTATAATAGACTAGAAATCAAGACTCATAGTTTTAATCATTAACATTGACAAACATGCTTGATATAGCAACGCATGCGAGGTCGACCGAGTTATGCTCTAACAATCTCCCCCTTTGTCAATTTTAGTGATAAAACTATTAATGCATATGGAATACAAAAAAGATAAACTTTAGTGGCTCTTATTCCATAGTCTAATCTTCAACGTTCCCTGAAATCTTCGTCCTTCCAAGTACTCCAATGATCCCAAAGGTTATAAGTTTAGCATCACCGTTGTTGAAGATCCGTAGCTATAACAATGAGAGAAATCGAGATTCTCGATCATTATTATACAGTGTCATAGTATTATTATGTAACATCAAAGTCCAATTGTATCACGACTTTAACAATAATACTATGGTGATATGTGTCACTCCTCCTTAGTCAATACTCCATCTCGATCATGGAAACCACTCCCCCTTACACAATGATCCAAAAACCATGTGTATTTGTAGTGTGAACTACAATATTTCTCCCCTTTTTGTCAATAAAATTGGCAAAGGATCATAATGAAATTTCCACAAGAGACATTTCATAGACTAAAAGAAAAATACATACCAACTTAATTTAGATGCAATCATAAAGCCGAAGCTAAATGCATTCATCAAGGAGTTTTAAGATATAAGATAACCCCTATAAAATTCCACAGCCGCACACCCCGCAAGATATTACCATTAAGCACAAGTTCAAAAGAACTCTCCCCCATTTGATGTCATTCCCGAAAAAACAACAAGAGCGACCTTAATTTCGAAAGAAAAGAAGGATTTTTAATTGGACACCAAAAGCCATAGAAATGATTTTCTATATCCAAAACTCAACCAAATTAATCACAAGAAAACCCATGATTAATTTAATTGGAATACGCAACTAAATCAAACCACAAAAGTCATCAATTTAATTGAAGGTGCTCAACATAAGTAAACTTACGGAGCTACGACTAAGGTAATCATACGGAGACGACTAACTTAATCGTTCACATACTCAACATAAGGAAAAACCTTACGGAATATACGACTACATTAACCAATATAACATGATTTGTATAGCCGTTCATATACTCAACACAAGAACTTGTGGAATATATGAAAACTCAACTAGACTAATTACAAGAGAACTTATAATTAATCTAATTGGAATACAAACAACCAAACTAATCACAAAAGTAATCAATTTAATTTTCAAAGGATTTGCTCGACAAAAGAAGACTTTCGGAGCAAATAACTAAATAACCAATCAAAATGATTAATTTAGTTCATAATGCTCAACATATATCATCTTATGGAACAACCAACAAAGCCAATAAGAAAAATCGACTTAGTTGTATCTTTCTCAACATAAGACACACAATGGAGCCTTCACGGTAAAACATAACAAAATGGATCAATGAAGATCAATACCGTGGATAACGTACAAGGATCTATTCTATTTTCCATCATAATGACATAATAGACTTTATCCTTGTCAAACAAAAGATTTTATCCTATTTTCCATCAAATACATGACTGCATAGGCATAATTTTTGTAATTGTCAAAAGTCCATTCTTCCTTTCATTAATACGAATACCAATTCATGAACGACTTTACTTTTGACAGCATATGGGACCTTCAAGTTCACGGACGCAAACAATACATATCCCAATCAAATTGCAATATCACAAAATCATAACGATCAATACTACAATAAAATCATCCTCCAAATTCAACAATTCTCATCTCCATTTTTAAGGTAATTCAATAAGGAAGAGAATGCAAAAAGAATGAGGTAAATCCGGGTTTGGAGGAAGAAGTTACGGCCAAAACAGGTTTACCGAATATCGACGTCAAGTATGCAAACGGGTTTGCGAACTTAAACCCCTGGATTTTGATTTTGAATGCTGTTATGCATACTTGGTATGTGTACCATGTAGTCCAAACATCCCGCACTATTATTTTCAAACCTAAACATTTAAGAACCTTAAACACAGATCAACTTAGGTAGAAATGAACGATAAGCAAGATTACTATAAGTATTCTAAGCAAATAAAAGTACAAATCTTGCTCAAGTTTATAGACATACCTTTTTAAATGAATCCAATAGAATTCTATCGCCTTACCGAACATAATCTGTGTGCCCCAATTCTTGTGCTTCCCTCACCGTATACAAAGCAGGGCATTCCTTGGTGAGGATGCACTTCCAACACAATCAAGTTGCGTTGGGGTGAACAAGGTCTTGCTCACCACAAGTGACTCTTGGATTATCATGAAGGAGATCGCTTTTAGAACCTTTCACATCCAAATCCATCTTCCCAAAGAACTCTTTAAGTTCCAGCATCATGGATACTGCTTTCTCCATAGTCATGGAACTTTCTGGGAGATCATTCCTTTTCACACTCAAAACATCATTGACTTTCTTTGGTATCCACTTTTTAGTCCGTTTAGGAACGACCGAAACCTTCTTCCCATTACTCTCTTCAAGATTTTCCGGAAGAGAATTGGATTGACTATTCTTTTGCAAGTTAATCTTTCTCCAATTGGGAGCATCAGATCTTGTCTTCGTCTTTACGAAGTTATCCTTTTGATAACCATTACGATTGTGAAAAGGCTTCGTATAACGTTTATAGGCAAATCTAGGATTATCACAACACTGATTCCTTTACCTAAAGGTTGGATGTTTACAACCCGTAATGTCAAGAGTGTTAGCCTTAACATATGATCCCGGTTTAATAACTTCTTTTGACACCCAAACAAGAATATATGAAGTTTTTCATTCCTTATACGAAAACGACATCTCCTTTCCAGGTGACCTTTGTTTCCACAATAGTGACAAATATAAGGAACGTTCTTACCTGGATTCGTGTGTGCTGGTTTTGGAGGTTGATATACTTTGCTCTTTTGAACCTTAACTGCCGGTGAAGGTATTTCACTTTTTCCATCAGTGGAAACATTTTGTTGAGAAGAATCACTAGCCTTGACAAATTTTACCTCTTTGCTAATACTTGGAGCATCTATTCCCTTATAGCCCAATCCTCGTGTATCACGATGATTTTTACTTTCAAGTCATCTTCCAACATCTTGATTTTATCAAGAGCAGCAGCTAAATCAGCCTCAAGGCGTTTTTCTCGAGTGAGATAAGCGTTTTCTATGTCGTCAAAACTTGTTTGCTGGGAGTTAAACCTTACTTCAGATTATGCAAGTTTTTCTTCCAACAAAAATTACTTTTGATAAAGATTATCACATTCAAGTGACTTCATACGTAGGTTTTCCTCAGAATCCTTGAGGACCGATTCGGTAGAACGATTCGAAAAATAAACACCCGCGTAACATCTTCTCAATTTCTTGTTTTCTCGACAGAGAGGAGTCAGAAGAGGTGTGACATGAGAAGTTGTAATCTTCTTCATATTCCACGAATCCAAAAACTTAACATACTCTGAGACTTCCTCATCAACATCTCTATCAATATCTGAATCACCTTCATCAGAAAGTTCATCCAACTGTCTTCTAGGATAGTTTCCCAATCAACAGTTCTTACATCAAGAGAATGTTTGGATATTGACTTAGATGTGACAGTTCTCTCAGGTGAATCCAAGTTTTTAGAATCATCTGGTAATTTCTGAACTGGTACGTTATTAGAGATAGACTCGTCCATAATCATATCGCTACAACTACAGACTTATAAGGTCTTTAACGTGTTTGCCTGCTCTGATACCAATTGAAAAAGCGGGGTTCTAACAACACCACCCAATATTTCGCTTAACAATCTGTATGGACTAACTCCGAAATACTTTGCTAGAGAATCAACTAGACAGTCAGACTCAATCTAGATAAAAGTATCTCAAGGAGTTAATATCTCTCTCTTGATTTGATCTTTACTCAAGCTAAAATCAATAGCGAGTCTTTATCAAATACAAGGAATAACTTGGACGGTACCAAAGGCCAATGTCCAAGGATCAATCAATATTAATCAACAACCAAAGGTTGGATTTCCAATTAATGATCTTAACGCACAACCTATATTATTTTAATTATATAAAATATAATGCGGAAAAGAAATAACACAGACACCAGAAGTTTTGTTAACGAGGAAACCGCAAATGCAGAAAAACCCCGGGACCTAGTCCATATTGAATACACACTGTATTAAGCCGCTACAGACACTAGCCTACTCCAAGCTAACTTCGGACTGTACTATAGTTGAACCCCAATCAGTCTCCCACCGATCCAAGGTACAGTTGTACTCCTACGCCTCTAATCCCAGCAGGATACTGCGCACTTGATTCCCTTAGCTGATCTCACCCGCAACCAAGAGTTGCTGCAACCCAAAATCGCAGACTTGATAATAAACAAATCTGTCTCACACAGAAAAGTCTATCAAAGGATAAATCTGTCTCCCACAGATAAACCCTAGGTTTTGTTCCGTCTTAAGATATGAAATCAAGGTGAACAGGAACCAATTGATAATCCGGTCTTATATTCCCGAAGAAAAGCCTAGATTAATCAATCACCTCTCTACAATCCTTCCTGACTACATAGGCGGTTTGTCGAGGAATCATAAACAGTGAGACGAAGATGTTTGTGACTTCTTTATCTTGCCTATCAGAGAACTCTCGCGATCTCAAGCCAATCAAAGATTGTACTCGTACGATAGAAGATGCAAGATCAGATCACACAACTACGATAAAAGTAGTATCGGTCTGGCTTCACAATCCCAATGAAGTCTTTAAGTCGTTAACCTGGTTTTAGAGAAGAAAACCAAAGGTTAAAGGAGAATCGACTCTACCGAGCGCACTAGTATCACACAGACGTGTGGGGATTAGTTTTGCACAATGCCAGATGTCTCCTTTATATAACCTTCAAATCAGGGTTTTGACTTAGTTACAAAGCAATCCATATTCACCGTTAGATGAAAACCTGATTTAGATTCAAGCTAATATTTCTCAACCGTTAGATCGAAAACTTAGCTTGTCACACACACTTGGGTAGGCGTTTACTGGGTTTGTGAAAACCATTCCCAAACGTGTACGTGTATGTTGGTTCAACATAGTAACCCAAAAGGTTAACCATATGAGCATTTCATATTAACCTAGTTCTTCTTCACCATAACTAGTTCAATTGACTCAAATGAACTAGTTAGAGAGTTGTTCAATTGCTATGAGATCTTATGTAACTACACAAGACACAATTGAAACAAAGATGATTCGATTGAATCGACTCATGAACTTTATAGTCACGGTTTGCATAAAGCATTCCTTAGTAATTTAAGTTTCATGTTCAGAGCACATCTTTAGATCATAACCACTTAAGCTCACAAACAAGTTCGCGGACTTAAGACAACCGGTGGAGTTTTCCAAACTCAGCAGAAAATCTCGACAAAGAGACTTTCGTCAGTTCGCGGACTAAACACGCAAACGAGTTTTTGGAAAATCCCGGCAGAAATTCTCGGCAAGAGAACTTCCATCAGTTCGCGGACTGAGTTCGCAAACTGAGTTCGGGGACTTGGCAAGGCCAATTCCTCCGGTTTCTCTCAATCAACAAAGTTCGAAAACTTCAGATTAAGGAATACATGGTTATGTAATCTAAACTCTTCATTCCAATCATTGAGACATTCTCAGAGGACGTTATATAGCCGTTATTCACAGACCGTTTCACGTCAGAGCGATTCTCAAAGTAATTGAAACTTTTCATGACTTTCGTCACTAGGTGAAGATAAACTTGATCAAAGCGAAACGCTTTACCAACACACGATTTCGAAAAAAAATAAATAGTGAATACTCAGCTTGAAATGTCAAATGTGTATGATCCAGTCTATATAGCATACGACTTTTTGTCTCATAAGAAGTAGGAGATAAAATAGATAGACTTTTGAGTGATAGATAAGTTCAAGTCTCCACATACCTTTTTGTTGATGAAGTTCCACGGTTCCTTGAGTAGATCTTCGTCGTTGTATGATGAATCGCCATGAAGTCCTTGAGCTCAACTACACTTTTCTATCCTAGTCCGATACTTAGCTATAATAGACTAGAAATCAAGACTCATAGTTTTGATCACTAACATTGACAAACATGCTTGATATAGCAACGCATGCGAGGTCGACCGATCTATGCTCTAACAGTATGTGGAGACTTGAAAGACACGTTAGGTAATGAAACAGTTCAAGTCAAATATTACTAACCTCAAGAGGAAGGATGATGTTGTCGTTGTAGCTCCATACTTCTTCACATTCTTCAAGTCTTCATGTAACACTTGTAAGTCCCATATCCTAACACTTTCAAGTTAACCTATACGAAGTTGACTCTAGTATATAATCAAGTGACTCTTTAAATGAGTTTTGATTCACTAAAATATGACAACCAAACTTGACATACCAACGCTTGGTGGGTTCAACCGAGCTATGCTCTAACAATATCATCTAAAAAAGTTGATACGGGGAGTTGCATTTTAACTATGTTATAACGTGGAATCTCAAAACTTCCTTAAGACTTGACATATCTTTTGATTGTATTCATTACGATCCCGCGATTTTCGTACCTTTGTTAATTTTATTGATAAAAAGGGGGATAATTATTTAGTAGTTTCATACTACATACATTTGGTTTACGGATCATTATGTAAGGGGGAGTGAATCAATAATCTATAGGTTTCACCTATTATGCAAAAGATGTAAGTATTGATTAAGGGGGAGAAACATATCACCGTCGTATTACTTCAGAGTTGGGATACAATTGAACTTTGGAAAAACGAATAATACCATGTTTCTGTTTATAACGACGATTGAGAATATTTATTTTTATAAGTTGTTATCGTTATAGAATCGGTTCTTCAACAACAACGATGCTGAGTTGAACACGTTCAGAATAATTGTAGTTTGAAATTACGAAGATTTCAAGGAGTTGAAGATACCAAGGAAATCAAGACATGTTGGATTCAAGAAGTTGTCGAAGCTTTATGTTTTATCCATATGTATTGATAGTTTTGTTACTAAAATTGATAATAGGGAGATTGTTAGAGCATTGCTCGATCGAACTCACAAGTGTTGCTATTGCAAGCTTGTTTTCAAATTTAGTTGTCAAAAATATATCTTGATTTATAGTCTACAATTAGTTAAGTCTCGGACTAGGATAGACATGTAGTTGAGAAACATAGGATTACGACAGTCATCAATGCGTTCTGCCGTTTGAAGGCGAAAATCAACCGAAGCTTTTGGAGAACTTCATCAACAAAAGGTAAGTGAAGACTGAACCACATATATCTCAAGTTATATTCACTTTTCTATCATTTGAGAAGATGTCGCATAACTGATTAGACTAGTATGCACAGACGAGAATTTCGAGTCAAGTTTATCTTGATAATTTCTCGAATATAATGACTAATCTTCATGAACATTTATTCATACTTAATGAATTTCGGTTAAGGACAATTTATTGTTCGAAATCAAAATCATGATTCAATTTTATCATTCGGAAATAATCTGGAACAATGATATGTGTCATTGATGTTATTTAGGAATGTTTCGAATCAATTTAGAGATATATAGAACTACTATTGATTCGGATACAAGATAATTGTATCAGTTTTACTGGTGTTAGAGCACTGCTCGATCGAACTCGCAAGCGTTGCTATCACAAGCTTGTTGTCAAGTTTAGGTTCCAAAACTATAACTATTGATTTCTGGTCTACTTATAGCTAAGTCTCGGATTAGGATAGAAAGTTTAGTTGACCATTAGACTTCACAACATTCATCGATCAAAGACGAAGAGCTACTAAGGGGAGCTTGTGGAAATTCAGCAACAAAAGGTATGTGGAGACTTGATCTATCACTCAAAAGTCTATCTACTATATCTCCTATTTGAGACAAAAGTCGTATAACTATATAGTATTCAATTATACACATTTGATATTTCGAGCTGAGTTTAACTCGCTTACATATTTCTCGGAATATGTGTTGGTAAGCTTTCTCTTTAACCAAGTTCATCTTATATTCTTGACGAAAGTCAAAATATGATCATGTGAAAATCGCCTTGTAACATCTTACGTGATTTGTGTGAGACAGTCATTTGACATAGACTCAGAATGTTTCGTATTGATCATTCGATCACTTTAAAATTGCTTCGAAGCTAATAGTTTGTGTGAGACAGCTATTATCGTCTTCGTAGAATGTTTCAATGATTGAAATGGGAGTTTAGAACACTTAACCATAACTGGATTATGTGCACGGTATGTGTACTTGCATATGTTTTGATCCAAGACCGGAATGTAGTATGCATACCCGTATGCATACTGGCGAGGTCAGGTAAAGTCCGTAAGCTAGAGTTTGCGTACCAATACGTGTACTGACGAAGTCAGTTGAAGTCCGGGTACTATAGTATGCGTACCTGAACGCGTACTGGAATCAACTGAAGTTTGGAGTATACGATAATATGCGTACCTGTTCGCATACTGGCGAACACAGTCCAAGTCCAAGTCTGACTACTTAGGTATGCGTACCCGTTTGCATACTTGAGTGGGTTATGTTCTAAAATCGGTTTTTCATGAACTAATACATTTATATAATAAGGATTGCAATCTTTTGCAAACCGTGGCTAAAATGTTCATGAATTGATTCGAGTGAATCAAAATCGATTTTGCTTCAGTTGTGTCTTGTATACATCAATGAGAATATAAACAATTGAACAACTCTAGAACTAGTTTCATTTGAGTCATTTAAACTAGTTATGGTTAAGATGAATAAGGTTGATATGAAAGTGTTCATATGGCTAACTTCAGTTAACTATTGTTGAGTCAACAAACCTGTACACATTTAGGTACGGTTATTCATATCTAAATGAAGTCACTTTTCATTTGTGTGTAACAAGCTAAGTTCGATCTAACGGTTGAAATATATTAGCTTGAGTCTAATCAGGTTTTCATCTAACGGTGAATATTGAATGCTTTGTTACCAAGGTAACATTGATTGCCAACCCTGATTTGAAGACTATATAATGGAGAACTCTAGAACTGGGAAACCTAATCCCCATACCTCATGTGTGATACTAGTTGCGACTAGAGTCGATTCTCCTTTAATCTTAGGTTTTTCCAAAACCTAGTAGGTTAACGACTTGAAGACTTAATTGGTATTGTGAAGTCAGACCCAACTATTTTCTTTGTAGTTGCGTGTTCTGATCTTGTTGTTTTCTATCGTGATTGAGTACTATCTTCTCTAAGATTTTCTCGAGATTTAATCTCCGATAGGCAAGATAAAATGTAGTCACAAACATCTTCGTCTCATCGTTTGTGATTCCACAGTATCTTGTTTCGCTACCATAGTAGTGAGGTGATTGATATTTCTAGGTTGTTCTTCGGGAATATAAGTCTGGTATGTCAATTGGTTCCTGTTCACCTTCATTTATCAAAAGACGGAACAAAACTCATAGGTATATTTGTGGGAGAAAGATTTATCTATTCAATAGACTTTTCTGTGTGAGACAGATTGGTTTATCAAGTCTTCGACTTTGGGTCGTAGCAACTCTTAGTTGTGGGTGAGATCAGCTAAGGGAATCAAGTGCGCAGAATACGACGTGGTTCTAGAGGCATAAGTAACGCGACTGTACCTTGAGCAATGTGAGATTGATTAGGTCTCAACTATATTCCAGTATGATGTTAACTTGGAGTAGGCTAGTGTCTGTAGCGGCTTAATACAGTGTGGTGTTCAAATCTGGACTAGGTCCCGGGGTTTTTCTGCATTTGTGGTTTCCTCGTTAACAAAATTTCTGGTGTCTGTGTTATTTCTTTTCCGCATTATATTTTCTATAAATTGAAAATCACAGGTTGTGCGTAAGTTCAATCAATTGTGAATCCAACCTTTGGTTGTTGATTAAATTGATTGACACTTGGATATTGGTTTTTGATACCATCCAAGTTATTTCTTATATTAAATCGGGATCGCAAATCCCTATTTGTTTGATTGCAGATTGAATTGAGAAATAAAGATACAATCTTTGATATACTTTTCTTAAGATTAAGTCTGACTGTCTAGTTGATTCTCTTGAAAGTATATTGGAATTGGTCCATACAGATTTCTAAGCGAAATATTGGGTGTGGTTGTTAGACCCCCGCCTTTTCAATTGGTATCAGAGCAGGCAAACACGTTTAAGACCTCATAAGTCTGTGTTTGTAGCGATCTGACTCTATGGACAAAAGTGTTATCTCTATAAACGTACCGCCAGTCTTCGATGGCTCAAATTACTTATGGTGGAAAATCGCTATGAGTGCCTTTCTTCAAGCGCATGATTTTCAATCATGGGTTTATGTTGTTAATGGATTTTTTTCCTCCGGTTGTTACAGTAGGCGATGTAACTGTTCCATAGGATATCGGTGATTATGATGTTGTCGAGATTCTTGCTGCAAAGCAAAATTCTAACGGATTGAATGCAATCATCCATGCCATTACCCCGGATCTTCAGCACCATGTGACTACGTGCACTCGGTCTAAAGATACGTGGGATATCTTAGAAACCGTATTTGAAGGGAATACCTGCTATGAAAAAGAAACTAGGCTTCAAAACCTGAATTCTGATTGGGAAAAACTTCGTATAGCAGATGAAGATTCATTTGATGAGTTTAATCACAAAGTGTCTGAAATTTTTAATGCATTTTTTGCGTTGGGTAAGACTATTCAAATTAATGCATCTTTTGGTACATGAATATATACCCGGAGAGGTAGCGTCCGCAGACATCGACGAGCCTTAGACCATGTTCTTTGACGGGTCGTCATATAGCACTGTTGGAGGAGCAGGAGTAGTATTCGAAGCCCCACAAGGCGACTTGCTGTCGTATTCATTCAAATTAGATTTCCCATGCAGTAATAATGTTGCCGAATATGAAGCACTAATCCTGGGACTCAGATTGGCAAGAGAACTCAATTTGGGAAGTATAGAAGTGAAAGGCAAATCAAGACTGGTGATGAACCAAGTAAACGGCGACTTCCATGTCAAAGAACCACACCTAGCGCCCTATCGAGCAGAAGCTCGGAGCCTGATGAATCAGACAGGGTCAACTTTGGACCATACCGGAAAAAGTGGAAATCGGCATGCATATGCTCTTGCAACCCTAGCAAGTAAGATGCAATTAAACGGTGACGAAGAGGGTACAGTTATGGTAAGAAGAAAGGAGCTGCCCAACACCTGGAAAGAAGACCTAGCTTTTGAGGAAGTAGATGATTGGAGGCGAGTATATATCGAAGACTTAACTCGAATGGAGGAAGATCAAGTAATGCCTACCCAAGCCTTGAAACAATTCGTGATGATCCAAGGGGATCTATATTACCGAGCTGTTGGAGGATCCCTCGCAAGATTCGTGAATAAAAGGGAAGTAGAAAAAATACTCTAGGAGATGCACATGGAGACATGCGGGCAAACTGGCGCCGTCCATCTCTACAGAAAGCTTCAGAGGTTGGGGATATACTGGACAAGCATGTCAGCACAAGAATCTCCAAGATAGATGTGCTGACTGTAAAGCCCCACCTCAGCCCGTAGAAGTTTGTACAGTCGAGGGGCCAGATTGGAGGCAGCCTTACATATATTTTATCCAACATGACAAGCTACCCAGCGAGAGGCAGGCGGCCCTAAAAATTCAAAAGAAAGGAGCGCATTTCTTCATGCACGAGGGTGTCCTTTATCGTAGAAGCTACAAAAACGCTATGCTACGGTGCCTGTCCGACCAAGAAGCAATAGAGGTAATGACTCGGTCTCACGATGCTGAACATCAAGGAATGTGGAAGCTGTTCCTACAACTTTATGAGGGCGAATTCTATTGGCCAATTATGGAAAGTGATACCGCGGAGCATGTCAGAAAATGTCTAAGATGTCAGACGCACAGGACCCTGATTCGGGGGCCTCACACTCAGCTACACAGCATAGTAACACCATGGTCGTTTCATAGCTAGGGCCTGGATATTATCGGGCCAATTAACCCAATGTCTTCGAAGCACCACAAATACATAATAACCGCCACAGAGTACGCATTGGTGGGTTTTATAAATAACCTACAAATTGACCTGCAAGTATACATGGTCAATTGTAGCTAGAATGGGAAGAAAGGGAAAGTCCACAGGGACAAGGGGGAGCAAATGTTGTTTTCTAGCTTCTCTAGCTGCTTCCTAAGCTAACATGGAGCTGAATGGACTGATGTATGAGAGCTGAATGGGGGCAGTAAACAGTGAGTGAAACAAGTAAAGATTGTGGTGTTAAGACACCACTGTGAGCATAAGGGGAAAACAAACAGTGAGCAATGAAGGTAAAATAAATGAAAGAAAACAGAAAACAAGCAAAACATTTGAAGATGGAAGTGTATGGAGATGGATGAGAATTCTCTTTCACCTAGCTAGTTCACCTAGGTTAACCTTGTCATGTGTCTAGTTAACTACCTAAAATCCTTAGATTAACCCCTAGCATTGCCTATCTGATTAAAGCATAAACAATCACAGGTCATTTAGGTTCCTAGGTTTCTAACTAATATGGTTTGTTCATCCCTTAGATTATTACTAACTCCTAGCATTAATGGTCTGTTTAAAGCACCACTAATCACAAGCCAGTGAACCCTTGGAATGTCACTAACCTAAGTGTTTTGAGCTCAACAGGGTCTAACCCAAATGGCTGACCAACATGGTTCAATGGTCTTCTCTAATATTTAAACAGGAAATTAAACTAACTAACATGTGAGAAACAAAAATTGAAAGATGGAATTAAACAGCAAAGAACAAATATGAACAGAAATTGAAGAACCCTAAATTGCTTTGAAATGGAAATTGAAATGAAATTAACCCAATTAGGGGGTATCTCGGATGACCCAAGAACCCCTTTTGCATTCTCTACAGCTTCCCTTTTATAGTTTTTCAAAAATACAAAACCCTAATTCGAAACCCTAATTTTTTGGGGAAAATCAAATTCTCTCACCAATTTCCTGAATTGAGCTCGACCCATGCTTTGGGTATGTCCCCTCTGCTCTTCTGAAGCTTTTCCTGCCCTCAATTTTGTCTTCTCCTCGCTGTTGGTGAAACCCTAGCTCGAGATTTCTTGTCAAACCCACACCTAGGGTTCAAAGATGTGAATTTGGAAAGAAGTCTAGGCTAGGGAGAGATGTCGTGGTGTTGTCGGTGGTTGTGTGGTTCGAGAAGAAGGTGTAGCTGGTGGAGGTGATGGAGTTGCAGAACTGTGGAGCAACTCTCTGCAGTTTGGGGAAGATGAGAAGAAGAACTCGATGGAGAAGAAGGGTCCGTTTGGTTAGGGGTATAGGGTTCTGATGCTAGGGTGTGAGGCGGGTGTATCAAAGGTTGATGTCAGAGACTGAAAAGCGACGGATCAACAAACTAGATGGAATTGAACGGCATCAAGGATACGAGATTAAGCGACCGTTGGATTGCGAGATACAACGAAGCTAACGACTCCAGCTGGGGTTAGGTACTATGGTGTTTGACAGGAGCTTTGGATTTTGATGCACAATGATGAGGTGGCCGTTGGATGATGAGATGGATCCAATCTGACGGCTCTCATGGAAATGGGTATGGATAATGGAAATGGATTTGGGTAAGGGTTTTGGGCCTTGGGTATGCCAAGCCCATATCTTCTTTAAGAACAATTCTTCCTCTTCAAGCCCACTTCTAATTGATCCAGCTCTTGCAAACATCATTCTTCGCTTCCTCCTAGCGGGAGTCTTTGCCGTTCCTTTGCTCTTTTTGCTCCGTGAGTTAACCAGGCTTTATTTAGTACCTAAAAATGCAAAATTAATTAAGAAAAGTATTTATTCTTGAAAACAATGAAAACACAGAATATGGGATAAAATATAGAATTAATGCACAAAAGATGAGTTAAATGCCAAGAAAAATATATAGAAATATGCACTTTTTAGCACTCATCAAATACCCCCAAACCTGAATTTTACTTGTCCTCAAGTAAAACAAAACTAAGAAAATCCTACCTATACCACTGTCGCTGGTCTCTCGAATGCATTTAGCGTATGCACTAAGCCTTTTAAACCACTAAGTGTCCCTAGTGGACGAGTGAAGTCTCGTGAAGGTTTGCTTAGAACGTACCTACAAAGTTCTAGGACAAAATATAAGTTCAGATTTCATCAAATGTGACATGTGCAAGACAGTTTAAGCTCACAGCAAAATGGAGATGTCAATCTAGCTATCAAAGGCACAATCCTAGCACTGATAACAAATAAAGACATGTGATAAGAGTGTAAAGTGTATCTACACATGTGTAAAGAAAGATCGGATGTTATGACTACTAATCACCAAGAGATAGTTTCTCAGGCTAAGAACCAAGGTCAAAATCTAGCTAGCTGTCCGGACTTTACGAGAATTGTGAATGAGTAGGAGGTGTTTCACAATTACTCGCGTTGTACATCAATGGCATACACCCTCCTTGCTTATTACAATAAAACAAAAGATGACTCTTTACATGACTCTTATTTACATTGACTACTCTCTTTTATTTTTGGAACAAGAGAGGATGGAATTGATAAATACTTGATTGATTTTTCATTTTTTCATTTTTTTTTTTGATTTTTTTCTGAATATATCATTTTTTTTTTTTTTTTTTTTTTTTTTTTTTTGATAAGGAAACACTTTTGATACATATACAAAAGGAAACAAAAATTACATGACACTTTGCAAGAGGTAGCCCTTTTTGATGCACCCAGTTAAATTCGATGGTTGTCTTTCTTAATGTAACCTCCACCTTCTATCCCAACCAACCAAAGAACAAGCTAGTCAAGTTTCGTTCAGTATTCTAAAGTGATTGGCAACTAAAACTTCCGATAGAACACCTCAAGGATGAGGCTATACATGTATTGGTAGATCGTGCGCGTGCAAGTTTCTTATCACTATGTGAATTGTGCTAGAATCAGGGTGCCTAAATATCTAGACTAAGAATCCTTATAATTACATATTTGCACAAGAGTCAACATTTCAAGGTAAATGAGCTCCATTTTTATGTTTTTTTCAATTTTTATTTTTTATTTTGATTTTTTTTCTTTTTTTTTCATTTTCAAAAGAAGGAGTTCTTGTTTTCAATTATGGCATATTATCAAAGTATCTACTTTTCACCCCCAAACCTAAACTAAACATTGTCCTCAATGTTTCAAAATATGAACAAAATTATAATACAACATATGAAGAGGATCATGTTGAGTAGAGAAAAAGGAAAGAGAATACCCGATTTCGGCGAAAGCAATATTAGAACTCCGTTATTCAAGGCAAGAATCCAACATATGTCAGCCGAGATCATATTGGATTAGCAAAATATATACAAAAGGAACAAAAGGGTTTTAAGAAATTTTATCTACTGGATTATATAAAAAATTCACCATACACTAACAATCTAAAGAGTTGAGGATCAACCCAAAAGACAAAGTGTAGAGGTTTCAACAGCTTCACACAAATATAACAGGAAATAAACGCAAGTGAAACTGTGAAACAAAATGAGCTACCCCCAAACCTGGATTTTTCAACGGATAAAATTTTGGAAACAAAATCTCGCAGTTTTGGGGGTTCATCATGTACAAGGTCTAACTCAAAGTGAACTGTGCTAGGGACGGGCAAACATGCTAATTCCAACTGTGGTTCCTCAAAGTATTATACTTAAGCAAAATAGTCCAAAAGGACTTGGGAAGCACACAGTTCCAAACCTAGATTAGGGACTCTCAGAAAATCGGTTTGACAATATGGGTACAAACCAAATCTAGGTTGGGTGGAAGGCCATCAGATTGTGACTTATGTAGGACGATAGGCACATCATTACTAATCACATCAACATCTCCTAAGTCTTCTACACGTGTCACAACATGCTCACAATCATCAAACAAATTCAAGATCACAATCAGATCATCATCATCAACAAATTATTCTCATGCATCGGCAAATCAGGAGAAATATCACAATGTGACCTAGGTAGAGAATCAGACACATCAATATATTTTCATGCATATACATTAGTGTCTACAGAAGATTCAACTATTCCTATGTCATGCTCATCTTCACAGAATAATTGTACGAATCCCATGTCAATATCAAAATCATATGAATTACAATGAGTATTAGAAAAAACAACATTCATGAAGGTCGAGGGCGAGAAGCCATATGTTATTGAACCAACAGGTTCCACAATATTTTCATGTTCTTCTAACATATCATCATAATCATCATCATGGTAGCATGCATATTGGTCCTCATTAACAGTGGTGGTGTCATTAGTCGATTCATGTTCCTCTAAATTAGGTTCATATTCAACATCATTTACATGAATGGGACTAGACACTTCATTAGGGACAACATACATTTCCTCATGAATTTCCTCCTTTTGTAGGTGAAGCAAAATCTGATCTAAATATGCATGAATTCGTGATGTAGATCTATCAAAGTTTTGCTTACTGAGTCTTAAAGCTTCTGTGGTGGAGTCTAAATTCATGGGAGTACAAAATTCTTCATGTTCAAATTGTGGTGAATGGTACATGTGTGCATGGTCATTAGGGTTTACAAAATATTGATCGCAACCCTCAAAGGATTGATTATGGTCCCAATGACTACCATTCTCACAATTTATGGGCATTTCATACCTTGGATTTTCTCTAGATTGCCTAAAATTATGCAAAATATGACAATTCTCAACAGGGTGGTCTAAACTACCACATGCGGGACATGCATAGATTTCAGGTTGCCTAAGAAAATTAGATGTGACAGATTCCTCATGTGATTGCATTTCTAAAGCTGCGATTCGAGCTTCTAATTGATCGATCAGTGATGATTGTGTGAGTGAGGCACTAGCAAAATGTTCATTTTCACGTTTGGTGATGATGCATGTGTGAATAGTCATTAGGGTTCATGTATTGAGGCTCGGGACTTTGAAAATGTCCATAATAATTCCTATAACTATTGACATCATGGTCTATGGGAGGTTCATAACGTGGAGTATGTCCATACGCAAGTTCTCTAAGGGATTTGTTGTATTCCCCAACTGTAGACCAAGATCTAGACATGATTGGGCTCAAAAGCTAAGTAACTATGTTACAAAGCCCAAAATTTGGTTTTTAATGGGTTTGGATTTTTGGGAAAAATTTGGTTTTTATGGGTAACATTTGGTTTTGTCGGGTTTGAAAAAGAAATTTGGTTTTTAATGGGTTTTAGAAAATTTGGACTTAATGGGAAAAAAAACACTTTGGTTTATTGGGTTTTGAAAACTTTGGTTTTATGGGATAAAAGGCCAAGCCCACTGTTGGGTTTTGGAAAAATTGTTGTGAAACAGAGCCCAACTCTCGGCCTAGAGTTTGGGTACACGGCCCACTAACGACTTCAGCAAGCCCAGAAACTAACGAAGCCCAGCTGAGTTGGTAGGTTCAGTTAAACTTGTTTAGGTTGTTTGTTGGGTTTTTGAAACCCAAAATTTTGATAGGGACAATCCCACAGTTAAGCTCAAATACAAACCCAAAAGTTAACTTAACTTACAAGCCCAACAAAAAAATGGAAAAAATTATTACAAGCCCACAAATTAAAAATGGAAGCCCACAGGTTGGGTTCTCTTAATGGGTTTAGGCTTACTTGCTTAAGCACAGCCCAACTGCTCAGTTTGGTTGCAAAAGCCCAGTTGGGCTTTGGATCACAGCAACAGCAGCTCCAGCAGGAGGTAGCAGCAGGAGAAGCATCTCATCAGCACCACAAGCAGTAGCTGAACAGGGGCAATGTTGCAGGCTTGGCAGCAGCAGCTCTACAGGTTCAGCACAGAAGCAAGCTGCACAGGCCGGCAGCACAGGGAAGAGGAAGAAAGTAGCAGCAAGTGGCAGGCCCAGCTGCAACTCAATCAGCAGCAACAGCAAGGGCTCAGCCAAGCAAAACAGAGTCACAAAAGCACAGCAACAGGAGCACCTGGAAAGCTCAACAGAAGCTGTCAAGAACAGCAAGAACAACAAGGGAAAATGATGCAAATATGAAAATGCAAGTTATGATGCACTAAATGCTTATACTAAGATGCAAAGACTTCACTACACGACACCAAGTCCCCGGCAACGGCGCCAAAAACTTGGTGTCACGCGGTAAGTATTCCCGCCTGTCACGCGGGTGACCCGGGGACTCGGCAACGGCGCCAAAAACTTGGTGGGTTTTATAAACAACCTACAAATTGACCTGCAAGTATACATGGTCAATTGTATCTAGAATGGGAAGAAAGGGAAAGTCCACAGGGACAAGGGGGAGCAAATGTTGTTTTCTAGCTTCTCTAGCTGCTTCCTAAGCTAACATGGAGCTGAATGGACTGATGTATGAGAGCTGAATGGGGGCAGTAAACAGTGAGTGAAACAAGTAAAGATTGTGGTGTTAAGACACCACTGTGAGCATAAGGGGAAAACAAACAGTGAGAAATGAAGGTAAAATAAATGAAAGAAAACAGAAAACAAGCAAAACATTTGAAGATGGAAGTGTATGGAGATGGATGAGAATTCTCTTTCACCTAGCTAGTTCACCTAGGTTAACCTTGTCATGTGTCTAGTTAACTACCTAAAATCCTTAGATTAACCCCTAGCATTGCCTATCTGATTAAAGCATAAACAATCACAGGTCATTTAGGTTCCTAGGTTTCTAACTAATATGGTTTGTTCATCCCTTAGATTATTACTAACTCCTAGCATTAATGGTCTGTTTAAAGCACCACTAATCACAAGCCAGTGAACCCTTGGAATGTCACTAACCTAAGTGTTTTGAGCTCAACAGGGTCTAACCCAAATGGCTGACCAACATGGTTCAATGGTCTTCTCTAATATTTAAACAGGAAATTAAACTAACTAACATGTGAGAAACAAAAATTGAAAGATGGAATTAAACAGCAAAGAACAAATATGAACAGAAATTGAAGAACCCTAAATTGCTTTGAAATGGAAATTGAAATGAAATTAACCCAATTAGGGGGTATCTCGGATGACCCAAGAACCCCTTTTGCATTCTCTACAGCTTCCCTTTTATAGTTTTTCAAAAATACAAAACCCTAATTCGAAACCCTAATTTTTTGGGGAAAATCAAATTCTCTCACCAATTTCCTGAATTGAGATCGACCCATGCTTTGGGTATGTCCCCTCTGCTCTTCTGAAGCTTTTCCTGCCCTCAATTTTGTCTTCTCCTCGCTGTTGGTGAAACCCTAGCTCGAGCTTTCTTGTCAAACCCACACCTAGGGTTCAGAGATGTGAATTTGGAAAGAAGACTAGGCTAGGGAGAGATGTCGTGGTGTTGTCGGTGGTTGTGTGGTTCGAGAAGAAGGTGTAGCTAGTGGAGGTGATGGAGTTGCAGAACTTTGGAGCAGCTCTCTGCAGTTTGGGGAAGATGAGAAGAAGAACTCGATGGAGAAGAAGGGTCCGTTTGGTTAGGGGTATAGGGTTCTGATGCTAGGGTGTGAGGCGGGTGTATCAAAGGTTGATGTCAGAGACTGAAAAGCGACGGATCAACAAACTAGATGGAATCGAACGGCATCAAGGATACGGGATTAAGCGACCGTTGGATTGCGATATACAACGAAGCTAACGACTCCAGATGGGGTTAGGTACTATGTTGGTTGACAGGAGCTTTGGATTTTGATGCACAATGATGAGGTGGCCGTTGGATGATGAGATGGATCCAATCT
Source organism: Papaver somniferum (assembly GCF_003573695.1). Classification (NCBI taxonomy): domain Eukaryota; kingdom Viridiplantae; phylum Streptophyta; class Magnoliopsida; order Ranunculales; family Papaveraceae; genus Papaver; species Papaver somniferum. Next base: position 41,338,404 of record NC_039367.1, on the reverse strand, counting down.
GACGGCTCTCATGGAAATGGGTATGGATAATGGAAATGGATTTGGGTAAGAGTTTTGGGCCTTGGGTATGCCAAGCCCATATCTTCTTTAAGAACAATTCTTCCTCTTCAAGCCCACTTCTAATTGATCCGGCTCTTGCAAACATCATTCTTCGCTTCCTCCTAGCGGGAGTCTTTGCCGTTCCTTTGCTCTTTTTGCTCCGTGAGTTAACCAGGCTTTATTTAGTACCTAAAAATGCAAAATTAATTAAGAAAAGTATTTATTCTTGAAAACAACGAAAACACAGAATATGGGATAAAATATAGAATTAATGCACAAAAGATGAGTTAAATGCCAAGAAAAATATATAGAAATATGCACTTTTTTTAGCACTCATCACGCATCAAAATGTGTCGAGGAAATAACTCTCAAAGACTACTCCGGAGAAACTGTGGCTGCATTCATCAAGGAGCATATTATTTACAGGTTTGGCGCGCCTATGATAATTAGAGCAGACAATGCCAAGTCGTTCGTAAACAAGGATGTAATAGACCTGCTTCGCCAATAAAACATAAGGCTACATACCTCGACCCCCTACTACCCCCAGGGGAACGGGCAAGCGGAAGCAACTAACAAAACGCGCATTCGAGTCCTGAGCAGAACAGTGCATGATCATCACAGAGAATGGCACGAACTATTACCTCTTGCATTGTGGGTATACAGGATCTCGAAGCGTAGTTCCACGGGAACGTCACCCTATTCTCTAGTCTATGGAAAAGATGCGATACTACTAGCGGAAATAGCGGTCTCGTCCGCAAGGGTAGCGATGGCCAGTCATACTACTTCAGATGAAGTAAGATGTTTCGCCCATTTAGACACGATAGAGGAGAGGAGAGCACGAGCGGAGCGGTTCGCAGAAGCTTACAGGGAGAGCATAACCAATTATTACAACTAGAGCGTAAAGGAAAGAACCTTCAAGGTGGACGACCTGGTCCTCAAAATTGCCCCTCACGTACAGAGTAATGCCAGCACTGGTAAATTTGTTGCGAACTGGGAGGGCCCATTCAAAATAAGAAAGGTGGCAGAGAGTGGATACTATAAGCTATGGCGAATGAATGGTACCAAGGTCAAATCACCCATCAATAGCAAATGGTTGAAGTTCTATGCATAAATCACTTGATGTAAAAGAACTCGCGCTGAATAATAAAGGTTAAGCTATCAATGATGGTTTGAAAATTTACAGCAGGATACAGGAATGTCAAAGGCACCCGTTCGGCTGACAAATCTACAAAGGCTACGGGAATGCCAAAGGCGCCCGGTCGGCTGACAAATGTACAAAATGATACGGGAATGTCAAAGACGCCCGGTCGTCTGACAAATCTACAAAAGGCTACGGGAATTCCAAAGGCGCCCGGTCGGCTGACGAATCTACAAAAGTCTACAGGAATGCCAAAGGAGCCCGGTCGGCTGAAGAATCTACAAAAGTCTACGGGAATGCCAAAGGCGCCCGGTCGACTGACGAATCAAAAAAGGCTACGGGAATTCCAAAGGTGCCCGGTCGGCTGACGAATGTACAAAAGGCTACGGGAATGCCAAAGGCGCCCGGTCAGCTGACAAATCTACAAAATACTACGGAAACGCCAAAAATGCCCGGTCGACTGACAAATCTACAAAAGGATACGGGAATGCGAAAGGCACCCAATAGGACAGTCCACAAAAAGAGAGAGCATGCGCGTTTAACCTACGCCCTACCCACCCCATCTATCTGAAAAAGGAAAGGAGGGAGTAGGCACGTTTAACCAACGCCCTACCCACCCCATCTACCTAAAAAAAAAGAGAGAGTCGGCGCGTTTATCCAACTCCCTACCCACTCCGCCTATCTGAAAAAGGAAAGGAGGGAGTAGGCGCGTTTAACCAACGCCCTACCTATCCCATTTACCTAAAAAAAAGGTGAGAGTCTGCGCGTTTAACCAACGCCCTACCTACCCCGCCTATCTGAAAAAAGAGGGAATAAGCGCGTTTAACCTACGTTCTACCTAGCCACCCGTCTATCTGAAAAAACAAAAATAATAAATTGAGAGAGTAGGTGCGTTTAAGCTACGCCCTACCCACTCCGCCTGTCTGAAAAAGGAAAGGAGAGAGTATGCGCGTTTAATCAACGCCCTACCCACCCCATCTACCTAAAAAAAAAAAGAGAGAGTCGGCGCGTTTAACCAACGCCCTACCCACTCTGCCTATCTGATAAAAGAGGAAATAGGCGCGTTTAACCTATGTTCTACCTATCCACCCTATCTACCTGAAAAAAGAAAAGAGGGAGTAGGCGCGTTTACCCTACGCTCTACCCACCCCACCCCATCTATCTGAAAAAACAAAGTAGGGAGCAGGCGCGTTTAACCTACGCCCTACCTACCCATCCCATCTATCTGCAAAAAAGAAGAAGAGGGAATAGGCGTGTTTAACTCACGCACTACTATCCATTCGAAAAATCTGTGTGGCTCGTGAACCAGATCGGTATGCATACTGGTATGCAAACCATTATTGAACTGTGGTTACAAAACCGGGTATGTTTCCAAAGCGGTACACAAACTTAAACAATTTTGTGTTCCTGAACTCGGTAGTGTTTCCAAACCGGTACGCAAACCGATTTAGTTATGTGAACTACGGAACCGGGACAGTCTTAAGGTTTCCAAACTGGTACGCAAACCTAAAAAGTTCTGTGAACTGCGGAACCTTGGTTTGGTGGAAAGTTTGCAAACCAGTACGCAAGCATAAAAATTTATGTGAACTCCAGAACTTTGGTTTTGGTTTAAAGTTTCCAAATCGGTATGCTTACTGTGACTGAACCGACTTACGAACGGCAATGGTATTTGTACCTTGCACACCTACTATTCATGTCGATTATATTTTCATGTGTGTTTAAATTATTCTATGAGATAATTAGCATTTGATTAATTCTCTAAAAACACTACACTTATTTGATCACATGTTTGAGACTCGAGTTAATGTCTTATGTGTTCATGAAAATGAAAATTAAGCTTTGAAGTTCAAACCGGCTAGTTTCGGCTAACCATGTTGAACATAGTCTTTGTACATGGTTCGGACGTTACGGTTTCACCTAACCAGAGTGTATATCTTGTTTATGTAAATCAGATTCAAAGATTCATCTAACAATGGATATTGTTTGCGGTACCAAACTATCTTAGCTTAAACCTAAAGCAACTTATGCTTTGAATGTCTAAAAAGCGGACTGGGATCTATGAATCCCGACACTACTTTTTGGTGTTTCCAAGTTGTATCTGGAGTCGCCCTCTCCGGAAACCCTTTTAGGGTTTGGAGAATATAAAGTCTTCATAGGGATTCGTGAATCCAAGTCCAGTTATCTTTCCTTGATAACTTGAGTATCCTGATCTTGATTGTTTGTAGAGCTTACTCCATCGATCATGATTGATAGAAATCCTCAAAGTTCTTTTCGTCTCAAACTTTGTTGATTCCACAAGTTTTATACTTGTGAGGTAAATAATAATCTAGGATGCACTTTGGGTTGCATAAGTCCGGATTTGGAGGTTAGCTAGAATTTGTCTATTGTTATCGATTTATAATTGAAATATCACAGGTTGTGTGTTGATCAATCATAGTAGATACATCCGACCTAGTTCGTTGGATATGACTTGATTGATTCTTGGACATTGGTCTTTGGTACCTTCCAGGTAATCTCTTTGTGATTAGGTTCACGGACTTGTTTCTGTAAATGTTCTAATTGCAAGAGAAAGATATATAACTCTAGATATTATTCCTTGATTGAGTTTAACTCTCGGAGTTATATTGAGTTTGTCCATACAGATTTCTTAAGAAAATAGTGGTGGTGTATTTTGGTACCCCCGCGTTTTCAGTTGTGACTCAAACTTAAAAGTCCTAAGTGTTTATGAAAATAATTAAGCTTATGGTTCAATCGGCTAGCTGTTTGTGAAAAATGTCTTTGTACACGGTTCGGTTACGGTTCATCCTAACCAGAGTGTATATCCTGATATGTAAATCACATTTCAAAGATTCATCTAATAATGGATATTGTTTGCTTGGTTCCAAAGCTATCTTAGCTTAAACCTAAAGTAACCTGTACTTTGAAAGTCTATAAAAGGGGAACCTCAAACAACTGAGATCTTTGAATCCCAACACTACTTTTGTGTGTCCTCCTAGAGTCGTCCTCTTCCTAAAACCCTTTTAGGGTTTAGCGACTAAAAGGACTTCATAGGGATTCGTGAATCTAGGTCCAGCTATCTGTTATCTTGATAGCTCGAGTATCCTGATTTTGAGCTTGATCCATCAATCAAGATACATAGAAATCACAAAGTTCTCTACATCTCAGAATTTGTGAGGTGAATAATAATCTAGGTTGCTCTTCGGGAAGCATAAGTCCGGATTTTGAGGTTAGATAGACTTCGTCTATTGCTATCGATTTCCAGTCTCACCTTGATCTACAATCAAAAAGGAAATTACACATATATGCTTATATGTGGGAGGCAGATTGGTTTAAAGTCTTCAATTGAGTTGAAGCAACTCTTAGGCGGTAAATGACGTGAGCTAAGGAAATCATTTGCGCAGAGTTTTGCTGGGATTCAAGAGGCGTAAGGAGCGCGACTGTAACTGAATTGCAATGAGGATTTAATTCGGTCTCAACTAAATTCCAATCTGAAGTTAATTTGTAGTAGGCTAGTGTCTGTAGTGGCTTAATACAGTGGACTAGGTCGCGGGGTTATTATGCATTTGCGGTTTCCTCGTCAAAAAAACTTTCGGTGTCTGTGTTATTTCTTTTCTGCATTATATTGTTTATCTTTATAATAGAAGTATCACAAGTTGTACGTAAATCAATAAAGTAGATACATTCATCCTTGTTTGTTGGTTACGACTTGATTGATTACTTGGAAATTGATCTTTGGGATCGCCCAAGCACTCTCACACGTAAATCAGGTTCACGGACTAGTCTCTGTAAACTTTCTGATTGTGAGAGAAAGAGATATAACTCTAGATATTATTCCTTGATTAAGATTCATTAAGTTGAACTCTCGGAATTGTATTTAAGTTTGTCCATACAGATTGCCTAAGAAAAAATTGGTGGTGTATTTTGGTACCCCGCATTTTCAGAACCGATACCGTTTTTTAGACGATTTTGGTACCGAAATTAGTGGAACCAATACCGATAAAAATGCCATAATCTTACTAAGTTTGGTCTAAACCTAATTTTTAATATGAAGTTTTTGTTAATCTTATATTAATATCTAAATTCATAATTATACGTAAAACAAATGGGAAATAAAATATATTCGAAATTCAGTCAGGTAGATTAGGGCTAAATATACCAAAAACAAAAAGGACGTATATCTTCCACCCGAGATCCGATGAGTACTTACCGGGCAGGACCAATTAGAAATTGAGAGATAATAGTTCCTAGGCAATGCTACCCGTCTGGTTACTGACGGGTGTAATACTAGAAATCTAAATGAAAACCAAAATCGAATGTAGGTTTTGTTCTGGGTAATTATTCAATAACACCCCTACAGTACAAAGGGTGGAAAAACTAAGGGACTCCGCCGATTGAAATTTTGAATCTTAATTTCGTCATACTCACATACTAGTACAACATTTATTTCGTCCATAACAATAAAAAATACCTTTCTCAACCTAAAAAATACCTTTCTCAACCTAAAAAAGCACGATTACTAGTGTGAGTACCAATTTTGTTAGGGCTCGTACCAATCCACATAAAACAACACATTCCTGACTATAAGCCCTTTGGATTGGTAGCAGTACCCGCCTTTATTAATCGTGTAAAAGAGAAAGGGACAATCAAATTCTTTTGCATCGGGTTTCACCAAGTTATTTGTTAAATCATATTACAGCAACTACTCTGCAATGCTGATAAGATCATAGAATGTTAGCATTGAAGATTAATATTACGTCTATTTCATAGATTCTCTATGAATTAGGGATATTGTCATCTTTAATTGGGTATGGCCCATGTAATTACTGCCACAATTGAACTGAATTGTCATATATATACAAGAGAAATTTTTTAAACTAATGTTGTTGGGACCACCAAAAATTAATTAAATGACATATTAATTAACCGATAAATTAATAATTACTAATATACAACTTCTTAACTTACAGATACATCTACTATCAACTTATTTTATAAATAGTAGATAATATTAAAATCTTCAAAGCACCCTTCAATCTCCCACTTTGGTTTGTTGTTATGGATGCTACACCATTTTCAATTATTAGCAACGCCCTCTGGCTGTTGCTGACTGATGTCGCAACGGTACATCCGTATTGCAAAACAGCGTTTTGCAATTATTCGCAACGACAAACGCTCCGTTGCGACTCTTGGTCAGCAACGGGGATCCACAACGGACGTTGCCATTGCTACGTTGGTTATTCGCAACCAAATTCTGCCGTTGCTAAGCTTTTTTAGGAACAGAAAAAAAAAAGGCTCAGAATGAAGCCATGGCTTAAAAGGAAGCTGTGGCTTTGATTCCAAGGCTAACCCCTACGGTCTTCTAATCTAGCAGCTAGATTGGTCATCCACGTCAGTTAGGGCAACCTCCTAAGTCCTATGAGATGGCTAATCTAGCAGCTAGATTAGAAGACCACGTCAGCGAGTCCACCATCTAGCGCTGAACGGTTCAGCGCTTTAAATCTCAGCCGTTGGATCAGAAAATTTTCTCCCAGCGCTGAATGGTTCAGCGTTTTGGTTACTTTTTGAGCGCTAAACAGTTCATCTTTTGAAACTAGCTGCTAGTTGAACTGCGGGCAAACGTTAGGAGAGAGAAGTAACAGGTACAGGTGTTAACTTTTTTCCCACACTTATTTTTTGATTTTCAACACTTTTTGGCCAATCTAGTAGCTCAATCTAGCCCATAGGGGTTAGCCTAAGCCACGGCTTCATTACTAAGCCACGACTCATAAAATTATGTTTCTCTATGTTATATGTTAACTCAACATCTCTATTAACTGAACACAAAAGTGATGTATATAGCAAAAATTATTATTACTTCAATAGTCTAAAACTTACAATGATAAGCGAAAAAATCAAAACAGTTTACTTCAGATTTCAAAACCAATATTAATAATTGTTCTCATATTCTATTACATAACACAAAGTCTTAACAACAGAGAATGATCATGACAAAGAAGTGTTTAATTTGAAAAAATACTTGGGCTCTATATAATGTCTGCACATAGTCACCAAAATCACTTTGGTGGAAGTTGCCGAAGATGGAGATGATGACACAGCTACTGACCACTCGAGTATTAGGACATCAAGGACCAATGTATCCGCATGCCCTTTAAAACAAGATTACAAATTCAAACTCTAAAACAAGTGGAAGCATATTATGGTAGCGACTAAGAGCCTAAGTCATCTTTATGTAAATCTTCACAAAAATGCTTAAAACATACTCATGCTTAAAACTAGTCCAAGCAGAAAAATGCAAATGCATTGGGAAGTGTTCAAGATATACTTTTTTCTTGCTTCCCCCTCCGGCAATGTACCATTTATTCCCACATAAAATTCCACAGCTACCAGCTCTAGGTGATGGATGGAATCCACGAAGCTTAATTCTTATCCATATCATCTGAGAAGAAAAATTGTAATAAATGAGTTTAATCTGGCTAAATAAGATTCAACCTAGCATCTATTAAGAAACCAAGTTGACTATGCACACTGGCCTCAATTAGTGTTGAAATTCAAATTCAAATAAAAAAGATGCCTAAATTTAAATACCGTTTCAAAATCAAGAGAGTACAAATCATTCATAGTCCTTGATTTTGATGAACCTCTAAAAATGAAAAGGATTCTGTCATCATAGAGGGCAGCCACGTGATTAAATCTTGGAGACGGTCTACTCCCTCTGTAGACAAATACAAACATATCCACGTTTATAGAACCTCGGTAAAGTTGAGAACTGACTAATTCTTGTAACATTATGGGTAACTTAATAACATGGATAAGATCTAGAGTTGTTTGGCGGTCAGTAATTTGCCTGAGAAATTAGTAATGGGTTTTACAAGCTTAAACAAGCCTACCCCAACTTGTTTAAGACTAAAGGCTTGGTTGTTTTACAGGCTCAAACAACTTACGTGTAGTGCAGAGGAAGCCACATCAAAGACTTAAGATCGAACATACGTATATCATTCAATTTTCTTCCTTTAGCATCTTCACCCCTGAAGAGGATCAAAACTGAACCAGCTCTAGTTACACTGTGACCCCTGCGAGAAACCTGAAATGTGGTTTAATCGAACAGTTCAAATAAAAGATTACAAAAGCAAGTATTGGCATATGTCTTAGATAACGTATCACCAAGAAGTTCGTAAGGATAAAAATTTGAAACATTACCGGAACTTCCCCTCTGGCTTCCATAAGTGACCAGCATTCCGTTTCTATATCAAATGCCCATACTGGAAAGCCAAGAAGAGAACATTATATAAGTTGATAACACCATACAAAAGGAAGCATGTCAGTTATGTTCTTAAACCCTTCGAGCCCATTGGGAATTGTTGATAGGTCACAAAAATAAAGCTTGTTAACTGGGTCGCAGCTCTCGTTAATGTACAAAAGAACATGCTGCATATCAAAGTGAAAATGATTCAACAAGTTCTACATATTATAACTAGAAACAACTCTCAATGAGGAGAACTTATCAGTCACGAAGCGCTACTTCTCCTCTCTGAGAGATCAGTTAAGAAACTCAGATTTTGTTTTACAAAATACAAGTGGTGTTAGATATCTTTTAGGGTCCAGGACCATATTGAAGTGGATAAAGCATTTTGTACAATAAAAATAAAGAAGGCACAATGAAACTCTTTAGCATTGAACGTCAATACACCATGTTATCTCGTATGCTTAAGAAACTAGCTTATGGGAATACTATGCATTTACTTCTCTGCAAATTAGTAATATGTATAACTTGTCTAAGGTGTCAAAGCACACATACAACATTTAGTATTCAGATAAAGCCATTAGTGTCGAATTAAGTTTTGCATCAACAGAAAAGCTATAGCGAAAGGCTACAAAAACTAGACATAATCTCAGGTACAGTGTTGGTGATATTACCATCCCATCATCCATAACTTGTGCCCCGAACAAAAACTTGGGATTTTCTGGATTTTTCCAACATAAAACATCTTCAGATTGGTCTATACCCAAGAAGTGATGGTAAAGCTGGTGATTAAGATTTGAATTCGTCTCAGTAAAGATTTTCAACATCCACTTCATCACCTTCCTACAAATATCACAAATACAATTGCAATCATAATCAATAAAATCAAAAAAATTATACCAAAAACGAAAAAAATTTGATTGATCCACTTAGCATAACGTCCTCAACTGGTTCATCCTTGTATTTGTGAGTCCAAGAAATCAATTCGAAAATCTCAAAATTACAGAAAATTGGAAACCCTAATTGAAAATTTTGGTGAAAATAAAATAAAAAATAGAGAATTACCCAATATCACCCTGATCATCTTCATCCATTGATGATGACGTTTGAAGAGGAGACCGTGATCTGGGTTTAGGTTTTTTTCTTCACTTCAAACAAACAAGATGAATCAGAAGAAAAAAAAAACCTAACAAGAGTAAGAAGAAACAAATGGGATTAAACGAAACAAAAAGATAAAATCGTATAGGATTCACAGCTGAAACCCTAGAAATCAAACCCTGTAAACTGAAATGAAAATCTCTAAAATCGTAAAATATTTAAACCCTGTAAACTGAAGTGAAAATATTAAGAAAGAGATTTAAAACCTGGTTGATTTCAGAGCTTCTGTGGAGAGGAGATGAAAGAGAGATGATGTTCTTCAGATCTTCTATGGAGAGGAGATGAAAGAGAGATGAAGTACTAATGAAATAATCTGATTTTATTAATAAATTGTTATTGTTGTTCAGTAAATCAAATTGAAAAAAGGGTAGTAGTAAGATTGGTTTCTAGAGATTTGATTCTTGCGGTTCTTGATTATTAAACCTAAATTGTTGCCTTTCCAATATTACATACATACACTTACAATTAAAACTAATACATAAACTGATAACAAGGGTTTTACTTGGTAACTATTTTGTTATATGGGTTTGAAGTTGAACTCTGAAGATGTTACGAGCAGGCGACGGTAACAGGGGTGGAAGAAATTGGGAGGAGAAAAACAAGACGACGGTGGCCAGTTTAGGTCCTGTGTATATCACTTTGGATTTGATTTGGTTTATTCTGGGCCTGTGTATAAGCTTACGTGTATATAAAAGATTGTGGCCCTGTGTATATCCAAGGTTTTTGCATATGGATAATAAAAGCAAAGATTCTAGACTGACCGCCTTCTCCTAAAAGCAAGTCTTACGGTGGAATCCAAATTATTCCAAGTGTGGAAAAATCATGAAATGCCAAGTCTAGTGGCTTTCATGTTGGGGTCTTTCACAGAAAATTCAAGCAAGGTTTCACGATTTCGTGGAAGGGTTCGTGGAATCCATCTGAACGCCAATAAGAATAGCGCTAAACGCTAATAAGAATAGCGCTAAAAAAACGCCATTAAGAATTGCGTTTTTTTTTATCCGTAGATTTAAAATGAGTTGTTGAAATCTAACGGCTGAGAAAAAAGCTCCATTCTTAATAGCGTTTTTTTAGCTCCATTCTTAATTGCGTTTTTTTAGCTCCATTAAGAATAGCGTTTCTACTATTCCACCATTACACTTGCGCTTCCATCCACAGCTCCAAGTGCTGAGGTGGCGTGGAAGATGGAAGATGGATGGATTCCACCATAAGACTTGCTCTAACAGACATAGTGGGGTCGGCCTCATCCTAAATCCACCTGTTCTAAACCATCGCGTTGGGAGGGGAGCAACCCGTTATGTATGTTGGGACAGATCACGGTCAGTGTAGCATGACTGTAATAAAAATAATATCGTCCAATATCAGTCAGTGGCTTGAATCAAACAAAATTACATGAAAAACAAAATAAAGACACCTTAAATATAATTTATCATCTTATTTTTTTCTTCTAATTTTATATTCTTAACTAGAATATGACCCGTGTCATAATGACCCGAGGTTTTTGATTGTTGTCAGTAATAAGTGGTCGTTAAAGTTTTTTCCAGTATTGTGCATATTTAACACACCTATTTTTGTTTCTTGTTGTTGGCAGATGGTGTTTGCTTAGATAAGCGTCAAAATGTTGTTGGTTATCTTAGTATTGAATGTAGATAACCAAAAATTATATAAACCAAAAGTTCTGAATTTCTCTTAATTCTACATCTCCCAAAAATTCCGTAAATTTCATTTAAAACCTAATGTAAGCACATGGATTTGACCAACCCCGAAGACATGAGAATGGGGGCTTCGGGTAATGAACAACCGAAGCCACCATTGACTATGACATGGTCACAAAGGTCATGCGCCCTTAGTAAATGGTTGTTGTTGTATAGTAAAGCTCATATTGTAAGGAGGTTGTCCACTTGAGGTCCACCTTAAGCCAACTTCTCTTATAAAAAGAGGATGCCCAAGATGAGAGAAGGTAGAGCTAGAATATCTTAGAAGAGAGAGAGAGAGCTTTTCAGAGAATTGTACTGTGTACTGGGATTAGTCTCCTCTCAACCTTATAATAATATTAGGGTGTTTACATTTGACGACTTCATTGGGGACTAATCCTCAGTACCAGTACAAAAAATCATCATGGATTCGGGTGATAGCAACCTCGGGTGACAAAATATCCAAAACATCACAAAACTGCCTCCAACTGAATAGCACAATCGTCATACGAAGTCACTACTACTCTCGACAATCAATTGCCGAAGTCGATAACAACATCACTAACATCAACAGATCCGGAGATAAAAGGACAGAGACAAGAGACGAAATCTCTGGAGCGGAGAATTTGAAGAAAAACTTCATCACATACTAAAATCAGCAGATTTCTCATCAACAATCAACTTAGAAACAAATTTCTTCTTCATATCTCTCTTATATTGTTCTTATTGCTTCAAATCTACAAGTTTTGAGAAAAATTTCAATCTGATTTTCATAAAAATCTGAAATTACTTTCAAAATCTTTATTGAAACAAGTTTTAACAGTAGATCCATGATTACTAAACTTTGTATTACAAACCCTTTTAGGGATTTTCTATGAAAAAAAAACAGAAAAATAGTGATTTTAACCTAATTTGGGTTTTCTCCTGTGAATATTTTTGGTACTCTTCGTCCTGCCTGCAATAAAATTTGGCTTAGAGATATTCTAACCACACATCAGGTCAACTTGTTGTTGCAGCAATGATTAAGGGACAAAATCGAGTCCAACCATACAGCGAAGAGAGTTCCAAAGTTATCTCGTGCAACTCAATTCAGAGAACCAATCTCGGACGAACAGTCAAAGCTCAGTCTATATCGGACCAGAGCAACATCGGAGCAAGAGTCAGCCAGCACGATGTTGATTCAACAGAGCTCGGACTCATCAGTTCACCTCTAAGCACCAAACTCGGACAGACAATCAATAGGAAGGCCCGAGCATGACCCATACCACCAACCATCAGCAATTTCCACATGCAACGACTGATAAATGCCTAAAATACATCTTTTGAATGTCAATTACTTATATTTTTCTTAGTTATTTCTCTTGTATTTTTGTATATTACGCGTTGTTTGCATTTTGGATTCATGTGACAAGAAAGACGCAAAAAGAGCCTCAATTCGCTATTTGGGAACCTTGAGAATTGGCGGAGTCGAAGGATAGACGGACACAAGCGTTCAGAGCATCAAAAGCAGAATTACCAGAGCATCTGTGTGCTGCAGGGAAGAATTACTAAATAGACTTGCTACCTGGCTAAGGGCCACCAGCTCTTATTTACTACTTGCACAGACAGAACAAGGTCGAAATCTTATTCCCCCATTTCAGTTCCGTCCCAGCTCATGCACGCTCCACCAGTTCTGCACCAAGACCCTACCACCAACAAAAGTTGAGTCTTATGGCTGGTCGAGATGGCAAACATTTAGACTACACGGAACTTTGTGATACAGTTTGACATGGTTTATGACCGAAGAATACATGTCTGTTTTATGAGCTAATGCCATTGATTTGCAGTGAACTAATGGAGGAGGCTAAGAAGAGATTCGAGTCTGTCATTGGGTTAGGATGATTGGGTTTTGCTGAATCCGAAATCTCAATCGAAAATTCAGTAAAGAAAGAATCAAGAGTTGGTATTGTACAGGTTCATTCAAATCAGTTGGACAGTGGTTTGTGGGTTTTGTGATGAATGTCTGAGTTTGTGTGAATGTTTACTATGGTGGGTTCGTCTGTAATCAACATTTGGAGGGAAGGAGTTATATGGAGGATTAAAAATCAACAATACAGCCATCTCCTACACTTCCAGAGAACACACATATGGTGTTTGTAGAAATGCCTGAAAGACTGTTCTTCACAACTCAGGTTCAGCTGCTTGTTTACTGCTTCAGTTTTCTAGGACCCTGTGTGATTGTTGGAGAAGGTTTGGGACTTGACTATGACCGGGATTCGTAATACAAGCAGAGTGGCTCGAGTTTGGAGTCTATGCTCGAGATTTACAAGGGTAATGGGTGCGGTCTGGCAGCGAGAAAGCAGTGAAGACACCAACTGCTCTGCCAAGGTTCAGTGCCAGCAAACTATGAGTCCGATGGCTAGTTGCGAAGGATCGAGAGAGAATTTCGAAGGCAGGGAGGAGACAAGTCAGGGAGAAGTATTAGGAGTTGGGTCTTTATCGTATGATTGGAGAACAAGAAAAGAAGCTATAAAACGGGGTTAAACCTAAACATGCAGATCATCTCATATCCCCTTCAACTGTTCGCATCTTCAACAGAGAGGAGCTCTGCTCCTCTCCAAGCCTCCATCATCCATCATCTATTCCATCAGCATACATCTCCATCACCGCCTGCACCTGCATCCACCAGTTCTGCACTTCACCAGCCCACCTGCATCTCACTTTGCATCCACCAACATACCACCATCAGTTCGTATATCACAGCATAACCAACAGCAGCTGCAGTCCACCATCTCACCACTACCAGCACTTCCACAATCCATCACCAGTTCCTTCACGCTGCAACAGATTACCAGCCAGACATATCAACAGCAAGTGATCACTTCCAGTCGCAACTTCATCCACTATTCTCGCATCCAGGCCATCATCACCACTACATCACTTCACGAGCTGGACACTTTGTGTCATTGGTTTGAATTGCCTTTTAGTTGTGTTTGCAGATTTCTGTTTTGTTGTTTTGCTTGTGTTTCATTATGAACTCCACTAGCTAATTGCATCCTGATTGGGGACGATTTTGACGTCCGAACATGAACTCAAACTGATACTTAAACTGCCTGTTTTCTTGCAATCCATCTTGTTATTGCTTATTCTCTACCGTGCCAAAAGTGTTTATGAATTATTCTTGAATCGTTTAAGTTGCAAATTAAATTGGTTTATGGATGATTCGATTGCTAATTCGAGAGCTCTTCGACCCGTAATTGTCTAGATGTTCCGAGTACAAGTAGCGATACGTAGATATTGATGATGGGATTTTGTTAAATATTCATGTGTAGAGATTGACACTAGTAGATGAGTCGAGCCTATGTATTTGTCACTAGGAATAACCTATCTCAAAAAACTTAAAGCATTTGTTTAAGTCACACCTAGATAGCGTACTTCTAGGAAACTTGGAAAGTAGAATCCGGTAGTCGAGCGCTTCCGTGTCCGGTGAATTATGGGATTGCGGGATATTTGAGCGTACTAAATATTCTAGGGTTATTAGTAATGGGTACTTTGCAGAAACATAGTTATATTGATAAGATTCTTGTTTCGTGAATGAAAAAGAGTCCTTGATCATTTTCATCCTCATATTTGCATTAATATTCAGAAATTGAATTGACAACTTCAGACTCAACTCTCCTTTAGGAACGAACCTGCTTGCCCGTATACTACTAGTTAGTGTAAGAGAAGTAATGAATTTATATTTGCGAGTTCGACACCTCGTCAAAATTGGCGCCGCTGCCGGGGAGCAGTCGGTAGTTTGAGTTGTTATTTGATTTTGTGTTTTTGTATTTAGTTTTTATTTTTATCTTTTGCTAATTTGTTTGCTTAGAATTTTATTTTCAGGTGCAACAATCACTTGTTTGCGTGTGTGCACAATTGGGAACAAGAGGTAAGTCTCTTAACGAGTTGTGTGCATAATTTTCAAGATGTATCCTTTTGGGAACAACATATATGGTTCACAAGACCAAACATATTATGGTAATAATTCTGATTTTCAATCTCACTCTTACAATAGCTTCCAACCATATGTGGGATACAATCAAAACCAATCTTTTGGTTATGATGACTATTCTACAAGACCTTGTGATTTTTCTCATACATCGCAGCAACCTTTTGGTGGTTATGTAAGTGGACAATCACAAGGATGGGGGGATAGTTATACTTCTCATACGTTCCAATCTAGTTTCTTGCAGCTGCCTAATGAATTCATGGATTTGCAACGTACATGGAACCAGATTGACTCAACTTCCAACATGCCGAGTTTTGTACCTAGTGAAACATATGATAGTGTATTTAGACATGTTCCGGATCGTACTTATGATCTTTTACCCATTCAACGGGAAGAGACATGGTCTAAAGAACCTATTGTGAGTAATAGCGGAAAACGTGTTAACATAAAGAAACTCTTTAGACAATGTGAGCGGTTGGAAGAAGAGGGAGCAACGGAAGAGACTCTTCAAGCAATTTCTAACGCCATACATATGAAGGTTAACCGCCGTGTGGATAATGGAGAAGAGGCCCAAGAAGAAGATTCCGAGGATGATGAACCCTTGGAAAATGTTGATAATGATGGTGATGCTAGCTCAACTCATGATTCTAATGATCGTTCTCCTATTCAAAAGGAAGAAGTTGAGTCTACAAACACTAAAATTATTGATGGTAGAGAGATGATGATTATGACTTCTCTGTGAATAACACCCCTAATTCAGAGATTGTGAATACTTTGAATGAGAAGTCAACTTGTGACGAATCACATAAGAATTACGAAAATTTGCTTATGAAGATTCTGATTTCTTTTCCGATGAGGAGGACTTGGATATAAAAGAAACTGATGAAGAATGGCTCGTAAAGAGTCTGAATGAGAATTGTGATACTTGTGATGTAGGAGAATCAATGGACTTTTTCAGAAGTACTGAGGATCCTGTAATGCGTGAGATTATGCGAGGTTTGTCTAACCCATTATATGAGTCTCTATCTAATGATGATCCTTCCAAACTTGAAGTAGTTTCTCAAAGAGTTGAGAATCCATCTTTTAGGAAAATACCTCATTTGGGGCTAGAATTATGTGCTTCTAAAGTTCTTTCCAAATTTCTTGCTTCCAAGTATCCACCATATGTGTTTGAGTCTAACACCATGCAGGTTTGCGAAGAAAAACCAATAGAAGTGCCTTACACTTATGTTTTGTATACACTTCCGAGTGTAGAAAAGACTAAGTGTGGGGGTAACTCTCGTGGGATGATAGTTTCATTGTTTCCCACCATTTGCTAACATTCTTGTGAAGCTTTTGCAATATATGCAGATTGTTTTGTGGGTAGATCCTCAAATTTTCAGATTGTTGATATATGGGGAGTCTATTTTGAATATTTCTCGTATGCGTCAACCAGGTGAACAATTTCAATTCTTACTTCCTTGTCTTTTTCAAGTATTCCTCTTATTCTTTTTGCAATGATTTGAAACATTGAAGACAATGTTTTATTTAAGTGTGGGGGTAGGGTATAATAAGAAAAAAATTGATGTATACACAAAACTCTAACTTTTAGAGATTTTTGAACAATTTAGAATAAACACTAGCTTTCTAAGTAGATGGAATTTTTTCTTGACGATGAGGTATATATTAGATGAGTCGGGATTACATGCCAACTAAATAGCTTGTTTAGTGTTTATCCTCTATTGTTCAGAAATAACTATGAGTTGGACTATCAGTTTATGTATTTTGTATATAGTTTGTAGAATTTGATGCCTTTAGTTAAAAAAAAAAATTTGCTTTATAAACTTCAAAATCTAGAAACTTGTGCCTTCAGGATGACACTAGACAATATAAGTGGATAGAACCATCTTGATTGCAGGAGTTGAGGAATCCACTAACTAAAAGGACAGAGCTCAGGTGTTATAAATTATATGATAGTTGTTACCATATCTCGGAATCGTCACCATATCACCTTCTGTTTTTATTTTTGCAAACTTTTGTTTCTCTAAGTGATTTGGTGGATCACTAACATCGAATTGTTATTACTGCTAGGATGAAATAGAGTGATTGAGTTACTAAAAAAAAAAGACCTGCCCAATTAGACCAACCGGAGTATATAAAAAAAATGAAATATGAAAAAAAAAATTGACACTTGGATAGCAATATGTGTGTGTTCTCCCTGTCTCCGTCGCCTAAACAAGCGTGGAATGCAGGATCCACATGAATTACCATGTAACCTGCTGACAAGAAGCATGCGCTTGGATCCAAAAGATCTAATCATGTTGTCAATTCGAAAAGAAAAAAAAAAGGAAAAAAAGAAAAGAAAATAAAAATAAAGTGAAAAATGAAAAAAGGAAAAAAAAAATTATTATTATTATTGTTCAATTAATAAATTGACCGCTGGTTCCCTTGTATTTGCCAGTCGAGTTGATCTAGAATTAGGATTATCGACCACTGGTTCTCTTGTATATGCCAGCTGAGTTGATATTAGATTTCAGACCAGTATCTCAGTCCATTAGGATTCATAGGTTCATCTTGGAAGTGACCTTCAGACAGATATGGGAAACACCGTTCACTTTAGTCAACATTCGCAAACATCTACTTCTATATCCATCTTCTTAATCTATTCATGTGTGATTGTGGTTAGTTAGATTCCGAGTATTGTGGTTTGTTCGAATTTCTAAGTAGAGCTATATATGAACTGGATTTGCATCAAGGTACTTCCTCCTGTAATCATTTTGGATTCGTTCATAGATTCTTCACAGGTAGTTGGAATTTAGAGTAAAAGGTTTTGTAGGTATATCTCTTGTAAACCTTCACGAGACTATAAGTCGTCCACTAAGGACACCTAGGGATTTAAAAGGCTTGTTATTTATGCTAAAAGTAACCGTAATCTCGACGACAAGGAGTTGTTCTATTTTAGTTTTGTTTTGTTTGCTCGAGGACTAGCAAAGATTAAGTGTGGGGGAATTTGATAAATGCTTAAAATACATCTTTTGAATGTCAATTACTTATACTTTTCTTAGTTATTTCTCTTGTATTTTTGTATATTACGCTTTGTTTGCATTTTGTAGGTATTTTGGAGTCACGTGACAAGAAAGACGCAAAAAGAGCCTCAATTCGCTATTTGGGAACCTTGAGAATTGGCGGAGTCGAAGGATAGACGTCCCACAAGCGTTCAGAGCATCAAAAACAGAATTATCAGAGCATCTATCTGCTGCAGGGAAGAATTACTAAATAGACCTGCTACCTGGCTAAGGGCCACCAGCTCTTATTTACTACTTTCACAGACAGAACAAGGTCGAAATATTATTCCCCATTTTAGTTCCGTCCCAGCTCATGCACGCTCCACCAGTTCTGCACCAAGACCCTACCACCAACAAAAGTTGAGTCTTATGGCTGGTCGAGATGGCAAACATTTAGACTACACGGAACTTTGTGATACAGTTTGACATGGTTTATGACCGAAGAATACATGTCTGTTTTATGAGCTAATGCCATTGATTTGCAGTGAACTAATGGAGGAGTCTAAGAAGAGATTCGAGTCTGTCATTGGGTTAGGATGATTGGGTTTTGCTGAATCCGAAATCTCAATCGAAAATTCAGTAAAGAAAGAATCAAGAGTTGGTATTGTACAGGTTCATTCAAATCAGTTGGACAGTGGTTTGTGGGTTTTGTGATGGAGTTTGAAAGAAGCTCTTGAAATCCCTGTTAGTCGTAAAACCCTAGAATGCTAGGGAGTTGGGCTGTTTTGGGGAGTTTGAAGGAGTTTTTAGTGTATTTTGGTCTCACCAGAAATCTCTCAAAAGAGTAGAGATTTGGAAGGGAGTTTGGTCAGAGAAAAACATAGGAGAAGGAAGGAAGGAAACGCTTCAGCTTTCAGGTATTTTTTTTTCTCATCTTTTCTTCTTCGATCTCTCTATGATTGTTTTGTTTTGATTGTTTATAGTTTGTTTTTGTACTATCTTGATATTTTTCTTCATATCAATTTTTAGGGTTTATTCCATTAAGTAGAAAACCCTCTTCTTCAACAATCAAAACCCTCTTCTTCACTCTCTGTCAAAAATCCCGAACCCTCAACATCAAGATCGATCTGTTGTTTCCCCTGAGAGATTTTGAATCTCTGCATGTTTATTGGATGATTGATTTTTCGCCTGTATTTTGTGTGCATGTCTAGTATTGTTCAAAATATGGTTTGGTTTAACAACATGTTGCTTGAGTAGTTTTTGTTCGAATGTCCGTATAAAAATGGAAAAACTGTTCGTATTTTCGGTTCATACATAAAGGCCAAAGCTTGGCTTTCCTGTTTTATGATGCAATTATCCCTAGACAAAAATTATAGAGTAGTTGTTTAGAAGCTAACTTGTTTGGCACCCTGCTGCAAAAGTGTGCTGCAAAAGTGTGAATGAGTTAGAGTTGGATAATATATAAAAAGAACTTTGTTAGTTGAAAACAGAAATGTGCTAACCGTGCTCAGGTCTTCTCCCTGCGCAATTGCATTCCATAAGATTGTACATCTGAAATATTGTACACCCTGGATTGGATTTATTAGTAATATGCTCTTTTCGATAGCACGTTAAGGGAAGGAAAGCAAAATATTGATACTAAATGCGAACTAGAAGTAATATGCTCATTTGTGTGCCCTCTTAAGTTTCTGAATTTCCATCTTTACACAGAAAAATGGCAGACCTCTATCAACACGACAAAGGTAATGAAGTGCATAAGAAATTTTACCTTTTCAAGTTTTCTTCTCAGGTGTTTGCTCATGTTCCCATTGGGTTCCTTTTATTGGTCAGTCCTTCTGTAATTAAGTGAAATTAAGATAATCCCAAAATTTCTTTCTGGTTACATAAGATTAAACTCCATGAACCTGCAACAAAATCAACTTTTTTTTCAATTATAGAGTATGAACAGTGAATATCATAAAAGTATAATTTACTTCATTGATCAGAAAGAAACAACACATTCTTTTACATTTCAATGGATTTGGCTTACTTTCTCTCTTGGCCTACTACTCTATAAAAAGATGCAACCGTTTATCGGAATCGACATGGAATTACATCTCAAAATGTGTTAGCGGTTTGGAACTTCGACTTGGAGTTCATATACGTGCTCAGTGGATGGGAAGGGTCTGCTCATGATTCGAAAATCCTTAACGACGCAATGACAAAAAGAAATGGACTGAAAATACCGCAAGGTAATTTTACTTTTATCTAATGTGAAGTTTTGATTTTTTTGGTTAAGTTATATTTGGGTTCTACTTAACGAAGTTTTCTTTTTGTGTTTTATTCAGGTAAATATTACTTGGGGGATGGTGGGTTTGCAAACCGGCGATATTGTTTAACACCATATCGTGGCCAACGTTATCATTTGAAATAATTTTCTGGTACGGGTAATCATACCAAAAAGGCTGAAGAATTATTTAACATGCATCATGCTTCTTTGAGGAATGTAGTTGAAAGATTGTTTGGTGTTTTGAAGTCTCGTTTCTTGATCTTTAAGTCTCAACCTCCATTTCTGTATCAAGTGCAAGCGGAGATAGTGACAGCTTGTGCATGCTTACACAACTTCTTGCGAAAAGAATGCCGTTCAGATGAGTTTCCAGTCGAGGAAGAGGACGAGGAAGATAGCCATCCATCAACGCTTGTAAATGACGACGAAATTTTGACACAACAAACTCAAGAACAACAACGTCAAGAAGCTAATGCATGGAGAAAGAGTATAGCGGATGATATGTGGGAAAAATTTCGTGAACAAAGGGAGTTAGAATTGTATGGAGACCGTTAAAATGAAGGGAAACAAAATTATCTCGTTGCACAAAATAACATACTATTCATACAGAGATAGGGTCATTTTCATTTGTTTTTTTTTCTTTTGGTTAAAGATCAATGTTATTTGCAAATGAGAGTTTATTGTTTCTTAAAAGAGAATGAGTTAGGAGTGAACTCTCTCAAACTCCCTCAAACTCCCTCTAATAAACTCTCTCAAACTCCCTACACTCCCCCAAACTCCATGAACTCAAAAACACCAAACTCTCTCAAACTCCCTACACTATCTCAAACTCTCTCAAAATCCCCAAGATTTAAAATACACTCAACTCCCCACAAATCACTCGAGGACTAACCCCCTGTTAGACTACAAGGAACTTTGTGATACAGTTTGACATGGTTTATGACCGAAGAATACAGGTCTGTTTTATGAGCTGATGCCATTGATTTGCAGTGAACTAATGGAGGATGCTAAGAAGAGATTCAAGTCCGTCATTGGGTTAGGATGAATGGGTTTTGCTGAATTCGAAATCTCAATCGAAAACTCAGTAAAGAAAGAATCAGGAGTTGGTATTGTACGGGTTCATTCAAATCAGTTGGACAGTGGTTTTTGGTTTTGTGATGAATGTCTGAGATTGTGTAAATGTTTAATATGGTGGGTTCGTCTGTAATCCACATTTGGAGGGAAGGAGTTATATGGAGGATTAAAAATCAACAGTACATCCATCTCCTACACTTCCAGAGAACACACATATGGTGTTTGTAGAAATGCCTGAAAGACTGTTCTTCACAACTCAGGTTCAGCTGCTTGTTTACTGCTTCAGTTTTCTAGGACCTTGTGTGATTGTTGGAGAAGGTTTGGGACTTGACTATGACCGGGATTCGTAATACAAGCAGAGTGGCTCGATTTTGGAGTCTGTGCTCGAGATTTACAAGGGTAATGGGTGCGGTCTGGCAGCGAGAAAGCAGTGAAGACACCAACTGCTCTGCCAAGGTTCAGTGCCAGCAAACTATGAGTCCGATGGCTAGTTGCGAAGGATCGAGAGAGAATTTTGAAGGCATGGAGGAGACAAGTCAGGGAGAAGTATTAGGAGTTGGTTCTTTATCGTATGATTGGAGAACAAGAAAAGAAGCTATAAAACGGGGTTAAACCTAAACCTGCAGATCATCTCATATCCCCTCCAAATGTTCGCATCTTCAACAGAGAGGAGCTCTGCTCCTCTCCAAGCCTCCATTCTCCATCATCTATTCCATCAGTAAACATCTCCATCACCGCCTGTACCTGCATCCACCAGTTCTGCACTTCACCAGCCCGCCAGCATCTCACTTTGCATCCACCCGCATACCACCATCAGTTCGTATATCACAGCATAACCAACAGCAGCTGCAGTCCACTATCTCACCACTACCAGCACTTCCACAGTCCATCATCAGTTCCTTCACGCTGCAACAGACTACCAGCCAGCCATATCAACAACAAGTGATCACTTCCAGTCGCAACTTCATCAACTATTCTCGCATCCAGGCCATCATCACCACTACATCACTTCACGAGCTGGACACTTTGTGTCATTGGTTTGAATTGCCTTTTAGTTTTGTTTGCAGTTTGTTGTTTTGCTTGTGTTTCATTATGAACTCCATTAGCTAATTGCATCCTGATTAGGAAATTTTTTTGAAAAAGCGAGGGTCTAACAACACCACCCAATATTTCGATTACCAATCTGTATGGACTAACTCCGAAATACTTTTCTAGGGAATCAACTAGACAGTCAGACTCAATCTAGATAGAAAGTATCTCAAGGAGTTATTATTTCAATCTATCGATTTGATCTTTACTCAAGCAAATAGAAATCTGCGAGTCTTTATCAAAGAGAGATAACTTGGACGGTACCAAAGACCAATGCCCAAGGATCAATCAACAACCAAAGGTTGGATTAGAGAAGATGATGATCACGAACGCACAACCTGCATTATTCAATTATATAAAATATAATGCGGAAAAGAAATAACACAGACACCAGAAATTTTGTTAACGAAGAAACCGCAAATGCAGAAAAATCCCGGGACCTGGTCCAGATTGAACACACACTGTATTAAGCCGCTACAGACACTAGCCTACTCCAAGCTAACTTCGGACTGGACTATAGTTGAATCCCAATTAGTCTCCCACCGATCCAAGGTACAATTGTACTCCTAGGCCTCTGATCCCAGCATGATACTACGCACTTGATTCCCTTAGATGATCTCACCCACAACCAAGAGTTGTTGTAACCCAAAATCACAGACTTGATAATAAACAAATTTGTCTCACACAGAAAAGTCTATCAAAGGATAAATCTGTCTCCCACAGATAAACCCTAGGTTTTGTTCCGTCTTAAGATATGAAATCAAGGTGAACAAGAACCAATTGATAATCCGGTCTTATATTCCCGAAGAACAACCTAGATTAATCAATTACCTCTCTACAATCCTTCCTGACTACACAAACGGATTGTCGAGGAATCACAAACAGTGAGACAAAGATGTTTGTGACTTCTTTATCTTGTCTATCGGAGAACTCTCACGATCTCAAGCCAATCAATCGATTGTACTCGTAAGATAGAAGATGCAAGATCAGATCACACAACTACAATAAAGTAGTATCGGTCTGGCTTCACAATCCCAATGAAGTCTTTAAGTCGTTAACCTGATTTTAGAGAAGAAAATCAAAGGTTAATGGAGATCGACTCTAGCGGGCACACTAGTAGCACACAGACGTGTGGGGATTAGTTTTGCACAATGCTAGATGTCTCCTTTATATAGCCTTTAAATAAGGGTTTTTCCTTAGTTACAAAGCAATCCTTATTCACCATTAGATGAAAACCTGATTTAGATTCAAGCTAATATTTCTCAACCGTTAGATCGAAAACTTAGCTTGTCACACACACTTGGGTAGACGTTTACTGGGTTCGTGAAAACCATGCCCAAACGTGTATGTGTATGTTGGTTCAACATAGTAACCCAAAAGGTTAACCATATGAGCATTTCATATTAACCTTGTTCTTCTTCACCATAACTAATTCAATTGACTCAAATGAACTAGTTAAAGAGTTGTTCAATTGCTATGAGATCTTATGTAACTACACAAGACACAATTGAAGCAAAGATGATTCGATTCGATTGAATCGGCTCATGAACATTATAGCCATGGTTTGCATAAAGCATTCCTTAGTAATTTAATGTTTCATGTTCAGAGCACATCTTTAGATCATAACCTCTTAAGTTCACAAACAAGTTCGCGGACATAAGTTAATCGGTTGAGTTTTCCAAACTCAGCAGAAATTCTTGGAAAGAGAACTTCCACCAGTTCGCGGAATGGGTTCGCGGACTGAGTTCGCGGACTAAGCACACAAACGAGTATTTGGAAAATCCCAGCAGAAATTCTCGGTCGAGAACTTCCGACAGTTCGCGGACTTGGCAAGCCAATTCCACAATCCTCCTGATTTCTCTTGATCAACAAAGTTCGAAAACTTCGGTTCAAGGAATACATGGTTATGTAATCTAAACTCTCATTTCAATCATTGAGACATTCTCAGAGGACGCTATGTAGTCGTTAATCACAGACCGATTCACATCAGAGCAATTCTCAAAGTGATTGAAATTTTTCATGACTTTCGTCACAAGGTGAAGATAAACTTGATCAAAGCGAAACGCTTTACCAACACAGGATTTCGAGATAAAAGATAAGCAATGAATGCTCAGCTCGAAATGTCAAATGTGTATGATCTAGTCTATATAGCATACGACTTTTGTCTCATAAGAAGTAGGAGATAGAAGAGATAGACTTTTGAGTGATAAATAAGTTCAAGTCTCCACATACCTTTTTGTTGATGAAGTTCCACGGTTCCTTGTATAGATCTTCGTCGTTGTATGATGAATCGCCATGAAGTCCTTGAGCTCAACTACACTTTTCTATCCTAGTCTGAGACTTAGCTATGTAGGCTAGAAATCAAGACTTATAGTTTTGATCACTAACATTGACAAACATGCTTGAGATAGCAACGCATGCGAGGTTGACCGAGCTATGCTCTAACAATTTTGACGTCCGAACATGAACTCAAACTGATATTTAAACTGCTTGTTTTCTTGCAATCCATCTTGTTATTACTTATTCTCTACCATGCCAAAAGTGTTTATGAATTATTCTTGAATCGTTTAAGTTGCAAATTAAATTGGTTTATGGATGATTCGATTGCTAATTCGATAACTCTTCGACCCGTAATTGTCTAGATGTTCCGAGCACAAGTAGCAATACGTGGATATTGATGATGGGATTTTGTTAAATATTCATGTGTAGAGATTGACACTAGTAGATGAGTCGAGCCTATGTATTTGTCACTAAGAATAGCCTATCTCAAAGAACTTAAAGCATTTGTTTAAGTCACACCTAGAGAGCGTACTTCTAGGAAACTTGGCAAGTAGAATCCGGTAGTCGAGCGCTTCCGTATCAGGTGAATTATGGGATTGCGGGATATTTGAGCGTACTAAATATTCTAGGGTTATTAGTAATGGGTACTTTGCAGAAACGTAGCTATATTGATAATATTCTTGTTTCGTGACTGAAAATGAGTCCTTGATCATTTTCATCCTCATATTTGCATTAATATTCAGAAATTGAATTGACAACTTTAGACTCAACTCTCCCTTAGGAACGAACCTACTTGTCCGTATACTACTAGTTAGTGTAAGAGAAGTAAGGAATTTATATTTGCGAGTTCGACACCTCGTCAACGACCTTCGAAGTGAAGAAGATTAATTCCACACCGAGAAGGTTGTCGATTTGACATCAGTTGTTGGAGAAACTCCAACCGCAAAGGGCTTGCCCTCAATCCGGAAATAGCCAGTAAACCCACATCTCCGATTTCCTGTTGTTGTTGGAGAAGGCCTTCATATGTGTTATCCAATCGCCCAAATTCCTCAAAAACTTGCTACCCGAAGCTGTGTCCTGTAGATGAATTCCCGAAAATGATGAAGTGATAGTTCAGAAGATGGATCGTAGTTCCGTGAATGACAAAAGAATTTTTCTTCTGAGTAGATAAGAAAAATAGAACTTGGTGGTAAGGTGGAAACGTTCCACTTATATTCTCCACATCTGGCCGATCACGTGTTTGCCAAACTATATCTACATGCTAATATCAACATCTCAACAGCTGGCCCACTTATTTTCTTTTAGCGATTATCAACGCTCCATCACCGAGCATCCGCACCCACCATCAAACTATATACAATCCCACGGTCATGCGAGGACAATACTACTTCGACCATCAACAGCCGAAGATGCATCATAAAATCAGATAAGTTTGACGTGTTGATCGACTGACTTTAACAAACGAATTTTGAGAAAAAATGTTTTTGTTTTCAAAAGGGGAGATTAGTATGTGCAATATTGTACTTACGTAACTTCGATGTCACCTGACTAATTTTAATCTTTCATTTTTGCATAGCTAGCATTTGGTCATGTTCCAGTGGTGAATAGTCGGAGTACTGAAGGAACCGATAGTGCTTGCACAATAATGTTTGCAAGAATCCCACAAAGAAGAAATGTTCAATCACTAAACTCCCCATGGACCGTTGGAAATGCAAGATAAGTACCATCTACCTTAAATGCTCCATTCGTTCGTTACAACATGAACAGTCTTTAAACTTCGTAAATCATCCAAAACCAACTGTGAATGCAATGATTAAATCTTCACAATTTGGTTGCTTTGCTTCAAACGAGACGGTACCCCACATGGAATACTTTCCACTTAAGAGCCGCAGAAAGCCCTCCGTTCAAGAGAGAACATCTAAAAATACTTTCCACTGTCGGGTACCTATCGAATGGACGAAACAAGTCATACGACGGAATATTAAAATTGAGCAAACAAAATATGATTCGGCATAAACATACATAAAACATACCCAATCTAGAAAACTAGAGAGCTAATTTATATACTTATTTTTGTAGCGAATGCATCACTAAATGAAAACCCGAAGTGACTTCAAACCAAGCAACCAAGTCAACAGTTCATATAGGGGTCTTCGGCTGATGTATATCCGAAGCTATCAACAATGAATTCAAGAAGACGATGCTCCGAGAAAAAAAGATCCCAAGGGCTCTGAGAAGATCAAGGAAGTCAAAGACTCAAAGAGAAGTGAACTTCAACTAAGTAACTCTACATGGACTTGTCGCGTTGTACTCTTTTCCCTTCATTAAGGTTTTGTCCCACTGGGTTTTTCTTAACTAGGTTTTAATGAGGCAACATAAGCGAGTCTGATTGTGCCCCAAGTCTTCTCAAAGGCTTGGCTCTAACCGATATGCATCCAAACCCGAAGTTATGACCAACAAGGGGCTTCAAGAAAACGAGAAGACATGCTGAATCGAAAACCCAAAGACGCATTCTGAATACAAGTTATGACTGATTTCCAAACCTGCAAGTCTTGACAAAACAGTCAGGGGGCTAATGTAAGCACATGGATTTGACCAACCACGAAGACATGAGAATGGGGGCTTCAGGTAATGACCAACCGAAGCCACCATTGACTATGACGTGGTCACAAAGGTGATGCGCCCTTAGTAAATGGTTGTTGTTGTATAATAAAGCTCATACTGTAAGGAGGTTGTCCACTTGAGGTCCACCTTAAGACAACTTCTCCTATAAAAGGAGGATGCCCAAGATGAAAGAAGGTAGAGCTAGAATATCTTATAAGAGAGAGAGTGCTTTTAAGAGAATTATACTGTGTATTGGGATTAGTCTCCTCTCAACCTTATAATAATATTAGGGTGTTTACACCTAATAAGTTTCTATATTGTATGTTGATGATGAGCTTAGCGTTCTGACTTGATAAGATACGTAACAAAAAAAAAGGCTAAGATTAGAGTATACAACGGGTTACCTTAGTGCAATAAACAATCCACCATGTTTCAGGTTACGATCCAAGTTGGAAATCCCTGTGGCGTGGAAAATTCATTCATCTTATCAAGTGGAGGAACTGGAAATGCAGGACAACCTGGGCTTGACTATTTTTTGACCCAGGGATCGACTATTATGAGTAATAGGGGTGAGCATTTTACCCGTAATCCGCGAATTTAACCGGGACCAATCGCATTTGTGCGGATTGATGCCCGGACCGTTCACTAACGGGTTGGACGCGGATGGGTTTTTTAAAATCCAACGGATTACGGATTGGACCCGGATGGAACCTTGAAAATCGGTTGGACATCCATACCCGTAAGATCAAGTGCATTTATATAGTTTCTAGAAAATATATGGATAGTTTTGGAATTTTTAAGGTGTTTGCTTGGAGTGTTGTCCATGACACTTCTATATTTATATACATATATAAATATGTAGGCTTTATAAGAAGTCATCTATATTGGCTTCATTTATTCAATATAAATTTTAACTAACACAACTTCATTGGATTATCCGCACCCAATCCGTTCATCCGTGCATCCGTTGGATGTTGGATTGGATACAGATGCCAACTTTGAAATCCATAGTGAATTGGACTGGATGCGGATGAGGTGAAAACCGGTCCATACCGGCCAATGCTCACCCCTAATGAGTACACTAAAATTTTACCCGGTTGTGGTTCCACCCTTGGTCTTATCAGCGTTCGATGCTTCCACCTACCTAGAGTTCTTTTTATGCATAGGCTCACAGTTTAAAAACTAATCTCATCCTAGCAAACACATTCTCTATATAAAAATAGAGTTTTTTCGAGCGTTGTGGTTAACCGGAATTTCTGGTTGATTCTGGCTCCATCATAATTATTTTTTGGTAACTTTATAAGATTTTGGCCAATAGAATTCGAGAATAATAATTTTGCTCTAATATATATTTTTCGGCCAATCATAGCAAAGAAATAAATTATCCAAAATAACCACATCTAATAACATCTTATAACATTGACATAAATATATCAAAAAATTTGCTAGAATATATGTTATCCTAAATTTAAAAATTCAAAAATAAACTAAAATAAAAATCACATCTAGATATACATTGTTCATCAAAATTTCATCAAAAAAATTAAATCAATCAAATAATAATTTTAAAGAAAAATGTCCAATATCCAAGTACAATTTTGTTTTTATAATTACCTAATCCTAATTACAATTCAAGCTATTGACAATTAAACTACCCCTTATAGTGAAAACGCAAATTGTTCTGACTAAATTTAGATCAATAATTAAAATTTAAAATTAAAATACAAAGAGTTTTGAATGCTTACTTCTAAACTGAAACGTGCTTCCCCTTCTTAGAGAAATCAGGTTGTTAATCCTATAAAAATCTTATTCAATATAAAAAATACAAAATCGTTAATAAAGATATCATTGAGGTATTAAAACATGATATTGATTAAAACTTTGAGAACTTGTGAACAAAAACAATAATAGAGAAAAACATTAGACAACCATGAATGAGTTTCAATATTAATTTTTTTTTTAAACATTTACTTCCATAAAAATTAATTTTATTCCTAAACGTGTGAAATAAACGACAAAAATATTGTTGTGCCTATAGAAAAATATAAAATTATACATATTCTTTAATATATATATATTTTATTTTTTGATATTTTGCACTCCATAAATAAATAAAAAAGTTTAATTAGATTCCTAAACCTTGAGAAAATAGATACTGGGTATAATTTGTAAACGAAATGTTGCAACAAATAATTTTGATGACCAAAAATATATAAAAAATGCAGATATTTTGAGATATGGATTAATCTTAGGGGTGTACAAAATGTTCGGAAGCCTGCGGCCTGCTGTGTACCGCCCGGGTCCGAAGGAGCCCATGAGCGCCCGACATCCTGTCATGGGCTTACCCGTCTTGCCCGATAATTATAAGTGGGCAGACCCGGGTATTTGTTCAAAAATTGGAGCCCGGCCTGTTTGCCTGCCCGGTAGCCTGTTTATTTATCCGACTCGACTGTCCGATAACATGAAATAAAGTTTTCTAGCGGTGTGATGAATTTCACTAGGAATTAAATTTCAAGTTTGGACAAATTATTGAGGTTGAAGAAAATTTTGACTTATATTTACAATAATGAATATGAATTGCTTGAAGTATCATTTGAATGTGTTAGAGATGTATCATCAATCATCAAGCTAAAAAAAAACTAAATTATATATTTTTTTAATTTTTGAACTATCTCTTGGGCCCGAGGCCTGCCCGGCCCGACCTGGTCTGGCCTGTATTGTTTCACGGGTATGGACGGGTCATGGGCACTAACTTTTTGTTACTACACGGCCCGGCCTGGCCTGTTAAACTTAATGGGTAGTAAGGACTACGAGCCTGTCTGGCCCGGCCTGTGCTACAATCGGGCTTGGGCTGGCCTGCCCACCCCGATGTACACCCATAGTTAATCTTATTTCCAAAAAGAAAGAGCCATTTTTTATGGAATATGTAGTTGCAGGAAATCCTACACTACACCCCTCATAAGATTTCATTAACATTCAACTCATTTTAGATTAACAATATTAATTTTATTGACGAATCTTTGAACAATCTTACAAGAAAAGATAAAGGACTCAAAAATAACCTATGCTATAGATTTTCTCTCTCCTATTTACTTGTTTTTCACTCAGAAAAGATCTCTTTCCTTTCCTTTACAACTGAACGGCTATTTATAGGGAATTACATAGTGGATGACAGCTAATCTATCCTTTATTTTCAGATATGGCTTGCGACATTCTCGCAACCTTACAAATGTTAATCTCGCAAACTCTCTAATTTTCGCAGGACCATCACATTTTTCTCATGATTTAGCTGACGTCGTTTATTATGTCATTTCTGAAATTGTTCTGCGACACTGTTGTGTTGTGTTGTTGATAATTTCGCTGAGGCATTATTACTGCGAGATTCTGATCCTACATCTTGCCTATTCTCATATATTCTCTGCGAAGTAGAGAACGATGTGAGAAATGCCGCAGCTGTCCATCTCTTCATATTCTGCATTTATCACATGTATCCTTTCTTCCATCTATTTCTTGACACGTCTTCTGTAACCGCTGCTTTTCAACCGCTCACGTCTTTTCGTATTAATGGTGTTTATTTCTTCGAGTAAAAAAAATCTTCTCTATATATTCTTCTTACTCTTCTTTCCATTTTCTTTTTACTTTCTCTTCTCTTTTTATTCTCTCATCTCTGCAACTCTATTGTTCTTATATAAATTCTGCCATTGCAACTTTTTCTTTTTTCTTCTTCTTTTAATCTTTTTAATTTATTCTTCATCTCCATACTGTTCCCTCTGTAGATCTTCATTGTTCGTAACTTTCTTCCTTTTTAATTTTTACGAATTAATCTTCCTTTTGGTGTTTTCCATGGATTCATCGAGGTTAGTTTTGTTTTTTCTTTCTTATGAGTTTTGCTTAAAATGATCTTGCTTACTGCTTTATTTGATGATGTTGCTTATGTGATTCCCATACTGTTGTTATTTCAGCAAAAACGCCTCTAACACCAAATTCACGGTTCAGAACCCTGATATTCCCAAATCGCAGCATAAGATTGTTGTAAACAAAAGAAAGTCTGCGAATCAGAAGGTAGTAAGAAACACTATTCTTTTCTAATAACAATATTGTTGCCTCTGTTTCTTATCTGGATTGTAATTAGGGCTGCACAAGAACCGGTCTACACGACCTGAACCGGAGTAGAACCGGAAAAACCGGACTTGTACCGAACCGGAACCGGCTTGACCGGTACAGACACCGGTTCTGAAATTTGAGAACCGGACTAGACCGGTACAGACACCGGTTCTTGGGGAGATTCGTACTTGAACCGGACCATTTGTACCGGCTGTTATTAGCCGTTGAGATCTATCTAGGTTTTTAATCCTAGCCGTTGAGATCTATATAGGATGTCGAGAACAAAAGAAAATGAAGAAGCATTCTTCAGTTCTTTCTTATTCGTCTCTTCTTCTCACTCAGCGGCAGCATCAGTTTCTCGATTCTCTTAGGGTTTGAATCGAGATTGAATATCAGTAATATCAGTGGATCACCATCTCTATCAGGATTCAGGTCAGTATTCTTCTCCTTAGGCTTTGAAACTTTGAATCGTTTGATTGTACATTGATTTTCGTATTGAATATTGATTTTTTTGACATAATCTCTAGCAAACTTTTTGATTTTATGAAGTTCAAATCATGGGTATGGTTCTAATTTCAGTTTTATGATCCGAGTTTTGATTGTATTGATTTTTTTAGGGTTACTGTATATCTGGTTGTATTGATTTTTTTAGGGTTTATTTTTTCCTTTTATTTTGTTTTGGTTTGTCTGATTGTCTCTCAGTAGAATTCCTTTTCTAATTTCAGTTTTATGTTCTAAGTTCGTTTGTATTTTTTTTTTCCAGATATTGAGAAGATTAGTCCAAAGGCCAAAGCAGAGAAGAAGGAAGAATTAGATTTTTGGGGTTCTCAAGTACTGCACAATGGCTTGTGGTAAGCTCAATTTTTACTCAACTCTTATATAAAGAAACAAGCAATAAGAGTTCAGTGCATATTGATATGGATCACAATGCAGTTTAGCTATTCCTTGTTAAATTTACTTGAACCTTTACTGACTACTGTTTCTTGTGCAAATTTACTTACTTGTTAATTTCCTCTTTAACTATAAATGAATTTCAGGCTGAACCGCTGAACGCTTAAGGATCGTGATTTCTTTCAGGGCAGCAGGTGTTACAAAATACCCATTAAAGACTTAAAGTACTTAAGAGTATGTAAACTAGCTTGTATTTCATTAATTTTACTCTTTCAGTCATCTTCGTTGTAGTCAGGGATATGAGTGGGGAAATGATGAGTTCTTTCAGTCATCATAGTGCTCAGCTAACAAGATATAGGGCTCCTAAATCTGATTGATAGATTACTTGAACCTTAAAATAAGAAGTGTGAAAGATTACTTGAACTCTTTCAGTCATCATAGTGCTCAGTCATCATTAACTGCATTGCTAGATGACCATATATATAATACCATTGGTTGATTATTATTTGTTTCTAATACTCTATAATGAATGTTGGTATAATCTGAATGTAATTGGTTCTGTTTTATGTTTGTTAGATGACCACATCAACTGCAACTCCAACTACAAATGCAACTGCAACTCCAACTACAAGTACAACTCAACAAACAGAAGTTGGATCATCCTCTCAAGCTGCATCTCACACAAATGAATCTGAAACTGCAACTCCAACAAGTAAAGGCAGAGCTGAAGCAGTTGAAGTTGGTGATAGCAAAAAGAAGCACGGCAGAGTGAGATCATCTGTTTGGTTGGAAATGACTAGGATAGATGATGAATGGGTTGAATGCCGTTATTGCCACAATAAATACAAAGCTCACAATGACAATAATGGCACTTCTGGATTGCGAAAGCATTTGAATAGATGTCTAAAGAATCCTAACAGGAAGAAAGAAAAGGGACAACCATCTCTGTTGATGCCACCCCCAAAACCAGGTCAGGATGGTAAACTTATTGCTCATACTTACAATTATGATAGGTTAAGAAGGCGTCTTGTTGAGTGGATAATTAAGGATGAAATTCCTTTTAGAAAAGTAGAAGGGTCAGGCTTTGTGGCATTGATACAAGAGGCACAACCTAGGTTCAAGGTTCCAGGACGTATGACAATTTATAGGGATATGTTAAAGATGTATGTAGAAGAGAAGAATAACCTAAAAACTTACTTCTTGACATCTAAGCAGAGGATATCTTTGACAACTGACACATGGACATCACCAAATAATTTTAATTATATTTGTGTAACCGCTCACTACATTGATCAGGACTGGAAACTGCAGAAGAGAATACTCATGTTTTGTCAAGTTGAAGGTCACACAGGTATTGCAATCGGTGAGAAGTTGGTGGATTGTTTGGAAGATTGGGGTCTAAAATATGTGTTTGGTGTCACTCTAGACAATGTCAGCACCAACACAGTAGCTATGGATCATCTGAAGCAAGTTGTTACTAGCTGGACAAGATCACCAATCAGAGCTGAATATTTACATGTAACATTCTCATTTCACATCATTAATTTATTTTGGAATTTGTCACATGCATCTTATGAGTTATGACTAATTTTTCTTGATTATTTGTTTATTGTTATCAGGTGAGGTGTTCAGCCCATGTTCTTGCTCTTGTCATAAAAGATGCAGTACGACTCTTTAATGAATCTGTTAAAAGGATAAGGTCAGTTGTAAAATATGTTCTTGGTTCTCCTTCTAGGTATGAAAAGTTTAAACAATGTGCTTCCCTAGCAAAGGTAGATTATAAGAAAGCACTGAATTTAGATGTATACACTCGATGGAATAACACTTACTTGATGTTAGAAGCTGCTCAAAGATATGAAAAAGTTTTTGCAATGTTAGCACAGATTGATAAGGACTTTCAAGAGAGGTTTTTTTGAGCAAGACAAGGAATCTGTTTTACCAAGTGATGCTGATATTGAGGAAGCTATAGCTAGTGATGATATCTTGGAAGAAGTGGTTGAGGATATGGAAGAAGATGAAGAGGTTGAGGATATGGAAGAAGAGGTAAATAAGAAGAAGAAAAAGAAAGTAAAGACTCATGCTCCTTATGCAGAAGATTGGGCTTATGCTAGAGGTCTTGTGAAGTGTTTAAAGGTATTCTTCGATGCAACTGTAAATTTCTGCTTCTACACAAGTCACTACTCATTCTTTCTTATGGGAGTTGGTATTCATCCATGAACAATTAATTGAATTTAGAGAAAATGTAGCATCAGATCCATTTATTTCACGTATGTCTCGTCTTATGTTTGCCAAGTACAATGAGTATTGGGGTGTGTACGAGAAAATGAATCTTGTTATGTTTTTTGCTCAATTGTTGGATCCAAGAGAGAAACTAAAGGGGCTAGAATTTACTCTTAACTGTTTGTTTGAGAACAATTTGTGGGAGGTTCAAAGAATCATGAGAAAGGTGAAATTAGAATTTCAGGAACTCTTTGATGATTATAGTTCAGTGTATTCAACTCATGAGGAAGGGTCATCTAGTGTTGCTTCGGTAGTTGCCAGTTCAGTTAGCACGCCATCTCAAGGGTTGAAATCAAGAATTCAATCAAGGAAGAGACAGCATTGGGACAACCCAAGTTGTGTTGAAGAAGCAAGAACAACGGAGTTAGATAGGTACTTGACAGATGTGATGATGGATGGAAAAATGCGTGAAGTAGATCAAGATGATGACTTTGACATATTGGCTTGGTGGCAGGCTAATGCAAACAGGTATAAGGTACTGTCCTACATTGCAAGAGATATATTAGCCTTGCCTATGTCTTCAGTATCCTCTGAATCAGCTTTTAGCACCGGGAAGCGCGTGCTTACTCCATGGAGAGCTTCTATGTCTACAAAGACAGTTGAGGCATTGCTCTGTACACAAAGCTATTTACAAAAACCCATGGCTCTTGATCTACTATGTGATTATGTACCTGATGATTATGGTGAAGATGCGGCAGATACTTATTTAGGTTTTTCTTCTTTTTTGTTTTCTTTAATAGTAATTACTTTTATTGTATTGACTGAATTTTAATTATTTCTTCTTGTTTATTTTTTTTTGCATGTTGCAGTCATAATTGAGAATTTCCTAAAAGCTTGAAGTTTATTTCTTGGCTCCTTGCTAAGAAATGGAAGGTTGGTAACTTTCTTTATCTTTCTTGTTGTCCTTGTTGAAACATAATTTGGATTCATTTCTATACCAAATTCTCATTACTACTATGTAATTTATGGAAATGAATGCAGGCTAGGATTGCAAATTGCAAGTGCAGGCTTTGCAACCATCCATTTTCGTTTGCAATGATCACATTTCATTTCTTATCGTTATCGACTTGTCGTAGACAGACTTATAGTTGTGGAAATGTGTTTTTACTTTTTAGCAAACTGAACTTATTTTGGATTGTTGTTTGAAGTTATGGAAATGTTGAACTTAAGTATGTATGCAACCTGAACTTATTTTGGATACATTGATCATATGGAAATGTTGTATAACTTAGTATTAATTTGTAACATTTTCCGGGTAAAAAAACCGGTACCGGTCTTGTACCGGACCGGTACCGGCGGTACAGGTACAACACCAGGTACAAGTACAGGTACCGGTACTCAAAAAGAGGTACCGGTCAACACCAAGTACAGACACCGGTTCCATAAGAGAATCGGTCCGCACCGGAGTATGTGCAGCCCTAATTGTAATTCGCAGGGTGATAAGGATGCCAACAAACCTCTCAAGAAATCTCGCCACCTTAAAACCGTTGAAACCTCTGTTCCATTCCACTTACTTATCTCTTCTAAATCTCCTGCGACATCTTCGCAAGTTAAACCATTATCTCCAATTCGCGAAAAGGCTGCCTCAGATTTCATTTCTTCAACTGACCTTTCAATGATTGAAACCCCCCTTATTAATCCTTCTGTGAATGAAACTTCTTCTCCTCCTATTGATAATGTTTCTCAACCTTCTATCATTGCCAGTTCTCTACCTGAGCCTCTTCCTTTTTCGAAAGAAACCGTGGAAGGAATAGATATTGCTTTCAAAGTTTTGTCTGAGGTCCTGGATGATGGCAAGAAGTCTCCCATTGATCCTGTCAAGTCTGGTATTTGCGAAATTCTGAGTAAGTATTTTGGCTCTGACAGAGCTGCTTCGCAAACAGCTTTGGAAAAAGAGTGTAATGCTCTTCGTCTCGAAAATCAAAAGCTCCAGAATGTTTCGCTGGATCGCGACAATCTTCGCAAGAAGAATGATGAACTGAGAGGTATGATTTCCTTATCTGTGTCTTCAATTTGCCTTTCTAATGATTTTATCCTTTCCATATTTAATTATCCTTGAAATCCCTCTTTCGCATGTTAAGCCTTAAACCAGAAACGAATAATGGAGAGATATCAATTTGAATCTGCTGTTGAAGAAGCCCGTGTTGATAAAGAGATTTTGATGGATCAATATAACCAATTAGATAACCTCTATTCATACTCTGTTGATCATATAAATAATCTTACCAATGAAAATACCCAATTAGTTCGGAGGCAAGATTTATTAAGTAATGAAATATCTCGCCTCTCTTATTCTTTAACTAAAGCTAATCTAGGGATGGAATCTTTATCAGATGAGAATAAAACTCTATCTCAAGAGAAGCGAATTTGTTTAAATAAGATGGCGATATCTTCGCAACAACTTAGCATCCTTCAGAAAGTATGTGATGACCAAGAACAATCTCTTCGCTCTTTGAGAAATGAACTTAAAGAAGTAACAGAGTCATCTATCGCTGAAAGAGATACACTCATTCAAGGTAGAATAGCTTTAAGTGTAAAGGCGAATCAACTTAAAGAACAATATTCCAAATTAGAAGAATCTTATTCTTCTCTTGCGAAGAAAAATGCCTTTCTTATTTCTAAAGAGAAAAATCTTCAGTCTCGACTTAAAGGTTTAGTTGGAGATAAATTTGATGATGCGATGGACCGTTGGGAGAATAGTTGTCTGACCTTGATTCAACACCTTATTTCGCAAAAGGAAGGTAGTCATAATAGTTTGACTGCCTTAACTATCTTTTCTTTGTCATATCTTTTTGAGTTCTTCATCTTACTGAAATTTTGTATTCTACTTTTCGCAGAGTCTGAGAAAAATCTTCATTCCTCCATTTCTGTTTTGGAGGCTAAATATGCCAAAATTCGCAAAGAAAATGCACTACTCGTCTCTGTCCTTACTGGTTCTCGCGACCGAGCAGAAAGAAGACTTGATTATCTTGCTTACTTTAAGGATATTCAAGATAGGAATCATCAGAGAGCTTCTTCGTCAAGTTCATCTCCGGGCTGAAGTCCTTGTAAATGATATTTTATTGTCCAAATCTCTTCCTCCTACATCAATCGAACCTTTGGAAGTAGATGATGATGAAATTCCTCGTCCTGCTGACAGTGATTATGATTATGAAAGTGGTGGAGAGAATAGTCTTTTGGAAGATGGAGAAGAGATCCCTTCTAAGGAAGCAACTGCTGGTGCTAATCAAGATGAAAACGAAAAAGAAATCTCTTCTAAAGAAGTAATTGCTGGCGATAATCAAGGTGGCGGCGAAAAAGAAGTCCCTCTCAAAGGAATTATTGTTGGTGAAGATCAGAATCGAAATGAAGAAGAGGTTGGCGATAATGAGAACATTGGCGAAGAGCGTCCATTATCTCCTTCTACTGGAATTAATACTGAAGCATGAGCTTCTTATCTAGTTCTATCTTCTTGAATTGTTTCATCTTTATTATTTCTTGCGAATAATATTCTTCAACCAACTTTGGAATTAATTTTCTCTTTTAGTATTTTGCTGGCGAGAAAGATAATGCCTCTTGTTTACTGATTCCCATACTTGCCTCTCATTATCTTTCTTGCGAGAAATGATCTGTTATGAATACTTATAAATATTTTGTTTTGTCATGTGGTCTTATTTTGCCTTCCTAATTATAGGTCTTATTATGCCACCTCTTGTCATTGCGACAAAATCGCAGGACGTCCTTGCACTTTCATGCAAAAACCCATTGATCTTGCCTTAACTTTTTCTTTTGTATTATGCCTCTTCAGGAATGTTGCGACAATATGACAGGCCTAAATATTCTTGCGAAAATAAAGCCCCATTACATTGCCGTCTTGCGACGAAATCGCAGGACGTCTTCGCACTTTCATGCGAAAACCCATTGATCTCGTCTTATCTTTTTCTTGTATTATTGCCTCTTCAGGATTGTTGCACAAATATGACAAGCCTTAATACCCTTGCGAGTAAAAGCCTCATGACATTTGCGTCTTAAGACACTTATCAGCTCCCTAATGGAGGGTGCCGCCCTTATCTCCCCCTGGTTGCCCCTTCAAGGAGGCGTACTTCTACCATACAAGGTTAGCTCCTCCCATCCAGTCTTAACAACAACCAGTTTTTTCGCAGCCTCTTATCCCTTTTACCTATAGGGTTTATGGTTACGAGACTGCACCCTAAGTGGGGTTTTCTTGGCCGAGTGCAGTATAAGCCAAGACTTGTCAAGAATGGCAAGGTACGCTCAACGCCCCTGGCACTCTTGACTCAACCGTGTACCTCGGCGCCTTGATCAGATTCTGCACTCCTTGGGAGAGTCCTTATTACCTTAGTCGCCCAACCTAAGTCATATGCTTAAGCTGAGAATCCAAGGTGCCTCTCCCGGATGGGCTTTATTGACCCCAAATCTCCATGACTCAGGTTCCGGTGGCGGTGTAGCCTTTCCCTGAGCCATGCAACAGGTACCCCCTTATATGACGTACTTTAGGTCTTACATTTGCCTCTTGCGAAATTTTATTCGCGAACTAGGGTGTACGCCATAAAGGTTCGCCCCTTTCTTTTATGTCATTGTTCTATGATTATCTCTGCGAAAGTTTCGCACATCATGATCTTGTTTTGATATGAATAATCTCGCAACTATTCTTTCAGAATCCATAACTTCTCAAAGCTTCTTACGGATAATATCTTTTTAAGTACAATCTGTTCCATGGTCTGTCAAGTCTATGACCAACATCTCTACCTTCTGGATCCATTAATTATAAGCTCTGTTCCAACTATCTCCTTAATGATGTAAGGTCCATCCCATTTTTTCGCTAATTTCCACCATTTTCTCGCTGATATATTGGTGTCTCTCGCAGAACTAAATCTCCTGGTTGGAATTCGCGTACTTTGACACGTTTATTATATTCTCGGGCTAATCTTCGCTGATAATTCTCCATATGTTGTAAAGTCTTTCTCTTTTTTCTTCTAATTCATCAAGTTTGTTTAAGATCAAACCCGCACTAAGATTTTTCTCCCAAGCTTCTCTCTTTGTTGTCGGAATAACAACTTCTGTTGGTAACACCGCTTCAACTCCGTATGTTAAACAAAAAGGTGACATTCCAGTAGCTTCTCTTCTAGTTGTATTATAAGCCCATACTGCATTATGTACTTGTTCGCACCATGCTCTATGATGTCCTTAATTTCTTCTTTAATATATCTGCAATTGTTTTGTTTGTTGCTCTACCTGCCCATTAGCTTGTGGATACAAAGGAGTAGACTTTCCACATTTTATCTTAAATGCATTAAGTAACATTTCTATGTTCTGTCCTTCAAACTGTTTCCCATTATCAGATACCAACTGCGCAGGAATTCCGAATCTGCAAATGATATTTTCGAATATGAATGTAAAGATATCTTTGTCGCGAATATTGTACTGCCTTCACTTCTGTCCATTTTGTGAAATAATCTGTTGCGACTATTAAGTATCTTCTTTGTCCAGATCCTGGTAAAAATGGCCCCACAATATCTAAGCCCCACTTTCCAAAAGGCCACACACTGGTTGAAGATGACAATGGTGCTCCAGGTGCATGTATTTTCTTTCCATGCCGCTGACAATCTTCGCAACGTCTTGATATTTTGCATCTTCGTGCATGTATGGCCAGTAATAGCCTTGCATTTTTGCTCTATGTGCCAAAGATCTTCCCCCGCTATGATTGCCAGCATCCCCACTATGTAACATTTTTAGCACTTTTCTCCTTCTCTCGTGTCAAACATCTGAGTGATGGTCCATTAAAGGATTTTCGGTATAGCAGCCCATCTCTTAATTCATAATTGTTGCGCGGCTTTTTAACTTGTGTGCTTCCAATCTATTTCTTGGTGTTTCTCCTTTCGCCAAATATGCATGAAGTTTGTTCTCCAATCTGCGATATTGTTCGTTTGTTCTTCTTCTCCCGTCTATTATCATCACTTCACTTCTTTCTTCTTCTTTATTGATTGATGGTGACAGAAGTGTTGTATTTTTATGCATCTCGCAGTTGGATCTGTCATCATGCTTGAGATGAAAGCAAAAGCGTCTGCGAGTCTGTTATCCTTCCTTGAAATGTGCCTCCATTTTATTTTTGGGATTTTCGCTGACAATTCTTCAACGAGCTTCTTGTATTTCTTCAAGGATGGTTCATTTGTAGTGTACTCTCCCTTTATTTGGCGAATAACTAGCTGCGAATCACTAGTGATCCTGGCATTTTCTAGTTTCATTTCTATTGCGAACTTTAAGGCATGTATCACAGCTTCATATTCCGTTTCGTTATTAGTGGATGCGAATTCCAATCTGAATGAAAAAGCCATCTTCGCTCCTTCTGGCGAAATTAAAACAATTCCAACTCCATTCCTTCTCCATTTGATGATCCATCTACCAATATCTCCCATCTATTTGGTTCTGTTAATAAGTCTTTTGGATCTCCGTGTTCTTCTTCTATATCCATCATTTCTTCTACCGCTTCATCTTCTTCTAAAGGAAATTCTGCCAAGAAATCTGCAACAACTTGTGATTTTGGTGAAGACAAAATTTCATATTTAATATCAAAGTGGCCTACTTGTGCATTCCATCTCTCCACTCTTCCTGATCTTTTGAATTCTTCATCACTGATTCAATTGGTACTTTTGTTAATACCTTTATTTGTGCGCTTGAAAATATATGCGGAGCTTAAATGATGCATAAACTAATGCTAAGATTAGCTTCTCAATCTTTGAGTAATTCTTCTCGGCAGTATTAAAAGTTTTGCTAATGTAATAGATGGGTTTCTCCACTCCTGCGTCTATTCGCAATAACACACACTTAATGCATGCGACGTCGTCGCAAGATAGATTAATAATTCTTCTCCTGATTCTGCTTTTTGTAAAATAGATGTATTCATAAGATGTTCTTTGATCCCTTGAAAAGCTTTTTCGCATTCATCAGTCCATTTGAATTTCGCACCCTTCTTGAGTATATCGAAAAAATACTTGCATTTGTCTGATGATCGCGAAATGAATCTCCCAGCGAAGCTAAAAGTCCATTCAACTTCTGTACATCTTTTATTGTTGCTGGTGTTGGCATGTCACGAACTGCTTGCACTTTTTCTGGATCAACCTGTATTCCTTCCTTTGATACAATAGCCTAAAAATTTTCCCGATGATGCAACTCCAATAGTACACTTCTCAGGATTCAGTTTAATGTTATACTGCCGCATTTGTTCAAAAATCTCCCTCAGGTCCTGTACATGGTCTTTGGCTTCTTTACTCTTTACTAACATGTCGTCCACGTATACTTCTAATGTTTTGTGTATCCATTTCGCGAACACCTTCTCTACCATTCTTTGGTATGTTGCTCCCGCATTTCGCAAACCAAATGGCATTTTCGTGTAACAATATAAACCTCTAGGGGCGAAAAAAGCAGTATGCTCTTGATCTTCTTCAGCGAGAGGGATTGGTTATATCCTTTGTACCCATCTAAAGACGATACCCTATCATTTCCCGCTGCTGATTCCACCATTTGAGGAATATCTGGTAACGGAAACTATCTTTAGGGCAGCTTTGTTTAAATCAGTGAAATCTATGCAAATCCTTATTCCTTTGTTTTTCTTTGGACAATGACCATATTCGCTATCCACTCTGGGTATTTAGCTTCTCTTATAATTCCTGCATCAAGGTAGTTCTTCTTCTATTTGGGAATGGTAGGTTGTTGCGATTTTTCTTATTCTTTGTTTAAATGGTCTCACATTCTTGTTAATCTCCAACTTGTGACATGCAATTGATGGATCTATTCCCGGTATCTCATCCATGCTCCCTGCGAAAATGTCTTTATATTCTCGCAAAAGGTTAACAGTTCTTTCTTCTTCTTCTACATCCATCTTGGTTCCAATTCTCAATATTAGAGGTTCTTCTATAGTCCCAACGTTTACTTCTTTTGTTGGTTCTGCGGCAGTGTAACTGGACTTGGGTTCTCCCATTGGTGTTGGTTCTTTTATTGTTTTCACAGGTCCTTCTCCTTCTTCCGAAATTTCGCTGGGTATTCCCTGCCTTTTTGCCCTTATCGTGTACACTCTAAATTCTTTCTTTCTTTGCCTCCTTTGCCAACTTTCTGCGAAATTTTTCTTTTTTGCTCGTCCTTCATAATGCTTTACTTCAATTTGATGACATAATTTCGCATTGTCAACATCTCCTCTGATTTCACCTATTCCATTTGGTGTGGGGAATTTAATACATTGATGCAACGTTGATACTACAGCTTTTATCGCATGTATCCATGGTCTTCCTAGCAACATATTATATGGCGATTCCATATCCACCACGCATAGTGTCACGTGTGTTTCGATCTCTCCTAGTGGAATTCGTACCACTATTTCTCCTTTAGGTTTTGTTGTGGATTTTCCAAAGCCATGAACAAGATATGTTGAACTGGACATTTCTTCATCTTTAAATCCCATTCCCCTGAACGCATGATAAAATATTATATCCACTGAACTTCCTGTATCGACTAAAGTTCTGTTCAGTGTCCATTCTTCCGTGGATTTTGTTGTTGTCCCCTTCTCTTTTCGCGTAATAGGCACTGTAATAACCAATGGAGATGCGTGGTTCAAATTTTCTTTTGGTATTTCTGCCGCCATGAATGTGATTTTTTGCTTTTCCCAATCTTTCAAGGGTGATGTTTTCTACCGCCATAACCTTCCTTCCTTCAAATCTCGTTTATGTATCCTTCCTTTGATGTTTTCATGGAATTCATTAACCATTGTTTTTGTTATCATATTACACTCCAATCTTTTGTCATCTTCATTGACTCTAATCATTTTTCTTTTAACTGGTTCACTGATTTGTTTAATCACTTTCTTGATTTGAACAATCTCAACAACAATCTTCAACTTTCAATCTTCAGACTCCCTGTTTCTAGCGCCATTATGTAGTTGCAGGAAATCCTACACTACACCCCTCATAAGATTTCATTAACATTCAACTCATTTTAGATTAACAATCTTAATTTTATTGATGAATTTTTGAACAATCTTACAAGAAAAGATAAAGGACTCAAAAATAACCTCTGCTCTAGATTTTCTCTCTCCTATTTACTTGTTTTTCACTCAGAAAAGATCTCTCTCCTTTCCTTTACAACTGAACGGCTATTTATAGGGAATTACATAGTGGATGACAGCTAATCTGTCCTTTATTTTCGGATATAGCTTGCGACATTCTCGCAACCTTACAAATGTTAATCTCGCAAACTCTCTAATTTTCGCAGGACCATCACATTTTTCTCATGATTTAGCTGACGTCGTTTATTATGTCATTTTTGAAATTGTTCTGCGACACTGTTGTGTTGTGTTGTTGATAATATTGTTGCGAGATTCTGATCCTACAGAATATGTGGGGCTAGGTCGGTGTCTCTATATAAAGCATTCGAGTAGAAGCCAAACCCCGTCATTTTTCCTTT
Source organism: Papaver somniferum (assembly GCF_003573695.1). Classification (NCBI taxonomy): domain Eukaryota; kingdom Viridiplantae; phylum Streptophyta; class Magnoliopsida; order Ranunculales; family Papaveraceae; genus Papaver; species Papaver somniferum. Next base: position 41,294,143 of record NC_039367.1, on the reverse strand, counting down.
TCTCTTCTAGCATTTCGCTTTGCCGAGGGTTTTTCTTTCTTGCAGTTCTGATATTTTTTATTTTTTTTATCTTGATCTACTTTTATTTTCATTTGTTTGTTGTGCAGGTACCGTTGATCACGTACCGGGTGTAGTTGTTGTAGCCGGCATAGTCGAACGATATGAAGCTGTAAAATCATTCTTCACCACAACGTAATATCAACACCAATTTTGAATTTTGATGTTTTTTTTAATATTATTGCTGATGTTTTTACTTTCATATTCTTATCGGTGCAATTTTTTTTATTTGTATGTTTTGCATCTCCGAGGTAATAAATTTTTACACGGTTTTTATTTTCATTATATTTTCTCTGTTTAGTTTTTGTTTGCATAATACACGGATACAATATAAAAAAAACAAATTTACAGTATATATATTAGTTGGAGGAGGATTTGAAAGTGTTTATACAAGGTTTGTTTATGCGGATTTAATACAAGGAATTCAATCTCTACAATTAGTTGTTAAAGTAATAATCATCAAAGTTTATGCAAACCTTGGCAACGAAGAAAGTAAGTTTATATACATATAAAATTAGAGTCATTATTCTTCTTTCTCTTATCAATTTATCATGAAGGAAACACAAAGAAACCGCTAAAGGATGAATCTGAAATTGACCGTGGAAGTAGTTTTTACCTTTATTCATTTTGTGAATTTGGTCTTAAATCCTGATTTTATCTTTCTGATAGCTCTTTATCAATCAGCTGTGATTGGCGATTAAAATGGTGTGATTCAATTGATTCGACCAGAAAACTAAAATCCAGCTTAGCAGAGAGAAGTATATTTTTGCTTTTTGCGATTGTTTAACTCTATACTATTTGTTTTGCCATTTGTTTTTGTAAGCACACTGTTAAATCAAGTAGCCTTTGGATGCATACTTCAGTTGATTGTGTTGCCAATTTTTAAAGTTCATTTTAATGGCTTTGGAAGCACACTCTTCCTTTGACAATATAGGTTATCTGCGTTTGAATAGGTTTGGGATGTGGGTTAAATTTTAATTGTCACACGTAAATGCCTGGAATGCGTATGACATCATACTTCCGTCAAATAAATTGGCCTATAACTGGACGTGGAATTTTAAAAAGAATTTGCGTTTATAACATTCTACATGAATCTTTGTTAATCTGACGTTGACTGATTATGAAAATATGCTTGATCCATGCATGAATCATGATTAGTGCGGTGGCAATTGCGTGCATTGATCATGATTTTTATTTTTATTTTTTTATTTATAAATATTAATAAATTATTGGATGGATATTATTACATGAAACTAGTTGGAAGCCTAACAAGCTAAGCTCCAACGAGAACAGGTTGCTGTACTAACCTACCAGCGAGTCTCATGGGTAACCTAGCCAAACCTACCAGCGAGCCTCATGGGTAACCTAGCCAAGGGAACCGAAACGGCGGGAGGGGGATGAGATTGTGTCATAAGGGGGACAAACTAACACTACCTTCCATGTTAATTCCTGCAATATTACCCCATTGAAGACTCGAACCTGGGACCTCCTGGAACGCATTAAATTTTGAGGAACGGGATGACCAGCTGAGCTAGGGCATGTTCTTAAATGCAAATAAAGATAAAGTAGGTAGAAAATATCTATAAAGAGAATTAAATGCGTATATACGGTTCAAAAAAATCTTATGCTAAATATATCTACTGACTCCATTAATATTGACCTATAATTACCTTTTTAAGGAAATTTTCAAAAATTACATATATAGTTAGTTATATATAAACATTAACCATATACAATCACTGCTGGAAAATCTTAAATCTACATGTATATGTGTACAGGAAAAACTTGGATCAATGGTCAACCTACACAAGAACGAATATCGTTGTGCATGTACTATCTAGACTTCGAGAACGCTAATATAACTCAGTGACATCTCAAAGTCCATTTTGAACCGATGCTGTGAATGGACCAAGCACTGGCGGAGCTTTTTGAAATACGGGATTTTAAGCCCATCTTAAATTCTATCCCTCTTTTTTTAGAACGATTTTTTGGGACCATGATTTTTTTTTGGGATCATGATTTTATTTTGGGTAAAGACATTAGAAGTAAATCTAGGTCACCTCTTATCTGGATATTTATATTAATACTTAAATTATCCTCCTGAATAATTTTGGGTGATGATTAGTTAGTGTTAATAATAGTTAGTGTAATGATTGGTGAGATGATTAAGTTAAAGATAATTAGTGAGATTAAAAAATCAAATGTTTTTTTTTAACGAAATAGGATTATTGAGAGAGTAAAGTTAGAGAAGATGAAGAAGGAAAACATGAAAAACGATGGATTTTACCAACCATAACCGGAGGAAGGGTATTTGGGTACCCAGGTGTGCTTCAAACTTAGATAATGTTGGTTGAATTGCTCCAAACTTTCAAAAAAAATGAAAATTTTTATGTAGATTTGGGTCAGTTCGGTTACCATATGTCAAGAACATGTAACCGAACACACCTGAAAGTGTAGTTCGGTTACGTTTTCCAAACACGCAGGTTACCGAACTCGCTCGTTAATGGAGGTTTTGGTCGTACAGTGTAATGTGCGGTTACCTGGGATAAAATGGTAGGTAACCGAACTTTGAACTTAACAATTTATTTGGGTACATCTTGTGTGTTCGGTTAGTTCGCAAACTTCAACGCAACCAAGTTCCCAACCGAACTGCAGGTTAAAAGTAACCTAGTGTTAGAAGTTCGGTTGGTTCGCAAACTTCAACATATTTTGCGAATCAACCGAACTGGGCTTATATATGCATATATGCAATTAGGCAAACGTTCGGTTACTACTAAATTTATTTCTTGGCGAATTAGGTAGAGTTCGGTTACAAAGAAAACTTAACATTTTTGCGAACGGACCGAACTTGTGGACTTCTCATTATTTTCGTAAACTAAAGTTCGGTGATATCCTTATTTTGTGAAGGAACCGAACTTATGGACTTCTGTTGTTCTAATACAAGGAGTTCGGTTAAAAGTATTTTTTGCGAATCAACCGAACTCTATTGGCTACGTTCGGTTACTTTGTAGTTTTAAATTTTTTTGCGAAACAACCGAACTCTATTGGCTAAGTTCGGTTATTTTGGAACTCAAGATAGTGGCCACAACAACACAGTTCGGTTAGACTGGATTTTTTTTTTCGGTTCTAAGGGTGGAGTTCGGTTACTTTGTAGTTTTAAAAAATTTTGCGAAACAACCGAACAAAGAGTTCGGTGACTTAGTTTTACATCCAATAGAACGAACTGTTCTTCGTGTTCTTCATTTTCAAGAAGTTCGGTTAGTAAACTAGGGTTTTTTGGAAAATCGGCCTAACCGAACATGGCTCTGTAACTCCTACTCAAACCCTATTTCGATGATTTCTATTCGATTGAAGCAATCAAAATCAAATTAAAGTGAAGGGTTTGTTGGAAAATACCTCCGGAGTGGTCCCATGGCAGAATCAGGCTGCGGCTGGCGTCTTTTATACTCGATAAAATTATCATGTAACAGAACTTAATTGTGATTGCATTGATGTTGTTACATTTCTTAAATAGGCGGTGGTGGTGGTGGTGGGAGGAGGTGGTGGTGGTAATCGGTGGTTGGTGGTGGTGATAATCATAGGCGGTGGTGGTGGTAATCGGTGGTTGGTGGTGGTGATAATCGGAGGAGGTGGTGGTGGTAATCGGCGGTGGTGGGCGGAGGTGGTGGGAGGAGGTGGTGGTTATATATATATAGGTGGTTATTAGGTTGGTTTTAAATTAAATTAGGTTAAGGATAAGTTAGTCATTTCAACGTTTTAGGACACTCCTTATCACTATAGGGAAGGTGGCCTAATAAAACCATGGTCCCCAAAAAAACCATGATCCCCAAAAAATCGTTCTTTTTTTATTTGCTCACCCATATATTGGTTCCTGGCCTCGGGAGCATGCATAATGACGAAGGTTATAACGGTGAGGACATGGGCAACAAAAACATTGAACGAAAAATAATGTTTATAGTTTAATATGATTTTACTTCATGAAAATTTAGGTGGTTGTGATTTTATAGTTCTTTCAAAAATAACAGTTCCTTCAAAAGTAACTAACCAATATAAACATTAAACACTGAGAACAAATAGATGCAATTATCTGTAAAAACCAAAAGCTTGAAGAGCAAGCTATAGTAATTATGTCAAACTTTCTGGGTTTTATTTTCAATGGAAATTATTGACATGTTCCGGGAAATCTAATACTATGTTTTACGTACCTATCAAACAAGCGACATTGCCTATAGGGGGTACCAATTAATGGAGAGGTTATCGAATTCCATTAGCAATAATTAAGCATCAATGTGTTTATCAAAGATTATAAAGATATCTCGCTGCATAAATTTAATTTACTCGGTTAGAGGGTACTTCAAAACTCCACATGGGTACTTGATTTCTTATGATCTTTGTGGATCTTTGTAGTTTGTCCTCGCTTTGCATTGGATGATTTTTTTTTATCTCCATGTAGTTTAATTTTAATTTTAGTTATTACAAAATAATATTTAAGATGGGAAAAAAGATATCATAAGAGGATCATCAAGCTACAAAAAAACAAACAAATGTTAGTTATCTATTTTACTTTAACAAAATACTAACAGAATCCATAACATCATGAGACAGAAAATATCACAAAAGAATCAATAATCTGTTGAATGATATTTTTTCCGAGATATGATATATCCCGATTTCAATGACCAAGGGATGCAAAAGTATACAAGACAACAATAACAAGAGCTCCAAAACTTTATAAAATATCAAACGTTAGATAAGATCTGGAGCAGTGTAACCTTCAATCAATTTATGGAGCTTCAATGAGTATCATGCACTTTGAATATGTTGCACTACGAAAATACGAACTCTTCATTTATTTTCACGGTAAGATTGGTTTATTATTAGGTAATATGTATTGTGTTAGTTAATTATTAGTTTCTAATAACATTTTTTTTTATTATTATTATTCAAAACAACGAAATAAAAACTCATACGGAGCTTTTGGTTAGTAACCTAGCAACAAACTGGGCTCCAACTCCTCTTTGAATTGCAACGCCTAATCTATAAAAAATAAAACTACCTAAGCCGCTACTAGCGTCATTGCTCATCAAACAATTCCGTAAACGTTTGAAAAATACAAGAGTATCTTCCCCAAGCTCCCCTAAAGTAGAGAAGGCCAGAACACCCAAACCATACCCATGTGCATCACACTTATCCAAATACTTGGCACGTTTACGAGAAACGGCACCATATATAGCCTTTCCAGGAGCAAAGGAGCGGACACCTCACCAGTGAATGGAGAGACACCTGTGACATCCATACAAACATCTTGCCCATTTTCCCAGTTAAGAACAAGAATATCAGCAGGCTTTAGATCTCTATCATCATCCGAACGAAGACCAAGAAAAACCTCTTTACTTAATTAGTTTGGAATTTATTTTGTTTGAATTTTGTGATTAAGTATTTTGATTTTGTGGGCAAGATTATTATTGACAGTTTTAATTTTATTTATTATAGAACTTGGCCTCGATTTCCCATGAAACTTCCGTCATTTATCAAGGCCTGCAATGTTGAGCATGGTATCAAGTGTAACTTCCATCATTTAATCATAAACGATATCATAAAATGATGGTACCAAGTGCATATGCTCTTAATGTGGTTTTCTTAAGGAAGAAATGCATTTGCATGAATCCTAGGAGTGCAAATTCCATCATTTAAAAAATGATAGTTCTATAAATCATAGGAATTCTAAATGAGTTACCAAACACATGAGGAATTTACATGAATCTTAAAATTTGTAATCACATGGAATTATAAATCCTCGAAATCGTGAATTATGCAAACAAACTAACCTTAAAGTAATTTAGGAAAAGTTATTGTTATATTACAGACATGAATTTTGGACCAAGTCCAAATATTCACCACACCCAATAAATTGGAATCGATTTGAACATTCCCAGGTAATAGCATCTTCCGATCATTACTTGGACCAAGCTTCCAAACACTGACCGACTTGATTGAGGAGGCTTAGCCATCCAAAATATAGCAAAAGCCAACTTTTCATACATATCAATATGATATATTTTTTTTGAAGCATGATATCAAAAATGATATATTTATTTTAGTGATATGTTTATATATACTACATTGCATAATAATATCAAGGGGAACAATCTCGAAGACGCTTTTGATTTGACGAACAAGATGTACTTTTTCGATGTACTATTTAGGGTTTCAATTTGGAAATTGAATCAATCAGGTTTGTGGTCTTGGAAGTCAATAACTATGATACTCTTTACCAAGACAAAGAGTAAACGAAGGAAGTCACAAATTACGATATTATATACCAAGATAAAAAGGAAACAAAAAATTCTTTACATCCAAAACAACAATATTTCCCTACATATATAGAGATAACATTTTTAAGGCCAGGATAAGGAGGACGTGGAATAATGCTAAGAAGATATTCCCTTTCATTGCGTTTCTCCTTAGAGTTTTGTTTTAATGCTAGGGGGTTTTTTTTTTTTTGCAGACCAACTAAGATATTCACTTATTGATTTTTTACTAATTTGTTACCCATTTTGTAATACTTCCTCAGTTTCAAGAAAAATATTACTTTCACTTTTTCAATTTGCGCTATTTTTAGGCTAAAAAGAAAAAGTGAAAGTAACATTTTTTCAGAAATGAAGATAGTATTATTTATAACAAGCGCCCAAAATTCCGTAAATAAGAAACAAACCCGTGCATCGCACGAGTGAAAAACTAGTATATAATAAAACAAAACAAACGGTTAAAACAATGAAAATGCATTCCTTAGATCTCCTTCAGATGGGAAAAAATAGTATCATCAACTAGTCTAGTTAAAAATAAAATCAACTAAGAATTTAACGGCCAAACAAAAGTAAGAAGAAGTTCTAAGGGAGAGACAATCTTGCGATAGGAAGAGACAATCTTGCGATAGGAAGGAGCAATCGGTAATTGTAGATTTTAGGAAGGACATCAAACTCGCTCATTTCACCCCCGTTGACAACTAAAAAGTACATTATTTAATTCGTTATGCTTACATCTGCAACTTTCGCAGGGAATCTTATACGATAGAGTCAGACTCAAAATGGAAGATTCGATGGAATTACAAATTCCGAAGAAATTTGAATTTCGGAAATATGGGTAACCAAACACACCAAGACAAATGTAATTCCACCGTACACATAATCAACTTCTCATCAAATTATAACCCAACTTTAACCTAACCACGCCGGACTGTAGGGTTAGGCTGCAATTTTTATTTACATGTACCTTTTGGACATAAACATTCATAAAACATTGATTCCATTACAATGGAAGAACCAATTACACTTGCCTAGTTGCAGTCGCCGTGTGTTTTTACAATTTTCTACCCTTACCTGCTATTTAAAGTTTAACAACCTACTCCGGTAGAGCACCACTTAATTGTAGGAAATACCATTTAGTCCTAAGAACTAATTCCACTTGCCTAGTTGACTCATTCAACTGTCTTTTTGGTTTTTTTTTTTTAAATATATATTATTGTTTGGTCCTAGAAATTATTGTTTGGTCCTAGGATGGACAATACCCACACGGGATGATGTCATGGATGATGTAACTGTCGTTTGGTAGTGGCAGAAATACCCTTTTGGTTTGGGACCATATATATTCAATTATTGAGAGAGAAGAGAATCATTTCAAATTTATTTTCCCTCTTCTTTATTTTTCAGATCTACTTTCTCCCTTTTTTTTTTCCTCTACAAAAAAGATGATGATGAAGACGATGAAAATGAACTCTGTTTTTGATTTGGTTTTTGAAGATGATGACGATTAACATGAACTATGTTTTGATTAGATTTTGAAGATGATGCGATTCTGTTTTGATTAGGTTTTGAAGATGATGAAGACGATGAAGATGATGAAGATGAACTCTGTTTTGGTTTGCTGAGGTTGTTGATGATGATAGAGACGATGAACACGATGAAGACGATGATGTTGAAGACGATATGATAATGATTTCGTTTAGATCTATGTTTGTTTTCATCATTTGTTTTTTTGTTCTTTCGATCTGATTTTTGATGATTTATGTTTTTTTGTGTTTTCGTTTGGTGAATGAACTCTACTTTTTGTTCATAATAATGAACTTTGATTAGATGTTCATCTGAAATAATGAACTCTGATTTTTGTTAATTACAATGAACTTTAATTAGGTGTTCGTTCGAAAGAATGAACTCTGTTTTCAAATAGGTTTTATTAGGTTTCATTCGAAAGAATGAACTCGGTTTTCATATAGGTTTTATTAAGTGTTCATTTGAAAGAACGAACTCTTGTTTTTATTCGTAATAGTGGAGTTTTTGTTGTGTGTTCATTTGAAAAAGTGAACTCTGTTTTCGTATAAGTTTCATTTGGTGTTCATATGAAAGAATGAACTCTGATTTTTTGTTCTTAATAACGAGATTTTGGTAGAATATAATGAAATGTAATGAAGTTCATAGAATATAATAAAGTGTGTAGTTTTCATGAAACTGAATGAACTCAAATCTACAAAAAGACTGATAGTTCATCAAACAGAATGAACTGCTACAAGTAAATAAGTTGCATTAACACAGAAGGGTATTTTTATCTGTTTTATGTTTTTAAATAATTATGAACCAAACAAGAAACAAGTTTTCCCAAAAGACTAAACCGACTTGGAATCACCTAAAAAAGGACCAAAGGATTATTTTCCCCCACTTAATTTAGCACACTGTTAAACCAATTAGTGGACGCGTTATGGTCGCTTGACATTCCAGTAAAAATGGTAAGATTCTTTATTTTTTTTTTACAATAGAGTAGTCAGTAGTGTAATTTGGTTATTACTCCGAAAGTGAAAAACATGCCAAACTGCTTGCTTTTACATGGAAGTTCACCAATTGAACTTAGGTTTACGAAAATGCTTTTGCATGGAAGTTCACCAATAGAATTTAGGTTTAAGCAAGTATATAACAAATACATATAAATGTTGGGTTCTTAGGTTTCATAAAGGGATATTTTGATTTTGGATCCCAATTTTATGATCAGTATTGTGTTTGGGTCCTAAAAAGTTCTAAATTAGAGTTTGGGTCCCAGGATTCAAGTTGACCGGAGCGGTTACGATGTGGTCGGGCCACATCAAACAAATATGTGACCCCTGTTATTTTCTTGACACGTATTAGAAACCATCAGTTTTTTGCTTTTTAGGGACATTTAGAGGGGACAAGTTTTTAGGGATAAGTAGTTAAAAGTAGTTTTATGTGTTTTATATGAGAAAAAATAGGATACTTTTTACTTTAAAACTAATTTTTTAATACGTGTCAAGAAAATGAAAGGGATCACATACTTATTTGGTGTGGCCCGACCACATCGTAGCCGGGGCGCAAGTCGACCGTCTTAACCATCCAAAAACAAGTTAAATAATTAGAATTATTATATTAAACCTAACTTTTGATGTATTTACTAACTGTACCGTCAACTCCCCCGTATATTCTTTTTCCCTACCTTATGCAGTTCTAATTTTCTTTGAGGCAATTTGTCAAACGCTAGCGATGCCAATTTCGGTGCCCCACAAGGTGTATTCAACTGATTTTATGAGGCTCCGCTTTTCATCCCCGCAAAGTCAAATTTGAACACAACCCAAATCCTAAGCATTCATAAGCACGGAAGTCTCCGAGAGCATCTCCAACAGAAGGTATGAAAAATCCTACGTGAATTTTTTAGAAGGTTATTATTGGGGCGTCACATTCCATTAAAGGGACGTCACCTAATAGGACAAAGACGGGTCATCTATAAGTAATATCAAAAACCTCTTATCTCAAATAATTTTGTAATGACTAAACAACCCTTATTTAGTTAATTTTAATTTAATCAGATAAAAATTAAATTAATGAATTTTGTTGTATACTTGGTCAATTCTGGGACAAAGTTTTTGTGGGAAGAAAAACTGGCTGTAAAATAAACTTCCACGGTTGGAAATAATCCAAACCAGAACGTAAAATCACTTCTACCGTTGGAAATAATCCAAACCTGGACGTAAAATCACTTCTACCGTTGGAATAAAAAGAAAACTGGACATAAAATCATATTCTACGGTTGGAATTAAAAGGAACCTGGACGTAAAATGAGCTTCTACGGTTGGAAATAATTCAAACCTGTACGTAAAACTACATGCAAATAAAATTCTACGGTTGGAATTAATCCAAACCTGGACGTAAAATCTTCAAACCTGGACGTAAAATCACTTCTACCGTTGGAATTAAAAGAAAACTGGACGTAAAAACGGATTCTACGGTTGGAATTAAAAGAAACCTGGACGTAAAATGAGCTTCTACGGTTGGAACTAATCCAAACCTGGGCGTAAAATTACATGCAAATAAAATTCTACAGTTGGAATTAATCCAAACCTGAACGTAAAATCACTTCTAGTTAAAGATAATCTAGACATTTTGTATATGTGTTAGGATATCCCATAACCAATTTTTTGGACATTAAGAATCCAAGTGAAGCCCCTCTATTGAAGTGTGACGCCCCAATAATAGCCTTCATTTTTTATTTAGTCCTTTTATTTATGGGGTCTACACATAAAGTAAATATAAGACCTCATATCAAAAAATCCATCTCCAACAGTGAGAATTTTAACCCTCAAAATTAAAAGAAAATTGGTTAAAAACATGACGTGGAGGTGCAACCGGAGATGTAGATAACACTTTCTTGAACACCTTCATATTTAGTAATTGGTCCCTCCTAACTTGTAGGACCCTATTATTGGAGATGGATTTATGCCAAACGGAGGTTTAAAATCCTATGTGTCACTAAAAATAAATAGATACGTCCTCTCTTGGAGACGCTCTAATATCATCAATCATTCAACACCGATTTAACCACATAAATCAACGGCAAACCCATCTTTTCTCGCTGAAATACCACCCAAAACTTATCGAAGTCTCTAACTTGCTTGAATCAGTAAGGCAACAAGAGAGAGAAATTAAATTTGAGGAAAACATTTGCATAATTAGTAAATACACCTGCTTACGATCATTCAACGTAGTCAACCAAAACACCTCCTTAGGACAACCCTTTTTCTGGTTTTTCCATATATATATTTTTTGTTTTCTGATGCTAATCAAAATGTATCTGTTGGGGATATATATTCAATCAGTTTGATGCTGGTTTTAAGATAAAATGGGTGACACAATTCCTCAATTGATTATTCAATCACGTTGATTTCCTCGAGAATTGGCGGTGAGTGGAAGGAAGAAGATAACTAATTTGTATAAATCTCGACCATTCGTCTACTAGCTGTTCACACGTCTATTAGGAAACTAAACGTCCTATTCTTTGATAGTTCCGCAAAGCCCAAGTGATTAAAGCTTCTAGATCTCTGTCTACCACGTTGAAATTTTTTTGACATGGGTGAATAGAATTTGTTTTTCTATTGGAATGTCTCGGAGTTGTAATCTTCCTATTTAGGTTGTCACCGTCTCCGCTAAGTGTTTATGGAATTATTGTCGAGCAGGTTGGCTCCTCAACTGTTGCTGAATCTAAGAACATCCGTCAAAAGTCTCTATTGAGAGGACAATGCATTCAGAGGATTTAGCCTCGTTTAGTTCAGTCATTTACTCCGTAAAAGGTATTATCGTTGATTCAATCTTAGCGACCCACCCAAGTGATAGGTTGTAAACTGGCTTTTTCGCTTCAGTGAGCGAACCTTCAATTTTTGGGGAGGGTTAACTTTTTCGGGGTCACTAAGTTGTTAGACTGCTTTTCAGATAGGATAAAAGACTAGTTGGAGGGCAAAGCTTATTGTTATGTATGCGTCGTTGATATAGAACACCTTTACCCTATTTTCGTAATGGATGACCCTCGAAACCATGATTTGTTGATATACGGCGTAGATCCGGATGATTGATGGAAGAAATACCAAACATATCCCATACGTCTCGCTCCCACCGGCCAGCTGATGGAAATGGAGGAGAATTCTCAAACTACGCGAGCCTCCCGACGAAGCCAACGGAAATCCTATCCGAATACAAAAGATAAAAGGCAGTTTCATTAGGGTCGTATACCAGCCGCCTGTTCTGGAACTTCCTGTTCCAATCGAAGCATATAGATCCGTAAATAGATTTGTATGTATAGCCACTTCAGTCGTGCTCGTCGTTTCTCGAATAGAAATTCCCGCCAATGGCTGAGATGTTCAGTCGACTCCCTCACATGTAGGACATACGAGTTCTTTCAGACCTTCCTTGTGGGACAAGAAAGAAAGTCAGTTCCTCCCTATGGGGTACGAGTGAGCAGAAAAGGGAGGATGAAGGGTTTCAATTTATTCAAATGAACGGTTTGAACACCTATTGATTCTAACAACTGATTGCAGAGTTGATCATTCGGCCCTTTCAATTCATAGATGTGGATCTCGGACCTATGAATGGAGATATTCCCGATACTCACAAAGAAAAAAGGAAGTGACTTAGACAAAAAGAGAAGTGACTTGGACAAATCTTGTTTGTCGATAACCTTGGACTAATCGGGCATTCGAGCGTATGTAAATAGATACTATGTTTACATATGGATCCCTGCGTCGTTACATTCCATTTAGGATTAGGAATAGGCGTAATCGGACCTGTTTTTTACATATTTCTCGTTATTTGGGTACCATATTGACGGGGAATTTTCCGCAATGGGCGAAAGCCTGACGGAGCAATGCCGCGTGGAGGTAGAAGGCCCACGGGTCATGAACTTCTTTTCCCGGAGAAGAAGCAATGACGGTATCTGGGGAATAAGCATCGGCTAACTCTGTGCCAGCCAAAATCAGAATAAAAAAGAAAAAGATATCGTGATGTAAGTCCATGATTCCTTGCATCATAGGTGTAGCTGCATAAGCCAACACAAAAATGGAGACAAATGAAGAATCGACTGTTCATAAACTTCGAAATCCTGTGATATCTGAACTGGAGATTGAGCTGCCCAGTGTTATCAATCTAAAAAAATAGCCTTTTTTTGGACTATAATCAGCTGATCAATACTGTTTCTATTATTGGTTTATGAATTTTTTGTAATTACATTCAACTAAACCCTCTTCGTCATGGGTTGAAGATGTTCGGGTGCCCAACCTCCCAAATTTGTAAGCATTTTTGGTGCCATATGTTCGTTCTATTAGTGTGGTTTATGAAAGAGATATTTTGACTTTGAGTCCCAACTTTGTGACCAGTGTTACAATTGGGTCCCAGAAAATTCAATATTAGAGTTTGGGTCCCAGAACCGCAGTTGACCGTCTTGACCGTTATGAAAATAATATTAATTATTATTATTTATATTAGTTAACGGCGTCAGTTAACTAAATACAATTATACTTATTACACAGTACACGTGTATTACCAAATTGAATGGAGTGCTACAGTTTGAAGATTGACAACCATAATCATGGCGGATTCGGGTAACGGTGAAGCTCTGCATTTCTGCATGGTAAAAGCATTCAATTTTATCTGGAAGTCAATCACTAGATTCATATTGGTTCAAACTTCATAATAAGTTCAAGACACATAATGGACAATTAAAACCACAGAGATGTGTCAATAATTTTTTACCTCTCCCGCATGTACAAGTCGGATACTGTTGATCTTCAACTTCAAATCCCAACATGCACTACATTGGTAAAAAAAGAAAAATCCTTCTATGTGCAAGTACATTAGTACGGATGAATATGTAGATATACATTGGAAGGTGTAAACATCCATAAATTATCATAGGGTAATGAGGAGACTAATCCCAATACACAATATCATTCTCTGGAGAATTCTTTCCATCTCTTCTAAAGTATTCTATAAGCTCTACCCTCTTTCCTCTTGGGAAACCTCCTTTTATAGGAGAAGCTGGCTTAAGGTGTACCTCAAGTGGACAACCTCCTTAAAATATGACTTTTATTATACAACAACCACCATTTACTAAGGGCACACCCATGCTGTCAAAATCATGTGTTTACAGAAGATAAATAAAATTACAACTGCATTACCTAGGTACGCGACCTCCATCATCATTTTCGAATTTGGCACACCAATAAAAGTGGTAATCGATTAGGTTCAGCTGCTGGTACGTAGTAGAGTTGCAAACTCGATGGAGACTTTTTGCGAACAGATTGCACACGACATTGGTGGTGATTGTCCACAACTTTCTTACTACTGTCTCGGCAAGACACAAAATACCATGGTCGCCAACAATTTTGGTGGGGGTAACACCAAAAAATCATTAAACAAAAGCTGGATGTAACAGTACCAATTGAGAAATTACCCGGTACGTGAATTTTCATTATGGCAAAAGAAGCTCTATGAACCCAAAATGCCTACAGGTGCTTTCCCTTTTTAGGTTGGGATCGCAGTCATTTGTCAGCATCTGCAGTCACAGTTACAGATTAGTTAGTTACTGGGATGATAATTAAGATGGTAACTATAAGTCATGCCTCTCTCTCTCATTTCCAGTATTTCGGGTGTATCACTATCTAGGTAAGTATAGTTGGGAAGTTAAAAATTCAAAACACTGCAGTTTATACCAGGGAGATGACAATGCAGGTTAACGAGTAGACAAACTCTGCAAGTGTATTATCCATTCTCAAAATAACTTAAAACTGAATCAGAAGCCACACCGGTACCACAATTATATGGTTATCATCTCCTCTTTATACCTTTGTTTAACACTAATTTGAAATGATAAACTAAGGCAATGAATAAATAAACTTACTCGTAATGATATACCAAAAGAGTGTACCTGTTGTGGGAGAACCCAAACTTTCAACCGAACTCTTGTGACCTACACAAACTTAAAACAGTCATTAATTTCCAAACAAAAAAAATACATAGATTATTATAAATTGAAACAAAAGGAATTAATAACATCAAAAAGAATTGGTAATTGGTAACAAATCCAAACTCTCCGCGCCTTCTACATCCAAAGCTGATAAAAGAATTGGTAATTAGTAAAAAGAATTGGTTCTAAACATCAAAGAAACCAAATCAAAATATACCAATCAAATACAAATTTCAATAAAATTAATTCAAAATAAGATAGTAGTACCTAGGATGCTTCAGACAATATGCTGGAGAAAACCTGGGAAGATGATAACCTGATGATAACCTCATGATAACCTCTCCAGAGATTTATGTAGTTGAACATTTTAGGGGGTTATTGTTCTAATGTAACTCATGAAATTAGTTACGGTGTACTAAAGGTAATTGAATGTCGCGAATAGTGGGAGGAAATCCCTAATTTATGGTATAAACCGGTAATAATTGTTTTGTAAAGGAAGAGTAGAATAAGTGGAAGAAGGGGTATCGGACGTTGGATGAGGGCTTAAATATTGGGTTCATTATCAACCACGATTTATGTTTTTCACTTTCAGAAGAATGGGAGCCGTAGTGGCCTTAAAACGCCTATCCAGAACCCTCAGATTGGCCAAAACACATTTGTTTTTATATATAAGATACAATAAAATATGAGTTGAATCAAGATCAAACAATGATGGAATGAGCCTTCTGTTATTCATCTATAAGTAGTTTCTTTTCTGCGTAATCTGCTATGTTTTGCTTATGATTGGTTCCTCGGTAATTTTTTATGCCGTTGTTTAAGTCTTTCATATATTTTGTGCTTACACAATTTATAAGATAAAACATTAGCAGTTAGATTCTATTGTCCCTTAAAATTACACCGAGGCTTGAAAGGCCAGATGTCACGTGTTATCCAAATTTGTTATTTATCATGCACGTCTGCTTTTACAACATTGTTAAGGAGTCGTGCCAGATTACTAAACAGGATACCAAAATCCATGTAAAATAGAGGACTTTCTAGTTTTTCTTATATGAATTCCTTCTCGAGTGAACTGATACCCCTACTAGAAGACATACGCCTTCGGGTAGTAGGCATTTATCCTTGGATGACATTTCACTCTAGTCAACATCATTGGTCCATTATTTTTCTTCCAAATAGTAGTTTGTATATTTTTTGCCCCGTCTGTTATAGGGAAGGAGCTATCTAGAATCTATGCGACCTTTAGATAACAGTCGACCTATTTTTAACCATTCCACCACGAGGTCAATATTGTCAGATTATCGTATAAGGGTATTTTTGGTATATTTTTTCGAAAACATTATTATCATGTGGGGTCCGATTGTTGATCCAAGTTGGTGCGCTCCAGACTGTTCTGAAATAGTGACACAAAATTTTGATTACTAGGAATTACTGGCTAGTCCATGAATGAGGGAATCGGTTACTGGCTAGTCCACTCCCAGAATTGATTTATCCTCTGGTCCAAAAACATGTTTCTGGACCAGAAACTTTATCCCCTAGTCCATCCACGCAGTTTACACAAGACCAGTTTTCAAATATTCCCAACATACCCTTCTGCAACTCAAAGTGACGAACATAAAACCAAGTTAGTTTCTTTCCTCTTTTTTTCTTCTCAGATCGGTTTCTCTCACTCTGCGTTTTGGATAGAATCAATTTCTGGTACTGTTTTTCAATCATCTTCATCTGAGCTTCAAATTAGGTTCTTCTGAGTTTCGAATTAGGTCATCTGAGCTTCGAACCAAGGTATTTATCCTTTCACTCATCCTCTTCTGCTGCTGTTCTAGAAATCTTGATGAATAATTAGGTTTATTCTGATCCGATTTCTATCAGGATAATTGTATATGATGTACATTGTTATCTTTTTATGATTTCGTTTTATGATTTCTGTTTTATGATGATTTACAATGTCAATTCAGTTTCGAAGTAATTTCCGTTCGTTTTTTAAGTAATTTTCGTGATTTTTGTGTGTTTCAATTAGGTATTTGAGCTTCGAATTAGGTTTATCTCAGATTCGAACAAGGTATGATTTCTTTTTATGATTTCTATTCTGTTTTTTGTAATCTGATTTTTTGTATTTTCTACGTTTTTCTGCTGTTGTTCTGTTTAGTTTTCATTAGACAGATCGTGTAGTATGTATTACCAATACGTACTGCATATAGCGTGCTCTCTTTTCATTCTGCAGTAGATTCCAATACATATGAATATGAGTCAGTACATGTCAATACGTCCTGCATATAGCATGCTCTTTTTTCATCCTGCAGTAGATGCCAATACATATCAATATGAGTCAGTACATGTCAATACATACTGCTTATAGCATGTCAATACAAAGACTCTTTTTGTTTCATCTCAGTACATGTCATTTTTTACAGGGTTAACATGTCTGACGTTGCTCCCAAACCATACTTCTCCATCTATTCTCATGTATACCATAAGCAATATCATTTTGCATATGAGGTTACATCGTTTTCAACTTTAGAGGATTTGAAATTTCGCATCTGTAATATGTGGAGCTGGTTGACTCCATCGACTATTCTGGTTAACTATTTCCAGAATCAAGCGATAGTTCATATTCTTGCCGATGTAACACTCCAGGGAATCTCTGCATTACATTCTTCAAAGCAATCAGCTTTGATTTGCACGTGGATGTAATTTCAAATGGCGCATATAGGCGTATGGAAGTTGACAGTAATGCAGACTTAGTTGTCAGTGCAAAGAATAGTTATTTGAAAGAAGGTAAAGAAGCCCCAAGAGTGTTTTTTTCAGATGGTTGGGATAAGATTTTGATGATACAGATCAATTATTCTATGGTGGTGTTGATGCCGTACGTATAGCATGCCAAAAATACTGCATGAGAACTGGATATGAGGTAATTAAGAAGAAGAATGACCTTGAGAGATTCACCGCCGTATGTAGTGTGAAAGGTTGTTCATGGAAGCTTCACGCAACTGCCATTGGTAGTTCTATTGATGTTTTTAAGATAAAGGAATATGTGGGAAGGCACACCTGTGGCGGTGGTTATATGTTGAAGAATCCAAGAGTTACAAAAAAACTCATGAACAGTCTAATTCATGAGATGGTCAGGCACAACCCTCGCATAACACCAGCAGAGATCATAGATTATCTTAAAGTTGGTGGTGGCATTGAAATCCAGTATCACCACGCATATCATGCAATTGAGTTGTCGCATAAACAAAATTTTGGTAATGATGTGAAGTCGTACACTGATCTTGCTTGGTGGGTGAATGCTGTTAGGGAAACAAACCCTGGGTCATTTATTGATTTCGATTTCAATGATGCTACAAAAAGATTCAATAGAATTTTTGTTTGCTTTGGAGCTTGTATAGAGGGATATAAACTATGTCGTCCCATGATTTTCTGTGACTGTACATTTCTCACTGGAACTTTTAAAGGAGGTCTCATGGCAGCAACATGTCTTAATGGCAATCAAGGTAACTGGTTCTTTTTTTTTTCTGATATGTAGTGTCTGGTAGTTAGATCACTCATATTGACCTTACTTCACTATCTGACAATGAGTATTGACCATACTACATACTACATATTGACCTTACTGAGTATGAGATAAACTATACTGCATGTGAAAATGTAGTGTCAATCAGTTGCTTAACATGTCATTATGTAGTGTCAGGTTTTCACATATCAACAAAGAGGTAAACCATAATGCATGTCAATATGTAGTGTCAATATTAGTTGCTTAACATAACTAGTAATTCCTTTTTGCAGGATTTTATCCGCTTGCGTTTGCTTTAGTACCCGGTGAAGACAATATCAGCTGGGAATGGTTTTTCAAGAAACTGAAGGAGGCTTTGAATGATGATCGCCCAATCACTTTTATGACTGACCGAGGTGAAGGGTTGGTTAAATATATTCCCAAAGAGTTCCCTGATTCTCATCAAAGATATTGTTACTTCCATTTGGACAAAAACTTACCTATCGCAAAGTCTGACGAAAAATATAAGGAAGTGACTGATGCTTTCCGAAAGGCGACATATGCTCTTTCTCCTGCAACATACGAGGAAGGTCTTCAAGAAATGGTTAATTTGGGAAGGCATTGGGTTGCTGACTACTGCCGCAACATTCCAAAATAAAAGTGGTCCAGTGCTTTCTTCAAGGGATGTAGTTATGGTTACACTTCATCTAGCATTGCTGAATCGTTCAATAGCTGGATTAACAAATAGAAGAAATTACCTGCGTGTGCGTTCTTTGACTCGATCAGGTTTGTATCAGTTTCCTTAGTCACAGTACAAGTTTATATTAGTTTTCTTTTTGTAACAGTATTAGCATATATGTTCTGTTAATATACGTATATTTTTAGTATAATAGACTTGCTATTCCCTTGTCGTGTAGGATACGTATGATGGAAATGATGTCAGAACGTCGTGAAGAGAGTCTCTTGATGGACCCAGAACTGCTAACCCCTACGTATCAAGCCTTGCTTGAACTACACATCCAAATTTTCCGTCCCTGGAAAGTTAGCTAGTCAAATGCTAATCGTTATGAAGTGCATTCTCCAAGGTTAGCGTTTACCCCTAATCTCTATCATCTGAATGTTATTTACTTTCTCTTTTTTTTTAAGTACCATGTTTCTGTGAGAACATATAAATATGTACTGTGTATATTAGGTGTACTGAAAAATAACACATGAATATGTACTGTGCAGATCTCATATGGTAGATCTAGAGAGAAAAACTTGTACTTGCCAACGATGGCGCATTTATGGTTTTCCATGCTCGCACGCTACTGCAGCTATTACTAGATCTGGAGGAAGGATTCTTGATTACGTTGAAGATTATTTCAAAGTTACCACTTTTCGTAAGCTATATTCAATAGCTATTAGACCCGTTCCTAACCACGACAGGTATGTGTCTTTAATCAGTACATTTTCATATTTTGCATAACAATATGTAATGGTAGATACCACTTACACATGTAATAGCAATTGAAATTGTCAACATAAACCTACTTACATATGGATGTTACATACTGATATGTAATGGTAAATACCACTACATTTTTTGATATTTGTTTTTCAGGAACAATATACCGTGTACATATTCATATGTAGTTGTGGTTCATTCCATTTTATATGATACTGTTTTTTTCTCACAGGCCCGATGAGTATCACGTAGACGATATCGTTCTCCCAGCAGAAGTAATTAGGTCTCCACCAGGCAGGAAAAAGGGGAAACGTATTAAGTCTGCATATGAGACTAGTAGAAAATCTGTCAAGTGTTCAAACTGTAATTTGAAGACTCATCACAACAAGGCAACATGCAATCTTATCCGACAGTATGAACTTTCTGAAGAATGATTTTGTGTCAGGTATGTATTTCAGTCAGATACATATTAATGTCTTAATTAAGTAAGTATGATACAATACAATGTACTTTTAAGCAAGTAGTGTTCTGATTTCTCTTTTTCTTTTATCACAGGCTTGAACGTGCAGCAGAATGTTATATCGATGATGTTGCCAGATTCCTTTTCCACAATTCTTTCCTATATCCCTTGTTCTATCCTACCGTTTTTCTTTTTGATTTTGTCAGTACCAACTGAATTTGGTTAATAAGTATTTCATTTACAGTACATACATTACAAGTGTACTGAAAATATTGTTTTTGTTGTTTCTTAGAACATCTTTTGGTTTTTGAAACATTATAAGTCTATCAAAATGTAGTTATTTTCGAATAATGAAATATGTTGTTAAGTCTATCAAAATGTCAGTATCTATCACCAGTAGTGAAGTATTTACATACTGAAATTACATGTCAGTATTGTAGTGTTTAACCATCTTCCACTAAGATTATTTAGAACATATCATAATTACAATTCCACAAAAACTTTTGTGGTTTCAATCAGGTTAGTACATATTAAAAAAAACAATCAGTACTTACTGATATGTAGTGGTTAGTTTAATTATGATATGTGGTTTTCCAGCTGATTCACCATCTTCACGGGGGTCGAGGGGGCAGCTCCTCCTCGTATCAACAACACAAAATCATGTTTAAGTAACACAATTGAAATATCACTACATTAAAGTTAAACCCAAATTCAAATTAAAAATCACTACATATTAGATATACCCAAAAAAAACATGTTTGGAAAAGCTATATGTTTTTGAACATTCTTGAACTCATGAAATGAAATGTAACCAAGATAAAAAGAAAAGAAAATAGGTAAATAGTGATATGTACTGTCAGATTACTTTTAGCAAGTAAGACTATTTTTGTGTTATCTGCCAACTGATTTCTGGTGGAGATGCTTTCAACAATTTGCATGCTAACGAGACCCTTTTGTTACGAATCTTCGCTTGCACTTCTTCATCATCTCCCAAAAGCACTCCCACATATTTTCTTTTTGACTTCATCTTCATAAAATGCATCACAAACAGTAGACAGTCTGGCGATCCCCCTTGTTGAGGTGCTTCACATTCATTCACTATTACATTCTTCATTGTTACTTTGTTCTTCTCCAGCAAGTACACATTGATAGGTGCGTACATGTAATCTGCCATTTTGCAGGCGTGTGGATAACAAATACCTCCCCATTCAGCCTTAGAAGAATTGTAGTGGTTGAACACCATTTTTTCGCAGTCATACTCAAGTAGCGTCCAATGAAGATTGTGGTGGCACATTGGTACAAGAATATTCTTGATACTTTCATCCATCGCCAATATTGGTTTGTAAACAGAATCATGTGCTTCTCCTTTGAGGTTATCCGAGAACTCGACATTGTACTGAAAACATGGATGTACTTGAAATAGTTTATATCTAATTTTGTTTTATGCAATATCGATATGTAGTGTACCTACCCCTACATACTTTTTTAATTTTTGAATATTTTCTATAGTAAATATGCAGTGTAAGATAACAACTTACCCAAGCGGACGGATCCAGATGCAACACAGGCAAGTATTTCCTGTATACTTCGTGCATCGGTTGCTCATTCTGAAATTTGGTGTTAAACTTGTATTGTGCATAGTTGAGAAGATCTTGTTCTAATAAATCGTTCTGCACCAAGTCATCAACTGTAGTTCCACTTACACAAAGACCACCTTCTCCCACTCTCCAAGCAATTGAGCTAGAAAATAAACGACATAAAGGTTAATATTCTTTGTGTAACAGTACACACTGATATGTCTTTCTCAGTATTTTTCATACAAATATTTATGTATATCAAAAGTACATACACAAACTAATAGTACAATCAATTGTTACCTGCTGCTTTTCGGGCTTTGTAGCGCGCTTTTTGTTCACTTTTACCATTTTTTGTTTCTGGCTTGGGCTAAACTGTTCCTGCATTTTTAATCAACATAAAAAAATATGTAAATATCTATATTGCATAAAACATAGTTACATCACCTAATCTTTTTTGAAAGCATGTAGTGGTATATGATTGTATGGTATAGTGATTTCTAGTGCTACCATACTGATATACATATCAGTATGTAGTGATTTGTAGTGTAATATTAACTACACAAAATGAGATTTTTAGTACATATCATTCACCTGTGATGGAACCTCCAAAACATCTTGCGAGTGGACATCCAGAACATCTTGTGATGAAACATCCAAAGGATCTTGTGATGCAACCACCAAATGACTTTTTGAACTGGTTGTAGGTATGTATTCTTGTTTCTTACCTGTAACTTCACTTGCATCTTTCGGTCAATGGGTTCTTGTTGCTCAGTTGTTTCTTGTGGAATTTGTAAAGGCCGAAAATCTCTTCCAAACAGATTATCAAATTGTTCTCGTAAGTAAATACCAAAAAGACCATCGTTGTTATCTGGAAGGAGGTCTGCATACTCTTCGACATAAACACCAATGCCAGAGTTTGCCATTTCTATAAAATCTGGCATAGACAGCTTTTCAATGTGTTCCAAACTCGACATCATAGTAAACAAAGGTACATCCAGCAAATGAAACTCTTCCGCCTGCAATCCGGCGTTATACTCTGGAAATTTATGCGAATTAACTACAACTGAAGACTTCGTTTCTAGCATAGTTGTAAGCAACTCCTTTGCTGCTTCCTGCCTAACTTCAAGTTGATCAACCTACAAAAATCAATTGAAACTGTCAACAAAAACCTACTTAGCTTGAGTTTTTTCTATGTCTACCACCACAAGAATGTACTATTACATATAAATATGTTCCACTACAAGAATGTACTGTTACATATCAATATGTAATGGTAGATACCACTACATATTGATAAGTAACAGATAGATATTGATATGTAACAGATAGATAGTGGTATACAAGAATGTACTGTTACATATCAATATGTAATGGTAGATACCACTAAATATTGATATGTAACAGATAGATATTGATATGCTACTTAGACTACGTACTGATATGCTACTTACCTGTGTGTTTTCTTTGCCCTTTTTCTCTTATATCTCTTTGACTTTTTGCTCCAAATTAGATTTAGCGCAATTTTTAACCTCAGAACGCGGAACTTCAACATCATGGAACTTCAATACTGAAGTTGTTGACAATTCAACCTCAGAGGTGGCATTAGCATGAGTTTGATCTTTCGGTGTTGACAAACCAACTTCAGGAATGTTGACATTAGCATCTGTTTGATCTTCCGGAGAACCTTGTATTTCGTTCTCAACTATTTGGTCCACATTCAACTCTTCATTGGGGTTTGTTGGAGTAGGTGTACATCCCAAGCTAACATAATCTTCCTGGATGGCTTCTCTCTGCAAAGGGGAAGCTTTCCGGTAAATATCATGCAACATGAACTCAAGCTTTGAAGCGTCAACCGGTTCGCCCTCTTGCTGCATTGTGTTGAATTCACTCCATTTGGAAGATATTGTATTCCTCAAATCATCGTATTTAATCTTCCAATCTTCTCCCCCCAATACTGAGTCCTCTTCTTCCTTCTCTTCTTCCTCTTTTTCTTTCTCTTCTTCCGATTCGGAATTGTCATCTAAACAAAAAACATCATCATTTGCTTCCTGTTGAATCCTTCTTGAAATACGAATAAGGATTTGTCTTTCTTCGTGTGTGATCTCGTCTTTGAAATCAACATGGAACTGGTACAAATCAAATAGATGTAAAAAAGCAACTACATATTAGATATTACCAAAAAAAAAAACATGTCGTAGTTCTTTCTCTATTAGATACACAGGGAGAACTACATATTGATATGCTAATAACTACATATCAATATGTATCACCACAAATTGATATGCTAATAACTACTACATATTGATATGCTAATAACTACATATCAATATGTCGAACTACATGTACTTATCAATATATATTTTTATTATGACAAAATATGTACGGCAAGTTTACCTGATACTCAGAAAGATCAATATCCTTTAGGAACTCAGCACATATCTTTGTATGATTCCACCTAGCCACTCTTGGCACATACATTCCTGCAGGTTCTGTCACTATATCCTCGGGCGCCACCAAATGGGTATGCTCCGCAAACCATGGCTGCAAAATATTGATATGCAGTATTAGATATACTATCAAAATGTAGAAAACACATAAAACAAAAACATTTTGAAGTAGAATAAACAAATAAATAGATTCTTACCAACAAATAAATAGCACAACCATTTGTGCGTTCTACGGATTCCACGTTTTCATTCAGCTCTTTCTCTAAATGAGAATGGATGAGGTCAGGCCATGAAATATTCTTAGCCTTCTCAATATCAAGAACGAAACCAATATATTTTTCAGTCAAAGCGTTTTCATCACTTGTAGCGAAAAATAATGAAGTGCACATATACATGCAGATAAGCCTAACAAGATCTTCGGCATCTTCCTCGTCTTCCTCTTCTTCTTCAGAATCTTCATTTGATTGATCACCCACGCTTTGCAGAGACTCTTCATCAGACTTCTTATTTTTCAGATTAATTGGTGTTCGTTTAAGGATTTTCAAGATTGCCTTCACAATCATTGGCCTAGTCACTTTATCACCAGCTTTCATATCAGTAGGAAAAGTCCTTTTGAAAAATTCTGTTTCACGCCATCCACTTTTTTTATTGACTTGTGTAAGCCTATAATCAAGATATTCCCT
This sequence comes from Papaver somniferum, assembly GCF_003573695.1. Classification (NCBI taxonomy): domain Eukaryota; kingdom Viridiplantae; phylum Streptophyta; class Magnoliopsida; order Ranunculales; family Papaveraceae; genus Papaver; species Papaver somniferum. Next base: position 41,269,198 of record NC_039367.1, on the reverse strand, counting down.
ATTTGAAATTCTCGGCATCCCATAAATAAGTGCCATTTCTTCTGGTGTGGATACTAGCTCATTCGGTTTGCCATGCCTTTTAAAGACAAATCTAAGCTTGTTTGGATCTTGACCCCTAACGTAACAGCGTAACATTTTCGTCATTGCATCTTCAATCTTCAACCAATGTTCCAACTCAAATCTTGTGTACCAGAACATTAGGAACAGGTTAACAAATGATGCTTCAGAAATCATCTTCAGCTGCAACTCACTCAACTCAAGGTTTTCAGTGGACTTCGCAATAGCCTTCTTAGTGGTCCTAATAGTCTTCGCAAGCCCCCACAAGCCCCTGAAACCGCCACGGTATAAACTTCGTGGTTTTCTATCTCCATTCTTACGCTTATTAGATCCTACACAATAACAAGAACCAAAAACTATTACAGTACATATCAATATGGTATATCAAATATGTAGTTACATCATCAATATGTAGTTGTAATATCTACCAAGTCTTGAAACTACATATTATTAACAGTACATACGAGAATATAAGTATCTACCTCTACATATTTATATGTAATATGTTATGAGAGTATAAGTATTTACCTCTACATATTGATATGTAATATGTTATGAGAGTATAAGTATTTACCTCTACATATTGATATATAATAGTAGATACCACTACGTATTATTTTAACTACATATCGATTTGTTAAAGTACGTATGGCATATGTATCTGCTTTGATACAGTAAAAATGTAAAAACACTTAATACCAAAAACAAGCACAACAATGAATCATTACATACTCATAAACATATGTTATTAAGGATACATATTATTCATACGCTTTGTTCTTATATGTAGTTGTACTACATACCTTCTACATTTGCTTTCCCCCCTTTTGCTTTTGGTGAAGGAGTAGCATCTCTCAAGGCAAGTGCTTTCTTCCCCTTCTCTTCCCCTACACCATATCAAATGTGTAGTTAATGTATATACCATGAACATGAAACAACTACATATCAAATACCACAACATACTTGTAATTTTATAACTACATACTGATAACTACATATGAACCACAATATACGGGGGTCGAGGGGGCAGCGCCCCCTCGTTATTAAGAATTATCTTCACTTTTAACATTACAAACCTTCTTTCAGGAGCGCTTTTGCTTTCCCCCGTTTTGCTTTTCCCTTTCCTTTTGGAGAAGGAGTAGCAGCTCTCAGGACAAGTGCTTTGTTCCCCTTTGCTGGTGGTGAAGGAGTAGCAGCCTTTGTCGATGTTTTTCTTTTTGCTTTAGTAGTTGCCGCTGCTGTTTTTCTTTTGCTTTTTTCTTCAGGAGCAACATCTGCTTTCTTTACTTTGATTTTTGATGTTTTTGTAAACCAAAAGTTTTGTACACATTACATATTACAGGCAGATAATAATATGTAGCACACATATCAATTTGAGATGCTATCATTACATATCAATAAGTACAAATTGCAGACAACATATTGATATGTAGTACATATATAAAACATATGAATCACACACTGCATGTCAATATGTTGTGTCAAATTACATACACAACAGATGAAAAACATGTAAAACATATGACTCACAGAGATGTTGTGTTTCTATTTAACAAAAAACATATGAATCACACACTGCATGTCAATATGTTGTCTCAAATTACATATACAACATATGAAAACATGTATACCAGACACTACATACAAATATGTCGTGATTCCATTGAGCATAGAAATCAAAAAGAAAAACGATAACAACTTACCTATTTTCTGATCGATATGTTTCTTCCTCTTTGTTGGTGAAGGAGTAACAACTTTACTCCTACTTCTTGTTATTGGTGAAGGAGTAACATCAGGGGGGGTTTCTTCGGAGTTTGTTGTTGGTGAATCATCATCGTTTTTTCTTCTTGATAGATTAGGTTTTCTGTAACTGTTGTTGATAGATTTTCGATTTCAAATTTCGGTAATTGTTGTTGATGACCTTTATCGATTTCGTTTTCCTGTAACTGATTTCAAATTTCGGTAACTGAATTTGAAAGAAGAGAGAGAACTGAGAGAGAAGAAACTGAAAACTGAGAAGAAGAAAAATGAAAAAGGAACTGACATAATCCCGTGTTATGGGTATAAAGGTAATTGCCGCTGTTTTTAAACATTTTTGCACCAGCGGATAATTTGTTTATCCCGCTGGACTACACTGTAATCCCGGGTCGGGTTTTTGGACTAAACAGGAAATTTCTCTTTTGATTATCATGTGAAGTGCGTAGAGTTTGGCGGGCTTATATGTGCCTTTGGGGATCTATTTTCCTGTCCATGTTCTAGATCTGCTTGTCTTAGTGAGTTTCCCTACATATGTGTAATTGATAGTTTATGGTGTTTTCGCGGGTGTTTTACCCGCTTTGTTTATGTTTTCTCTTTTATGGAGATTTTCTATGCGCTCTCATGGCATTTCTTTGTGATTTCAATTGATTTGGATGGAAGTTCAAGTTTTTTGATCAAGATTCAAGACTTTGAGCATATTACTCTCATATTTTTATAAGAATATATCTCTTTTTCAAGAAGAAAAAACTCTATCAAAATGGTTGGATCATAATCCCCAAACCATTTTTTCAATCTTTGGATTCATTGGCGCTCTTGTTGGTAGTTCGTTACTTCTTTTCACGAATTACTCTTTGTTAGTACCTTTTAACTGTATTTCGATCTTTGATTTTGATGTTCGTGAAGTTCATGTAATCTTTATTTTATCATGAATGAAATTTTATGATATTTATCAAAAAAGAAAAAAAAAATTAATAACGCCATGGCTATCTAAAAGTTGGTTGGGAAGTTTTCCGGTTTTTTTGTTTGTTTGTTTGGCAACATCACAGTTAATGCTTAAATGATGGCCTTTACTTTGTGATATGGTAGGTAACGTGACAACTCTTTTCCCACAAAGTTAAAGCTTGTCGCGGAGGATCATACTTAAAATAAAATGATAGTTCATCCTCCGAGAGGTTAAGGTTTTTCATAACAGATCATGCTGAAAATGAAATGATGAGTCATCCTTCGCGTAGCTAAGGTTTTTCGTGACGGATCATGCTTAAAATGACTATGTATTATATCTTGTGAAAACATCGGGGAGATCAGGGTGTGACTTATTGATTTTTTTTTCTTAAAATTTTATTTGGAGGGTGTTAAATTTGGAACACATGTGAGTAACTGGAAAAATTATAAAGGGAATTGAGAATTACTGGTTTTCTTTGCATCTGGTTGGTCCCGAGCGCTTGATGTTTACCTGTGATTCTTTGTTTTTGGTGCGCTTGTCTTTTGCATATAGAGTTTTTAGCCTTTTTGAGTCAAATTTTCAATTTTTTTGTATATATTTGAATAAAACCTCCAACTTGTAGAGATTTTAGAGTCACTAGCATACTTCTAGGTATGTTTACATAGAGAATTCTGACCGACATAACTGAACTTGGAAGTGTTAGGGAACTACGTTCGGATTTCTTGCTTGTTAGAGTGTTCAATAATGGATTTAATCATGCCAGTGATGCAAATTAGGAGCAGGGAGAAACGCATTATTAGAGTTGCTGATCAATCATCAGTGGAGACTACCTATTTTCAAATCAATAGAGGCACCAGACTAAATTTCTTTGTAGCTGACTAAAGAGCTTTATTTTGAGTGTGTGTCACCGTACGTTAATTCCGGGTAGAATGGTGAGCTACCCAACCTCCCACCAGTAGAAGCACTATTTTTAATCTCTTGAGTGCTAATTTTGTCAATCATGAGGATGACGTCTATATATGAAAACCACCTTCTTGTAGTTTGATTTGAAGTTAGCACCATTCTCTCTCTCGCCAACAACAGGTCCATAGAAACACATCATCATCAACAAACGGGGAGACATAAAAATCTACAAGGGAAGTTGAAGACGTTTTAAGGTTTACAAGCAACAGTACAAGGAAGAGCAAATTTCATATCCAACTGTAGATGGGGAAAAACGATTTGCTGGTTTTTACGGAATTGAAGAGTCGTCCGTGTGGAGACTCCGTGAACCGAGCGAAATGTTGAACCTCACACAGATGCACTGCAAGAAGGGAGTGCTTTAAGTTCGAGAGATCAATCTGTAAGACCCCGGCCTAAACCAAGAACAATGGCCGTTCCAGAGTCAATTCGGTCACAAGGATACATGGGTGGATCGCGAAAATCTGACATCGGACAAAGATTCTACAGTATTTTTGCTAAAAAGCTAAGTTCTGAATTTTCTGGTGACGTATTTCGGCAAAGCTTTTCATATATTCACATGGATTCTCATTCATGCATTCATGAATTAACAAGTTTATGCTTCTATGGATAAAATTCAAGAGAAATACTTACTTGGGTGGGCTCTGAAGCGTTCAAAGAACCAGAATTGCTTGTATCAACATCAACAACAACATTACTTTCATTCGGTTTTGAGACTTAGGAGTTTTCTTTATCGTCATTTTCCGAACGAGCATCACCAGTACTCTCTACTTACATGGAGATATCCTCCTGGACATATTCTCAACAATGAGCATCTTATCTACGAAGTTATATGAATATATAGTTACTTCGGCCTCTTCTTCAACACTCGAGTCTGAAACCGTCTTCCCAGCAATACAGAATTGAAGAACGTCAATACTTGACGGAGCAAAGTTTTGCAAAGGAATAACAAACCTTGGTCTCGTGATCCTAATTGCACGGACAAGAAAAAGTCATGATGTGAGGAGCGCTAAAAACTCACCAAAGAGACATGGGACTTTACAATGCTCGAACTTGGATGCCGTTTTTCGGGTTTATATTTGACCAAGAAGAATTTGTCATTCGCATTTGGATAACTCTTAGTCGCCGCTTCTTCCTCTTCATCAACTGAAGGAGTCTCATAACCGCCGTTTGACATCTCTGCAAAGTAGGTGCGACATCCATGTGATATTTTTACTTCAGAATATCATTCAAAGGTGCAAATTTCATCAAAGCAGTGAAATTAAAGCATAACAAAGGTGCTCACATCAGCGTCTGCAAAAATGGTAACAATCCAACTCTTACCTATTTACAAATTTCACTAGCTGTAGTGATTATAAGGTCAGAATTTCGAAAACTTGCTCGTCCCGTCAAACCTGCAAAGACGAGCAAAATTCATTATTCAAAATCATGACTTGATGTTCACAGAACCGTGAACAACTCACGTGAATTTAACATCCACTGGTTTTTCAAAAATTGGACAGACGTCCATTCTACAATTTTGAAAACTCACATACAAACATTATTTCACCATTTATAATTGTCTACTTTCAACTGTTGTTCAAAATCAAAACATTGATTTTACAAAATATATATATTTAACGTGAAACTCACGTAAATTTGAAAAATATATCTATATATTTTTGCTCCCTTGCACGAGCATCTGTCTTTTAAGCGAGAGTATATTTTCAAAGATTTCCGAAAGCTCGAAGATAAAATTTTCATGAAAGCTCATAACAAAATTTTATTACTAACAGACGCACGTCTATTCAAAAAAAAAAAACTTTTCTCTCGTACGAACATCCACCTTTGAAACGAGAGTTTATTCCACTTTGTGAAATCTCACATATAAAATAAAATTTTGGTTTTCGTGAAAGCTCATAGACAAAATTTTATATCATTAGACTCAGGTCTATTTTGTTTGTTCCTTAAACTAACGAACGAACAAGCGTATATTCCTAAAACAAGGATTTATTTTTTGGGTCGGGCCGTGAATCCTGAACCAACCAAGATTCCATCATCGAATCAGCGGTTCTACACCAATTTCTGTTCACTGGACGATGCTCTATTATGCCACTGGGGTTTTCTCTCAAACCATGGTCTGCTCATTCAGTCGAAATCTGGTAATGTCTTATCCTCTGACTAAGTTCAATTACTTATTTTTGTTGTACCCGGGAAATCACCATTCAATGCTGACTGAGGAACATGACTGTTCCTCACTAAGCAAGGGACTTAATGTAGATGGTGGATTTTCGACAAAGGGTAGAATTGTAAAACTATACTCCAGATTCGGCAACCGGATGAGTATTGAGGCTCATGTCTCTCATTAAAGCATGAAAGCTCATGCCATAAATCTCTGACTGAGAAGGTTGTCTCTCGGAGTACATGTAGATGTGTAGTCTCTCAGCTGACACCACGGCATATCCCATGAATACTGAGCAATTTCAGTAATTACTCCAGATCCGACAATCGGATGAGTATCGAGACTCATGTCTCTATGCATGAAAGCTCATGCCACCTCTGATGGAGAAAGTTTCTCAAGAAAGATTTAGATGTGTAGTCTCTCAGCTGAGACCACGGCACATCTCGTACTGTGTAGAATCGAAAGATTGGGCGGCTCCTAGACAACATGCCTTCTAGTATAAAGCGACAACGTCTTCGGGATGTAATCAGATTTTCCCCGACTATGCAAGAGGAATATGATACTCCAGCAAGTTCATATTGCTCAACCCTCAGATAATTAATGCTCCTAGACAGGAATCCCTTCTAGTATAGAGCCGGTAATTAATTATCTTAAATCGTCTGAATATCCAGCAACATTCTACGAGCCATCACCTAAATATCCAGCAATATTCTATGAATCGTCAATTAATCGCCTGAATATCCAGCAATATTCTACGATTCTTCGTTATATTTCGTCACTTCAATTTGTGGTTCTTCCCAGCAGAATTCCATGGGTTAGTGATAAATACTCAACGAGACAGGCGTCTAAGCATCGAATAAGCCCTGACAAAAATGGTGCAAGTGTACTTAACAAACGATGCACATACCAGCATTTTGAATGCACAAACGAGCATTTCAAAAGATACGAATGAATGAGGAACCTATGCAAAATAGGAAGGAAAAATAATAAAATATTAGCAGGGGCGCCAGGGGACTGGGCTCACCAACCGGTCGGTCATGCCGTGACCAGTCTCGCGTCCAATTTCATATTTTATCAAAATTTTCCCTAAAATCATGAAAATTACCTAATTTCATGTATTTCCTCTAAAATCACATGATTTTATCAAAAATAATAAAATTAGGGAAAAGTGTTGCGGGACCGAGCAGCAGCCGGCCGTGCCTTGGCCGTGGCCGGTCCCACACCTCAAGTCCCCATTATTTTATTATTTTCCTCTTAAATTATGAAAATTCCCTTGATTTCATGAATTTTCCATAAAATTACCTAATTTCATGTATTTCCTCTAAAATCACATGATTTTATCAAAAATAATAAAATTAGGGAAAGGTGTTGCGGGACCGAGCACTAGTCGGCCATGCTTTGGCCGTGGCCGGTCCCACAGCTCACGTCCCCATTATTTTATTATTTCCTCTTAAATTATGAAAATTCTCTTGATTTCATGAATTTTCCATAAAATTACCTAATTTCATGTATTTCCTCAAAAATCACATGATTTTATCAAAAATAATAAAATTAGGGAAAGGTGTTGCGGGGCCGAGCACCAGCCGGCCGTGCCTTGGCCGTGACCGGTCCCACACCTCACGTCCCCATTATTTTATTATTTTCCTCTTAAATTATGAAAATTCCCTTGATGAAACTAACCCATGAAATCAAGGGAATTTTCATAATTTAAGAGGAAAATAACAAAATAATGGGGACGTGAGGTGTAGGACCGGCCACGGCCAAGGCACGGCCGGCTGGTGCTCGGTACCGCAACACTTTTCCCTAATTTTATTATTTTTGATAAAATCACGTGATTTTAGAGGAAATACATGAAATTAGGTAATTTTCATGATTTTAGGGAATATTATGATAAAATATGAAATTGGACACGGGACTGGTCACGGCATGACCGGCCGGTTGGTGAGCCCAGTCCCCTGGCGCCCCTGCTAATATTTTATTATTTTTTCTTCCTATTTTGCATAGGTTCCTCATTCATTCGTATCTTTTGAAATGCTCGTTTGTGCATTCAAAATGATGGTTCGTGCATCGTTTGTTAAGTACACTTGCACTATTTTTGTCAGGGCTTATTCGATGCTTAGACGCATGTCTCGTTGAGTATTTATCACTAACCCGTGGAATTCTGCTGGGAAGAACAACGAATTGAAGTGACGAAATATAACGAAGAATCGTAGAATATTGTTGGATATTCAGGCGATTAATTGACGATTCATAGAATATTGCTGGATATTCAGGTGATGGCTCGTAGAATATTGCTGGATATTCAGACGATTTAAGATAATTAATTGCCGACTCTATATTAGAAGGGCTTCCTGTCTACGAGCATTAATTATATGAGGGTTGAGCAATATGAACTTGCTGGAGTATCATATTCCTCTTGCATAGTCGGGGAAAATCTGATTACATCCCGAAGACGTTGTCGCTCTATACTAGCAGGCATGCTGTCTAGGAGCCGCCCAATCTTTCGATTCTACACAGTACGAGATGTGTCGTGGTCTCAGCTGAGAGACTACACATCTAAATCTTCCCTGAGAAACTTTCTCCATCAGAGGTGGCATGAGATTTCATGCATAGAGACATGAGTCTCGATACTCATCCGATTGTCGGATCTGGAGTAATTATTGAAATTTCTCAGTATTCATGGGATATGTCGTGGTCTCAGCTGAGAGACTACACATCTACATGTACTCTGAGAGACAGCCTTCTCAGTCAGAGATTTATGGAATGAGCTTTCATGCTTTAATGAGAGACATGAGCCTCAATACTCATCCGGTTGCCGAATCTGGAGTATAGTTTTACAATTCTACCCTTTGTCGAAAATCCACCATCTACGCCAAGTAAGCAACAAACAGTGAGTGGATTTTTATATACATGTTGAAGACTTACACATAAGGAGCGGAATTCTATATCTACGTATGAAGACTTATTTACAAGAGCGAAGGAAATTAAAAGATGAGAGTTATTGAAGTTTAGGATACAAAGACAATGCAAGTTGTGAAGATCAAAGTGGTAAAGTACTTCTTTCATGACCATGTTAATTTCGTTATTATTTTTGTAGTTGCAATCTTTTTGTCAAAAAAAAAATTTTACAAAAAATACAAAAAGAAAAAAAAAAAAAAAAAAAAAAAAAAAAAAAAAAAAAAAAAAAAAAAAAAAAAAAAAAAAAAAAAAAAAAGACAAAAGACAAAAGACAAAAAGATTTGCATTTATGTTGTTATTTGTTCAATAAGGCCATGGGGAAGAAAAACCTATAAGGAAGTTTCAAGCAACAAGGAATAGAGGAAAAGAGTTACAAATTGTCAGAGTTCTATGAAGTTCAAGAGTTTATCATCGGCAGTTGAAATTTTTTATTTTTGAGGTTCCGAGTGGCGACATCGAACACGGTCATCGATCAATATCAAATGAAAGCTGCATATCATTCTCAAAGTTCGCAAACACGTTGTGTCAATTTTCTATCCACAACATGTTTGATTTCCACGTTCATAGTGACGTACGAGTTCAATGATCGCCAAGGTTGTTGTGTTGATTCGAATCCACAACGTGTTCAAGTTCAAACGTTCGCCAATCCTGTTGTATAGATTTTTTTTCCGCCAACATCGACAAGTTTCATGTTCATTAAACCGGTTGTGTTGACTTGTTGTCCACAACATGTTCAATATCAAAGTTCGTTAAAGCTTTTATAGATATTTTTGAGAAATTGATATGTGGACTTCTCAACAACAGCTGCAGTCCAGTTGATCGTAACTGCTGCAGTCCGATTTCTTAATAAATGCTACATTCCAGCTGATCGAACTGTTGTAGTCTAGTTTCACAGCAACTGCTGTAGTCCAGTTGATCGCAACTGCTGCATTCCAGTTTTTCTCACAACTGCTACAGTCCAGTTGATCAAACTGTTGTAGTCCAGTTTCTCAACAACCGTTGCAGTGCAGTTGATCACAAATGCTGCAGTCCAGCTTCCCTCACAACAATTATAGTCCAGCTGATCACAACTGCTTATATCTAGTTCCACGACAACTATCTGCGGTCAGTTTTGATTCAACTGGCATAACCACTTTTATAGAGCCGAGACGCTCGAACCGTCTTCTTCATCATGACATCGTATCTCACACAATAACACATTTAATATGGTGCATATACAATTTCAATATTTTCGAATCTTTTTATCAAATCATGCATACTTTTGTTCAGTGAGACATCTACAATGTGGCGAGCGTTTTCACATGCCAAGGCATGAGGAGATGCACACATCTCAATTCTGCGCGAATCTGGAATAGTGGGATTGGCCCCCTACGCGAATTATAGATAGCAGAAAAACTTTCAACCTCATTCCATGCGCGAGCAAGATGCATCAAGGAAGTGCACCCTTGTGCGAGCATTGAGCAGCATGATAATAATTATCTTCAACGTGGATGGCCATCACTTGGGGGCGAGATATGTAACACCTCATGGTCTAAAGAAACTCTTTTGGGGCGAGTTGTGTAAACACTCCATACGCTTGGGGGCGAGTTACGTAGCACCTAAATGCATGCGAAATTCAGCTTCTGGAAATCGAAACAAAAGGTAACCCAAAATTCTTAATCCTCCAACGAGCTACAAGATTAAGAGGGGGCGAGCATACACCCTAATATTTTGATGAAATTATCGCAAACAGAAAGGTTAATAACTGCTACAGTCCAGTTCCTAAGAAACTGCTGCCCTCAGTTGGACGCAACTGATGCAGTCCAGTTTTGCTAGCAACTGCTGCACTCAATTGGACGCAACTGATGCAGTCCAGTTTTGCTCGCAACTGCTGCACTCAGTTGGACGCAACTGATGCAGTCCATTTTTCTCGGTACTGCTGCACTCAGTTGGACGCAACTGATGCAGTCCAGTTTTACTCGAAACTCTTATAGTCCAGTTTATCGAACTGCTATAGCCAGTACCACGGAAATTGCTGCAATCTAACTGATCGTATCTCCTGCAGTCCAGCTGATCACAGCTGTTGCACTTTGCTCATCGCTGCTGCAGTCTAGCTGATCGAAGTTGATGCGGTCCAGCTCTATTCGTAGCTCCTGCAGTCCAGCTGATCGCAGCTGCTGCACTTTGCTCGTCGTTGTTGTAGTCTAGCTGATCGAAGCTGCTGCAGTCCAGCTTTTTTCTTCGCTGCCACAGTCCAGCTGATCGAAGCTGCTGCAGTCCAGCTTTGTTCGCAACTCCTGCAGTCCAGCTGGTCGAAGCTGCTGCAGTTTATCTTCGCTCGGAACTCCTGCAGCCCGGCTGATCGCAGCTGCTACAGTGAAAATTTGCTCATTGCTCCCGCAGTCCAGCTGATCGCAGCTGCTGCAGTGTACATCAGTCGCATTTACTGCAGTCCAGCCGATCGCAGCTGCTGCAGTGCAGCTTTGCCCGAAGCTGTTGTAATCCATTTTTTCCCATAATAATGCCAGTTTTATATGTCTATCACAATCCAGTTTACCACAGTCATTGTATTCCAGTTCCGCGATAACTGTTGCGATCTAGTTTGACATCATTGTTGTTATCCTGATTCATATAACTGTTGACTACATATAAAGATCGACGTCATATCCAGTAGCACAACCAAGACCGTTGGAGGTTCAGCGACACACAAATTCTGTTATCATCCAACTATTGAAGGATCTCACCCTTTCGCTCGCAACTAACGCAACTCATCCCCTAGTTGATATCAAATTAATACCAACAGCTATGCCAACGTGGCAGTTACTTCTACCTAGTGTAGTCAGAAGTTACGGTCATTCCACATATTCAAATTTCGCTTGCAACAACAACTGACACAGATTCCAGCTCAGTGACTTCAAGGACAACTCATTTCCAACAGTACAAAGGTTTCACATCAATCACTGCAATCTAGTTTCACCAGTGATCGTTCGGGTCATCTCTCGCCTACAACCATTGCACTCCAGTTTCTGGCAACTACTCCGCTCCAGTATCACACTTCCATTGCAGACCAGTTCGACCCTCAGTCTAGTTTTTGTTTACAATAATGGTTCGTGCTCAACTGCTGCCCACCGATCTTCCAATCACAATAGCCTCACTTGGGGGCGACTTGATTATGATTTCCACAATCAATGAAGACAATTTTCTTTACGCTTCAACAACATAAATTTACTCTTGGGGGCGTCTCGATTTTTGCAAACGATGAGGGAAGGTTGCCATTCACTTCAACAACAATAATCCATGCTTGGGGGAAAATTTTATCACTGTCAGTCAATACGAAATGGAAAATCAACTTCTTAACCCCACAACAAGTTGGAGGTTAAGAGGGGGCGATGTTTGTACCATGATAAAATTACCGCATATCAGACCAAAATACTGCTTGGGCCACCATTTTGTCGTCATCCAAGCCTGCCATCCAGCCAACCGACGCACCTCACCGGCCGATCCAATGTTACATAAAGTCAACCGAAAAAGTCAATGGTCAAATAAAATATCGATCAACGGTGGAAGCCAAGCTTCCAAGACGCACTCCCATACAATTTACATTCATGTTGCCAGCGGTGCTGCCGACCAGTTCCAAGTCATATTGCCAGCGGTGCTGCCAACTAACATCCATCCGAGTTGCCAGTCATGCTGCCAACCTGTTTCCAGCCAAGTACTCAGCCGGTAGCCAGCCATCATCCATCCAGTCTCCAGTCAAGGCAATCTGCCAGCAGGTCATACCATTTAAAGCTTGACAGTTACAGTCAACAGCAGAAAGGAGGCATGCAGAATTAATACAGGGAGGCATGCAGGGCAGATTAATTCCAGGAGGCATGCAGGGCATGGCTAGGAGGCATGCATGGAAACTTAATACAGTTTATGCCTACCTCGCAATTAGGGGAAGACCCGAGTTCACAACTGTATAAATAAGGGAAATTATAATTGTTAGAGCATTGCTCGGTCGAACTCGCATGCTTTTCTATCTCAAGCATGTTTGTCAATTTTAGTGATCAAAACTATATGTCTTGATTTCTAGTGTACTTATGACTAAGTCTCGGTCTAGGATAGTTAGGAATAGTTGAGATCCAGACTCCATGGCGATTATCTTGCAAATACGAAAAACTACTCAAGGAACCAGTGGAACTTCATCTGACCAAAAGGTATGTGGAGACTTGAACTCATCTTGTCACTCAAAACTCTATCTACTCTATCTCCTACTCTTGAGACAAAAGTCGTATAAGTATGATAGTTTTCATACATACACATTTGCTATTTCGAGCCGAGTTTACTTGCCTATCTTTTTCTCGAAATACATGTTGGTAAGCTTTTGCTTTAACCATCTTCATATTTACCCATGACGAAAGTCATGATGGCGTTTCAATCTTGAAAATAGCTTTGATGACGATAGTCGATTCTTTATGTCTAACTACTGTTATAACATTATAGAAGAATGTTTCAATGATTGAAATGTAGAGTTGAGAATATGTAACCACCTATGGATGTAAGCATATAGTGTGTTCGCACATTAGTGTATAAATCCATGTGCCGGAAACCAAGTGCGTGCATATGTGTGCATGCGGTATTGGTGAAGGAGACAGGTTGGGTACGCATACCCGTACGCGTACTGGCGGAAATTCACGTCCGTGAAATTCTGCTGAGTTTGAAGTTTACGAACTCAAAAACCAGTCACCTTAGGTACGCGTACCGGCAGAACCTTTTCACCCGAAAAAGTCTGTTGAGTTTGGAAACTAAAACCAACTCAAAATCCGATAGCTAAGGTACGCGTACCCAAGCTATTTATTTCTCAAATCGGTAGTTCATGGACTTAAAACAATAAATTATAAGGAATACAATCTTTGCAAACCGTGGGTATATTGTTCATGAATTGATTCAAATGAATCAAACCGATTTTGTTTCAATTATGTCTATGTATAAAGACCTAAGCAATTGAACAACTCTTGAACTAGTTCTTATGATTCATTTGAACTAGTTATGAGAAAGATGAATACGATTAATATGAAATCACTCATATGGCTAACCATTGGTCAACCATTTGTGAACCAACCAATGTACACATTTAGGTACGATTACTCAAACCTAAATGAATACATTTTATTTGTGTGTGACAAGCTAAGTTTCGATCTAACGGTTGAAAGATATTAGCTTGGATAAATCAGGTTTTTCATCTAACGGTGATTATTGAATGCTTTGTTACCAAGGTAATTTAGATTGCAAACCCTGATTTGAAAACTATATAAGGAGACGTCTAACAACTGTGCAAAACTAATGCCCACACCTCTTGTGTGATACTAGTTGGTTTGCTAGAGTCGATTCTCCTTTAATCGTAGGTTTCTTCTCGAGACCCTGTCGATTAACGACTGAAAGACTTCATTGGGATTGTAAAGCCAGACGAAACTACTTCTCTTGTAGTTGAGCGATCTGATCTTGCTATTTTCTATCGTACGAGTTCAATTGAATAATTGACTTGAGATTATATCTCCTATAAGGAAAGATAAAAAGAAATCACAAACATCTTCGTCTCATCGTTTGTGATTCCACAATATCTAGTTTCGCTACCATACGATTTAGATTATTGTGAAGTGATTGATAATACTAGGTTGTTCTTCAGGAATATAAGTCCGGTTTATCAATTAGTTCTTGTTCACCTTGATTTTTATCAAAAGACAGAACAAAACTTTTAGGTTTATCTTTGGGAGACAGATTTATCTATCCTTGTAGACTTTTCTGTGTGATACATATTTGTTTACTAAAGTCTTCGACTTTGGGTCGTAGCAACTCTTGGTTGTGGGTGAGATCAGCTAAGGGAATCAAGTGCGTAGTATCATGCTGGGATCAGAGACGTAAGGAGCGCAACTGTACCTTGAATCAGTGTGAGATTGATTAGGGTTCAACTACAGTCCAGACCGAAGTTAGTTTGTAGTAGGCTAGTGTCTGTAACGGCTTAATACAGTGTGGTGTTCAATCTGGACTAGGTTCCGGGGTTTTTCTGCATTTGCGGTTTCCTCGTTAACGAAATTTCTGGTGTCTGTGTTATTTCTATTCCGCATTATATTTTGTTATATAATTGAAATATCACAGGTTGTGCGTTGTATCGATCAATAGTGAAATCCAACCTTTGGTTGTTGATTGGATATTGATTGATCATTGAATATTGGTATTTGGTACCATCCCAGTTTATCTATCTTGTATTTAATCGAGACTCGCAGATTTCTTGAGTAAGATTTAAATCAAGAGATAGAGATATGAACTCCTTATTATACTTTTTATTAAGATTGAGTCTGACTGTCTAGTTGATTCTCTTAAAAGTATATTGGAGTTAGTCCATACAGACTGCTAATCGAAATATTGGGTGAGGTTGTTAGACCCCCGCATTTTCAATAACCCTTATAAGGGAAAAATATAGATGAAAAAATCCTAAAAGTGATCAGAAATTATTTTAACCCATACATGAATAAAATATCACTCCCTACGGGGATTCGTCCGTGGATGTAGGCAAACCATTCCGAACCACGTTAAATCCGTGTCTATCATCTTTAAGCTTGTTTTGTGTATAACCCTAGCTCTGATCATCATCACCAAAATCATCATGTTTAGTGCCTGGAAATATTTCTGGGTACAAACACTTGTGTATGTATTAAATGGTTGATGGAGACTGGGTAAGCATGCGTACCCGTACACATAATTGAGGAAGTTCACGACCGTGAATTTCTGTTGAGTTTGGAAATCAAAACCAACTCAATCCGATTACCTAAGTATGCGTACCCTTTCACATACTGGCGGAAAGTTCACGTCCGTGAATTTTTGCTGAGTTTGAAAACCAAAACAAACTCAAATCCGGTTACTTAAGTACGCATACCCGGTCACGCATACTTAAGTGTGTTACTTTATAAAATTGGTATTCAGGAACTAAAACATTTATACAATAAGGAATGCAATTTGCAAACTGTGGCTATAATGTTCATGAATTGATTCGAGTGAATCAAAAACGATTTTGCTTCGATTATGTCTTGTATACTTCTATAAGATATAAGCAATTGAACAACTCTCTAACTAGTTCTTTTGAGTCATTTGAACTAGTTATGGTGAAGATGAATATGGTTGATATGAAAGTGCTCATATGGTTAACCACTTGGTTAACTACTGTTGAACCAACTAGGTGTAGACGTTTAGGAACGGTTACACAAACCTAAATGAACGTGCATTTCATTTGTGTATAACAAGCTAAGTTCGATCTAACGGTTGAAAGATATTAGCTTGAATCTAATCATGTTTTCATATAACGGTGAATATTGAATGCTTTGTTACCAAGGTAGCATTGATTGGAAATCCTGATTTGAAGACTATATAAAGGATAACTCTAGCAACTGGGAAACCTAATCCCCACACCTCCTGTGTGATACTAGTTGTATTAGCTAGAGTCGATTCTCTTTTAACCTTAGGTTTCTATCGAGACCCTGTTGGTTAACGACTTGAAGACTTCATTGGTATTGTTAAGCCAGACCCAACTATTTTCTCTGTAGTTGCGTGATCTGATTTAGTTATTTATATCTTATTGAGTACAATTGTAAAATTGGCTGGAGATTAATTTCTCCGATAGGAAAGATATAAAAGTAGTCACAAACATCTTCCTCTCATCGTTTGTGATTCCGAAATATCTTGTTTCGCTAGTCGATTAAGATTATTGTGAGGTGATTGATAATTCTAGGCTGTTCTTCGGGAATATAAGTCCGGGTTATCGATTGGTTCCTGTTCACCTTGATTTTTCAAAAGACGGAACAAAACTCATAGGTATTTCTGTGGGAGATAGATTTATCTTCCTGTAGACTTTTCTGTGTGATACAAATTTATTTATTAAAGTCTCCGAATTTGGGTCGTAGCAACTCTTAGTTGTGGGTGAGATCAGCTAAGGGAATCAAGTACGTAGTATCCTGCTGGGATCAGAGACGTAAGGAGCGCAACTGTATCTTGGATCAGTGTGAGATTGATTGAGGTTCAACTACAGTCCATACCAAAGTTAGTTTGTAGTAGGCTAGTGTATGTAGCGGCTTAATACAATGTGTGTTCAATCTGGACTAGGTCCCGGGGTTTCTCTGCATTTGCGGTTTCCTCGTTAATATTATCTGTTGTATAATATTATCAGATTTTACTTTTAAGAATTAGCGTATGATTTTACATGATAACAATTAATACATCTTTATTTATTTTACTATCAATCGAATGCCAATGAGGGTGGTGGTTTGCGACCGGCGGACATTCTTCTTTATAATTGGGATAACAGTTGTGATGTTTGTTTGGATGTTACTGGGGTCTCGCCATTTACGGGGGTGGGATGGGGGGGTTTCGTGCCTTTTATCCTAGTTTGACTTTGAGCAATGCCATTGCTTGCAAAAACAAAAAATAATTTGACAAATGCTTAGATCAAGGTTATGTTTTGACACTTTGGCTTTTTCGACGCTCGGTGATCTAGGGGATGACCTGGTGGATTTATTGAGAAGACTGCATAACCATTTGTCTAGATTGGACCTTAAAGAAATGTAATTTCATTTTTCACAGATTAGGGATTGTCATTCAGAAAAGGGTAGAAATACAGTTTGTCGCTAGAAATTCTTCCAGTTTCTCAAGTAACAATTCTGGTTTTATTGATAATTTAATATCTCTCGTTTATCGAATGCCAAAAATCATAAATTTAAAACATCAATTTTATATTTTTAAAAATATTTATTTACTACGTATAATTATTTATTTATTTATTTTTGATAGAAATATTAAAATATATTAACTAGCAAATGTAGTACAACAAGTTTACAATTTCATTTTGCAATGTAGTCAGCAACAAAGTTATGTTTTCTATTTATGTACTTCACCTGAGCTTGGTGTAATTCTTGCAGGATTGTCTTGACTTCTTATAAAGTGTCTTCCGCTGTCCAAGGGGCTTCCTTGCTTACCTTGTTGATGTTGTCTGCCAAAGCTTTGCAATCGGTAACTATGGAAACACTTGACAAAAATGTTCTCTTGTAGCCAAGTTGTTGCCTTTACCAAGGTGAAAAAGCGGGGGTCTAACAACCACACCCAATATTTCGCTTAGCAATCTGTATGGACAAACTCCAATATAATTCCAAGAGAATCAACTAGACAGTCAGACTCAATCAATGGAAATATATCCAAGAGTTATATCTCTATTTCTCAATTCAATCCACAATCAAACAAATAGGAATTTGCGAGCCCGATTGAATATAAAAATTAACTGGGACGGTATCAAACACCAATATCCAAGTGTCAATCAATTTAATCAACAACCAAAGGTTGGATTCATAACTAGTTGAACTTATGCACAACCTTATATAAATAAATATAATACGGAAAAGAAATAACACAGACACCAGAAGTTTTGTTAACGAGGAAACCGCAAATGCAGAAAAGCCCCGGGACCTAGTCCACATTTGAACACCACACTGTATAAAGCCACTACAGACACTAGCCTACTCCAAGTTAACTTCGGACTGGAATGTAGTTGAGCCCTAACCAATCTCACACTGATTAAGGTACATTTGCGCTCCTTACGTCTCTAAATCCCAGCAGGACTCTAACACTTGATTCCCTTAGGTGATCTTACCTACAACTAAGAGTTGCTACGAACTAAAGTCGGAGACTTGATAAACAAATCTGTCTCACATAGAAAAGTCTATTGTATAGATAAATCTGTCTCCCACAGATAAACCTATAAGTTTTGTTCCGTCTTTTGATAAATCAAGGTGAACAGGAACTAATTGATATACCAAACTTATATTCCCGAAGAACAACCTAGAAATATCAATCACCTCACAGTAATCTTAATCGTATGGAAGCGAAACAAGATATTGTGGAATCACAAACGAAGAGACGAAGATGTTTGTGACTACTTTTTATCTTGCCTATCGGAGATTAAATCGCGAGCAAATCTTAGAGAAGATAATACTCAATCACGATAGAAAACAACACGATCAGAACACGCAACTACTGAGAAAATAGTTGGGTCTGGCTTCACAATCCCAATGAAGACATCAAGTCATTAACCTACAGGGTTTCGTGAAAAACCCAAAGTTAAAGGAGAATCGACTCTTGTCGCAACTAGTATCTCACAGGAGGTGTGGGGATTAGATTTCCCAATTGCTAGAGTTCTCCTTTATATAGTCTTCAAATCAGAGTTTTCAACAAATGTTACCTTGGTAACAAAGCATTCAATATTCACCGTTAGATGAAAACCTGATTATACTCAAGCTAATATCTTTCAACCGTTAGATCGAACTTAGCTTGTTACACACAAATGAAAAGTGACTTCATTTAGATATGAGTAACCGTACCTAAACGTGTACACCTTTGTTGGCTCAACAATAGTCAACCGAAGTTAGCCATATGAACACTTTCATATCAACCATATTCATCTTAACCATAACTAGTTCAAAGGACTCAAATGAAATTAGTTCTAGAGTGGTTTAATTGTTTATATTCTCATAGAAGTATAGAAGACATAATTGAAGAAAAATCGATTTTGATTCACATGAATCAATTCATGAACATTATAGCAACGGTTTGCAAAAGATTGCATTCCTTATTATATAAATGTGTTAGTTCATGAACAAACCGATTTTGGAACATAACCTACTCAAGTATGCAAACGGTTACGCATACCTAAGTAGCCGGACTTAGTTTGGGTTCGCCAGTATGCGAACGGGTACGCATACCTTCCAAACTCAGCAAAAATTCCCGGATCCGAACCTCACTCCAGTACGCGTACCGGTATGCGTACAAGGTTCCCAGACTTTCCTTAAACCAACAAGTAAGCATGCGGGTATGCATACTATGGCTCCCGGACTTGGATTACATATATGCAAGTACGCATACTATGATTTATCCAATCATGGTTAAGTGTTTTAAACTCCATTTCAATCATTGAAACATTCTCGGAAGACGACAATAGCTGTCTCACACAAACTATTAGCTTCAAAGCAATTTTCAAGTGATCGAATAATCAATACGAAACATTCCGAGTCTACATCAAATGACTGCCTCACACAAATCATGTAAGATGTTACTAGGCGATTTTCACATGATCATCTTTTGACTTTCATCAAGAATATAAGATGAACTTGGTTAAAGCGAAAGCTTACCAACACATATTTCGAGAAATATGTAAGCGAGTTAAACTCAACTCGAAATATCAAATTTGTATAATTGAAGTCTATATAGCTATACGACTTTTGAGTGATATATGAGTTCAAATCTCTCCCCTTCGTAGTTCTTCGTCTTCAATCGATGAACGCCATTAAGTCTAATGCTCAACTACACTTTCTATCTTAATCCGAGACTTTGCTATAAGTAGACTAGAAAACTTATAGTTTTTTGGCAACTAAACTTGACAACAAGCTTGAGATAGAAACGCTTGCGAGTTCAACCGAGCAGTGCTCTAACAATCTACCCCTTTGTCAATTTTAGTGACAAAACTATCAATACATATGGAATATAAAATAAATAAACTTTGTAGCTCTCAATCCAAATGCTTGATTTCCTTGGTTCTTCAACATTACTCGAAATCTTCATCACTTCCAAGTACTCTAGTGATTCTGAATGTGTTCAACTCAGCATCATATTTGTTGAAGATCCGTAGTTATAACAATGAAAAAACAATTGTTCTCAATCATTATTATACAGTGTCATAGTATTATTACAACATCAAAGTCCAATTGTATTACAACTTTGACAACAATACTGTGGTGATATGTATCACTCCCCCTTAGTCAATACTTCATCTCACATGAAAACCGCCCCCCCTTACATAATGATTCGCAAACCATATGTATTTGTAGTGTGAACTACACATTAATTCTCCCCCTTTTTGTCAATAAAATTGGCAAAGGTACGAAAATTAGTGGGATCCTAATGAAATTTCCATAGAGATACTTCATGACCAAAAGAGAACATATCAACTTTGTTTAGATGCAATCATATAGCCCAAACTAAATGCATTCATCAAGGAGTTAATAAATATACAAGAAAACTCCTACAATATTCCACAGCCGCACTCCCCATAAAGATTAGGCAATTAAGCACAAGTTCAAATAAGAATTCTCCCCCATGAAATGTCATTCCCGGTAGAACAACAAGAGCGACCTTATTTTCACAAGAAAAGAAGGATTTCTTTGGACATTAACAAATCACATGAAACATGAATTTGTATCCAAAATACTTAATTAAATTAAACACAGGAGAACTCATGATTAATTTGTTCGAAAATGCTCAATAAGAGAACTTACGGAGCCACATAGTACTTACACAAGAATGTGGATTAGGGAAAGACCAATACTGCGGAATATTCAAAGATTCATTCTATTTTTCATCAATATTTGCATAGAGACATGTAATAGACTTAATCTTTGTAGACAAAAGTTCATCCTATCTTCCATAAATATTTGCATAATGACATAATAGGTTTAACTTTTGTTTGTCAAAAGTTCATTCAATCTTTTATCAATAATGACATATGAGAGACTTAACTTTTGATGTATATGGGACAATCATAGTTCATGTACGTAAACACACATATCCCATAACAAATTGCAATATATGAAACCATAAAGATTAATACTGCAAAAATCATCTTCCAGATAAACTTTAGAATTTAAATAAAAAAACATTGCAAGATGAAAATCGTTGGAAATAGCTATGTGTACTCAACAATAATGGCTATTCCAAACCCTAGTTATCCTTCTTAAAACACAAGAATAAATTCTCATAATAAGTTTCCTGGACATTAAGACCTCTAAAAACTTCTTTATCGTCCCCGAACTCCTTGTTGTCAACAGCCATAGGAACATAAGGTTCATGAAGAAAGGAGTCAATTCCAACAAACCTTCTAGATTGATGCCGAACCAAGGCCTTCTGAATTTCGAGAGTCCTCAAAACAATAGCCTTTATTTGTTGAATCTTCTTTCTTTTTTCCTTCAACTCTTCAAGAACCCCAGAAAATTTCTGTAGATTAGAAGGAACAACTCTTGGTTTCCTCACATTCCTCTTTTTTGTTTTCAAAGTTGAAGGTACATGAGATTTATATTTTTCCTTCATGATTGATAGCTTAACAATCACATTAACATCTTTTCCATCAGAAGACATAACGCTTGGATTCTCCATACCAGTATGAGATTGTGAGAGGAATTCACAAATCAGACTCAACAAGCATTCTTGTGATAAAAATAGTTATCAGAGAAGACGAATTGAATGTAGTGTCACCGAATCTTTATACATTAAAGGATTCACGTACACACAACTCACAACCCTAAAGAAGCCAGAATTGTCGATTTTAACCCTCTTTTATTGCTCAAACAAAGTAAAGTCCTTTCAATATCAATTAGATATGAAAAGATGGAAGAATTCCAAAAAAGGTGAAAACAAGACCAAAAAGAAGAAATATGAAAAATCCTTTTCTCTTTTCCTAAAGCCTGAAGTGTGGAAACCCTTGTCTCTTTTTGAACCAGGCACATGAGACAAGATACACAACCAACAAATTTAAGTTGTGCTAGGGTGAACAATAATTTGTCCACCATAACCTTCTTGAATGGAATTATTAGAACCCTGTTTCACAGACTTTTTAGACCGAATTCTTTTCTCTAGTGGTCTAATTTTTTCTTTGGAAATTAACTTCTTTGGGGAAGAGATGAGATTACATACCTCAGACGATTTCTGAACAAGTTTGAGCTTCTTTGCTAATCGATTTTCTCTTCGTTGAAGTTTGTTGACATATCTTGTCTTATGTTTGCACTTGAAACATTTGGAGAGTTCATGACCCTTGAGAGTACAATAAGAACATGTCAATGTGGAGGATGGTTCAGACATCATGGTTGTGCAGGCTGCTAGACAAATGGTAGAACCTGAAAGATTAGAAACAGAATTTCCAGTAGACAAAGAGAAGTCCATTTTATCCTCCATATTGGTTGAAGTTTCTCTTGGAAGAATATCGAGCTTGATGTACGTATTGCTACAATTATCAAAATCAATATTTTCACAGAGGAGTGCAACACTTGATTTTTCGTCTTCATTAGAATCATAGTGACCATACATTTCATCAAGAGTTGCAGCAAGACCTTTGTTTCTAGTGTCTTTCCTGCGATTTGGACACTCATTTGCAAAATGACCAAAACCTTTACACTTGAGGCACTGTGGCATATCCTCATCATCTGTATCGTCAGCATCCCTGTTTTTACGAGGAACACGATTATGAGTTTTAACTGATGACTTAGTTTTATCTCTAGTGAACCGTTTACTTCTCTCCAAAAGAAGATCTCTAAACTTTCTTGTGATCAAAAAGACTGACTTGTCAAGATCTTCATCTGATGAATCAGTCTCATAAGGATCATCTTCAGAGATGCCAACATTTTTACTTTTATCAAGTAATCTAGTGTTCTTTTGTGCTATGAAAGCAATATCCTTTCCAGATTTGGATACATGCTGAAAAAGCGGGGGTCTAACAACCACACCCAATATTTCGCTTAGTAATCTGTATGGACAAACTCCAATATACTTTAGAGAGAATCAACTAGATAGTCAGACTCAATCTCAAGAAAAGTATATCTAAGAGTTGTATCTCAATTTCTCAATTCAATCTGCAATCAAACAAATAGGAATTTGCGAGCCCGATTGAATATAAGAGAAAAAACTTGAACGGTACCTAAGACCAATGTTCAAGGATCAATCAATTTCAATCAACAACCAAAGGTTGGATTTACCAATTTATCGACTCAACACACAACCTTTGATATTTCAATTAGATAACAAAATATAATGCGGAAAATAAATAACAAAGACACCAGAGGTTTTGTTAACGAGGAAACCGCAAATGCAGAAAGACCCCGGGACCTAGTCCAGATTTGAACACCATACTGTATTAAGCCGCTACAGACACTAGCCTACTCCAAGTTAACTTCGGACTGGAATGTGGTTTAGCCCTATCCAATCTCACACTGATCAAGGTACAGTTGCGTTCCTTACGCCTCTTGAATCACGCCGGATTTTGCGCACTTGATTCCCTTAGCTGATCTCACCAACAACTAAGAGTTGCTACGACCCAAAGTCGAAGACTTGATAAACAAATTTGTATCACACAAAAAAGTCTATTGTATAGATAAATATGTCTCCCACATATATACCTATGAGTTTTGTTCCGTCTTTTGATAAATCAAGATGAACAGGAACCAATTGGTAAACCGGACTTATATTCCCGAAAAACAGCTTAGAAATATCAATCACCTCACAATAATCTTAATCAATTAACGAAACAAGATATTGTGGAATCACAAACGATGAGACGAAAATGTTTGTGACTACTTTTCAATCTTGCCTATCGGAGAATAAATCTCGAGCAAATCTTAAAGAAGATAGTACTCAATCACGATAGAAAACAGCAAGATCAGAACACACAACTGCAGAAAAAATAGTTGGGTCTGGCTTCACAATCCCAATGAAGTCTTTAAGTCGTTAACCTACAGGGTTTCGTGAAAAACCTAAGGTTAAAGGAGGTGTGGGGATTAGGTTTCCCAGTTGCTAGAGTTCTCCTTTATATAGTCTTGAAATCAGGGTTTGCAATCAATGTTACCTTGGTAACAAAGCATTCAATATCCACCGTTAGATAAAAACCTGATTAGATTCAAGCTAATATCTTTCAACCGTTAGATCGAACTTAGCTTGTTATACACAAATGAAATGTACCGTCATTTAGATAAAGGTAACTGTACCTAAACGTGTACACTTAGTTGGTTCAACAATAGTTAACCAATGGTTAGCCATATGAGCACTTTCATATCAACCTTATTCATCTTTATCATGACTAGTTCTAATGACTCAAATGAAACTAGTTAGAGAGTTGTTCAACTGTTTATATTCTCATAGAAGTATACAAGACACAAAATCGTTTTTGATTCACTTGAATCACTTCATGAACATTATAGCCACGGTTTGCGAAATATTGCATTTATTATTATATAAATGTATTAGTTCATGAATAAACAAAATTTAGAACATAACCTACTCAAGGATGCAAACGGGTACGCATACCTAAGTAGCCGGACTGAGTTTGATTATGCCAGTACGTGTATGGGTACGCATACCACTTTACACTTCCAAACTCCAGCAGAAATTCATGGAACTTGAATTTCCGCCAGTACGCGTACGGGTACGAATACTTGGTTTCCGGACTTCCAACAACCAATCAATACGCGTACGACATACCATGGTTCCCGGTTTTGGACTTTACACAAATGTGAATACACACTATGTTTATATCCAATCATGGTTACATGTTCTAAACCCTCATTTCAATCATTGAAAATTCTTGGAAGACGAGAATATCTGTCTCACGCAAACTATTAGCTTCAAAGCAATTTTCAAGTGATCGAATGATCAATACGAAACATTCTGAGTCTACATCAAATGACTGTCTCACACAAATCATGTAAGATGTTACCAGGCGATTTTCACATGATCAACTTTTGACTTTCGTCAAGAATATAAGATGAACTTGGTTAAAGCGAAAGCTTGCCAACACATATTTCGAGAAATATGTAAGCGAGTTAAAGATAGCTCTCAATCATTGTTATGAAGTGTCATAGTATTATTACACAACATCAAAGTTCAATTATATCACAACTTTGACAATAATACTATGGTGATTTGTATCACTCCCCCTTAGTCAATACTTCATCTCACATGGAAACCACTCCCCCTTACATAATGATCCGTAAATCGTATATATTTGTAGTGTGAACTACACATTAATTCTCCCCTTTTTTGTCAATATAAATTGGCAAAGGTGCGAAAACTAGTGGGATCCTAATGAAATTTCCATAGAGATACTTCATGACCAAAAGAGAACCACATATCAACTTTGTTTAGATGCAATCATATAGCCGAAGCTTAATGCATTCATCAAGGAGTTTATAAAGATACAAGATAACCCCTATAATATTCCACAGCCGCACTCCCCACAAAGATATGGTAATTAAGCACAAGTTCAAATAAGAACTCTTCCCCATAAAACGTCATTCCCGCTAGAACAACAAGAGCGACCTTACTTTCACAACAAAAGAAAGATTTCTTTGGATATTAACAAATCACATGAAATATGAATTTGTATCCAAAATACTCAATTAAATTAACCACAAGAAGACCCATGATTAATTTAATCGAAAATGCTCAACATAAGAAAACTTACGGAGCCCACAGTATTTACACAAGGATGTGGATCATGAAAACCAATATTGCAGAATTTTTAAAGATTCATTCTATTTTTCATCAATATTTGCATAGAGACATGTAATAGACTTAATCTTTATAAACAAAAGTTCATCCTATCTTCCATCAAATTTGCATAATGACATAATAGGCTTAACTTTTGTTTGTCAAAAGTTCATTCAATCTTTTATCAATATTTGCATAATGACATATGAAAGACTTAACTTTTGACCACGTATGGGATAATCATAGTTCACGGACGCAAACACACATATCCCATAACAAGTTGCAATATATGAAACCATAAAGATTAATACTGCAAAATCATCTTCCAAATAAATTTTAGAATTTAAATAAATAAATTTTATAATTTAAATAAATAAATCTAAAAACATTGCAAGATGAAAATTGTTGGAAATAACTATGTCTACTCACAATAATGGCTATTCCACACCCTAGTTATCCTTCTTAAAACACAAGAATAAATTCGCATAAGAAGTTTCCTAGACAAAAAAAATCGACAAGCTAAGAAACAAAGAAAAACTCCTAAACCGTCAAATCCGAACAATAACTGAAATCAAAGACCACTTCCGGAATCTCCATGATTCTTGAGTCCTTTGAGCTTGTGATCGACATCATCCACTGCTTTTTCAGAGAAGATATCCTAATTGAGAAGATCTTTAACATGTGTCTTCATGAGAACAAGGTCTGAATTAACCCTTTTCAAATCAGTTCTCAACACAAAAAGATCCTTCATAGTATCAACGAGTTGCAGTTTTGCTTCCTCAAAGTATTTAAGAAAATCATGAACCACTTCAACAAAAACCATATCCTCATTATCAACATCCTGATGAGTATAGGCATAGTAGCACGAGGCTTTAGGATTTTGATCATCATCTTCTACTAGGGTTCTTTTCTTCCTCCCTTTTGACTCGAAACCAATACCTTTATCAAGAAATCCTCTTGCAAAACCACCAGTGCGGGAAGGTTAAGACATTCTTGACAAACAGACAATAACCTAGAGTACGTGCACGTGACTCAATAGGTTTGGTATTTAAATGGTTTCATAGGGAATGTAACTTTTAGGTTTCTAAAGATAGTTCGTGACAAGTAAGATATGGGTACTCGTACAAACACAATCCGAACCCAACAAAAAAAAAAAACTGAAACAAAAACGTACCTTAAGACTCGATAGTACTTTTGCTACGTGATTTTTTTGGCTTAATAAACTTTATATCTCCACAGAGAAACAATTTAGAGCACAAGAGTAGCAGGAAAATTAATTGCAACGAATACTTCTTTGAAATTAAAACAAAAAGAAAAACGAAAAACTTCTTGAGACCCAAACAATACTTAGGCAGCGCTGTCTAGAGACAATAGTTTAGCTACGGACGATAAGAAGATATCTTGACTAATTAGAAAGCAAATACCAATAAGTATACCTGACCATATCTCACTCAACCAGGATTTTTGTGTATGAGAATTCAACCTTGTGATTTAATTAGCACAAGTATGAGCTATAAGCTCATTAAATGAACGGTGTTCATGGTTGAGTCTCTTTTTCCTTCCACTTCTAGGAAAGAATCCTTTTTGATGTGAAAAATTATCATAAAACTCACTGTCATCAAAATATGAGAATAGTTAGAATCCTTACCAGAAGAGATTTGTGTGGAGGATTTTGACAGCTTGCTGATAAGATCCTTGTATCCTTCAATTATCAAATTAAGGTTGTCCTTCAAGTCTCCACTTTTGCTTCTATCTACATGAATCTTTTTCACATCTTGAACATCATCCTTCTCATTAGGTTGAGGAGGATCTTTCTGAACTCTCCTTGACCAAATTGAATTGGAATTACAATTTGTCTGCACATTCGATGAGCAAGTAGAACTGACTTTCCTGGTAGAGTTCACAGGGTGAGTACTAAAACTGATGGGTTTAGACATCTGAATGTCAGTTGCACCTTGGAGTAGTAAATCTAAGGTGTGTTGAAGACGAACAAGAGAATTGTTATTCAATCTAGACTTTCTTTTCCGTCCAACATGTCCTTTTGAATCGCAAAAGAGACACACTTTCTGATCACATGAGTGATTAGAATGAACAGGAATGCCACCGTTGCTAGGAGATTTCTTCCTTCCGAGTGATGCGAAGTATCCTTGATTAGAGGAAGACCCAAGCACCTCTTTTCCAATAGGAAGGGATTCCGATTTTACTTCTGGAACTGAATCTCTTACAATTGAGACAGAAGCAGTTGGTATAGTGGACTCTTTGGAACATCCTTGAATAGAGAGTTTACTCAAAAGATGTTCAATTTCCAAAGCATCCTTTTTGAGGTTTGCCTCGAGTAAGGCTCGTGATGAGAGAACATCGGCGAATTCCTTGCCAGGAGCCTTTATTTTAGAGTCATGATATTTCACTATACCGAGAAGAACATTGACATTATTTTTCAACCGATTGATTCTATTATCCTAGATTCTAACAAGATTTAGAATCAGTTTACTCTCTTCGGCTGCTTCCCTCTCATCATCAGAGTCAGACTCGTTTGAAAGGTAATCGGGAAAACACTTGTCAGTGCACGTATGTTTCGTTGAAACAATAGTTTCATCTATATTTGAGATTGAAAAATCTTTCTCTTTAATAGATTCCACAGAAACAGAACTTTTATTTTTGGTGATGCGATTTTCAGAGATAACATTATTGTCCATAGATCCAAATCGTTATAAACACAGACTTATAAGGTCTCAAATGTGTTTGCATGCTCCGATACCAATTGACAAAGCGGGGGTCTAACAACCACACCCAATATTTCGCTTCGCAATCTATATAGACAAACTCCAATATACTTTCGAGAGAATCAACTAGACAGTCAGACTCAATCTCAAGAAAAGTATATCCAAGAGTTGTATCTCAATATCTCAATTCAATCTGCAATAAAAAAATAAGAATTTGCGAGCCCGATTGAATATAAGAGAAATAACTTGAACGGTACTAAAGACCAATTTTCAAGGATCAATCAATTTCAATCAACAACCAAAGGTTGGATTTACCAATTGATCGATTCAACGCACAACCTGTGATATTTCAATTATATAAACAAATATAATGCGAAAAAGAAATAACACAGACACCAGAAGTTTTGTTAATGAGGAAACCTCAAATGCAGAAAAACCTGGTACCTAGTCCAGATTTGAACACCACATTGTATTAAACCGCTACAGACACTAGCCTACTCCAAGTTAACTTCGGACTGGAATGTAGTTGAGCCCTAACCGATCTCACACTGATCAAGGTACAGTTCCGCTCCTTACGTCTCTGAATCCCAGCAGGACTCTGCGCACTTGATTCCCTTAGCTGATGTCACCCACAACTAAGAGTTGCTACGACCCAAAGTCGAAGACTTGATAAACAAATCTGTCTCACACAGAAAAGTCTATTGTATAGATAAATCTGTCTCTCACAGATAAACTTATGAGTTTTGTTCCGTATTTTGATAAATCAAGGTGAACAGGAACCAATTGATATACCGGACTTATATTCCCAAAGAACAGCTAGAAATATCAATCACCTCACAATAATCTTAATCGTATGGTAGCGAAACAAGATATTGTGGAATCACAAACGATGAGACGAAGATGTTTGTGACTACTTTTTATCTTGCCTATCGGAGATTAAATCTCGAGCAAAACTTAGAGAAGATAGTACTCAATCACGATAGAAAACAACAATATCAGAACACGCAACTATAGAGCAAATAGTTGGGTCTGGCTTCACAATCCCAATGAAGTATTTAAGTCGTTAACCTACATGGTTTCGTGAAAAACCTAAGGTTAAAGGAGAATCGACTCTAGTCGCAACTAGTATCACACAGGAGGTGTGTGGATTAGGTTTCCCAATTGCTAGAGTTCTCCTTTATATAGTCTTCAGATCAGGGTTTGCAACCAATGTTACCTTGGTAACAAAGCATTCAATATTCACCGTTAGATGAAAACCCGATTAGACTCAAGCTAATATCTTTCAACTGTTAGATTGAACTTAGATTGTTACACACAAATGAGAAGTGACTTCATTTAGATATGAGTAACAGTACCTAAACGTGTACACCTTTGTTAGATCAACAATAGTTAATCGAAGTTAGCCTTATGAACACTTTCATATCAACCTTATTCATCTTAACAATAACTAATTCAAATGACTCAAATGAAACTAGTTCTAGAGTTGTTCAATTGTTTATATTCTCATAGAAGTATCCAAGACACAATTGAAGTATAATCGATTTTGATTCACATGAATCAGTTCATGAACATTATAGCCACGATTTGCAAAAGATTGCATTCCTTATTATATAAATGTATTAGTTCATGAACAAACCGATTTTAGAACATAACCTACTCATCAAGTATGCAAACGGGTACGCATAGCTAAGTAGCCGGACTTAGTTTCGGTTCGCCAGTATTCGCGTACTTTCACTAAACCAACCAGTACGCATACGGGTATGCACACTATGGTTCCCGGACTTGGATTATATATATGCAAGTAAGCATACTATGCTTTGTCCAGTCATGGTTAAGTGTTTTAAAGTCCATTTCAATCATTGAAACATTCCCGGAAGATGAAAATAGCTATCTCACACAAACTATTAGCTTCAGTGCAATTTTCAAGTGATCGAATGATTAATACGAAACATTCCGAGTCTACATCAAATGACTGTCTCACACAAATTATGTAAGATGTTACCAGGCGATTTTCATATGATCATATTTTGACTTTCGTCAAGAATATAAGATGAACTTGGTTAAAGCGAAAGCTTACCAACACATATTTTGAGAAATATGTAAGCGAGTTAAAATCAGCTCGAAATATCAAATGTGTATAAATCGAAAACTATATAGTTATACGACTTTTGTCTCAAGTAGTAGATAGAGTAGAAATAGACTTTCCGAGTGATAGATGAGTTTCAGTCTCCACATACCTTTTGTTGATGAAGTTCGACAAGCTCTCCTTAGTAGTTCTTCGTCTTCAATTGATGAACGTCGTGAAGTCTAAATCTCAACTACACTTTCTATCCTAATCCGAGACTTAGCTATAAGTAGACTAGAAATCAAGATTTATAGTTTTGGCAAACTAAACTTGACAACAAGCTTGAGATAGCAATGCTTGCGAGTTCGACCAAGCAGTTCTCTAACATAAGGAATTTGTTTCCGCATGAAAAGCTGAAGTAGCCCACTCCGAACCCGCCGATATATGCATGAAAGTCTCATGATCCACTGAGAATAGTAAAAAGGTGTAACCCCAGAAGAATCTTATTTTCTAAAAGATGCATCAGTAAAGATTATCCAATATGTGTTTATGTCGGACCAACTATTCCTAACTAAAGTACCCTTCTTCTGGGTAATTTCCTTTTGGACAACTTTAGTAAGAGTAGAGTTTAAGTGTCTATTTATTTGATTCATTAGTTTTGTTGGCTCAGGATTGATTTTTTTCGAAGACTACTGAGCATCTATGTTTCTAGATGAACCATAGGATTGTTGCTATCTTTTCCGCAAATTGTGTTAATTTAGGGTCGGATAACCAACCTCTAATCCAATCATTAATCGAGATTGTGTTACTCCTAGTATTAATTGCTTCTAAAGATAAACCGAACCAAATTGCTCTAGAAAAAGGACAAGATCTAAAAGATGTTGTTCAGTTTCCTGTTCCTGAGAATTGCACATCTGACAATGAGGGTATATATTTAAATTATGGGCACCAAGCCTGGAAGGGGTGGGGAGGGATTTTTGCGATAATCTCCACATAAATAATCTTATTCTTGGGATATCTTGTATTTTCCAAAAAAATTCCCAGTGGAAGTCTGTTAAGTTATCATTTTCTTGATCTTGGTAGACTAAAAAGTTGTAGATATTCTTTGCAGTGAAATTTTCTGAATGATGATGCTTCCATCTGATTTTGTCTTGATCTTGTCTGTTCGGCGTTATTGCTTGAATTTTCGCTCTGATGTCTGGATCAAAGTATTTGTCTAGTTTTTCTTGATCCCAATTATTATCTTCCTTTATCATCTCCTGAACCAATTTTGGTGCCGGCTGTTATATATTGGTTGGTTGGGTGCTTATATCAGCATTAGGTATCCATTGGTCCTCCCATATTTTTACAGAAGCTCCGTTTTTTACTTGCCAGACAAAACTACCCTTGATTAGGTTTAAACCTTTTTGAATACTCGTCCAGACCCAGGATAGTGGTGGAGTTTAGAGGGCAGGAGTTTGGGAAGTATTTTGCTTCTAGGAGTTGGACCCAATTGATCACGGTCCATAATTAGCCTACTGGCCAGCTTTTTGAGGAGAGATATATTGAAATGGTGTGTGTTTTTAATTCCTATCCTTCCTTAATAAATAGGCTTGCACATATTGGTCCAAGCTCTAATGTAACCTCATGTGCTCTTGTTCTTATCCTTATTCCACCAGAAATCTCTTTTGATTTTATCCATTTGATCGAGTGTGTCTTTAGGTAATGCAAGGATTTGCATTTGGTATGTGGGGTAAGCTTGAAGGACAACTTTTATTAATACTATTCTACCAGTCTGAGAAAGGAGTTTAGATTTCCAGCTTTGAAGGGTAGCATAATACTTATGAAGGAGAGGTTCAAAGTTTTCTTTCATGTTCTTGTCGAAGAAAAGAGGGGTACCAAGCTATCTATCCTTTTTTGTCAGTAACGGAAGCTTTAGAATTTTTTCTATGATTTTTCCGTGTTTTAGATGAATGCGTGGACTGAAATAGATCCCAGATGTTTGAAGATTAACCATCTGCCCAGTAATTTCGCCCAGTCTTAATAAAATATCTAGCAGATTTTTTGCTTCTCCTAAATCTTCTTTCGTGAATGGAAAGCAGTCATCGGCAAAGAAAATGTGAGAAATATTCGGGGCATGTTTATTTTTTTAAACCCCGATAATTTTTTATCCGCTACCGCTTTTTCTAGGAGCCTGGATAGGATTTTCATGCAGATTAGGAATAGGTATGGGGATAATGGGGAGAACCATTCAGAAGGATGGAAAAGGAGGTGGTTGAAATAAATTGCATTATAAGACCTATCCAAGAGTCGATAAAACCGAAAGCAATTAGTGCCGACCCAATAAATTTCCACTCCACCCTATCGAAAGCCTTTGACAGATCTAATTTTAGTGCAAGATGACCCTTTTTAGCTTTAGGAATTTTCACAGAGTGGATGAATTTGTGGGCTATGATAATGTTGTCAGTGATGTGTCTCCCCGGAAGGAAAGCAGATTGATTAGGGAAAATTAACTTATTCAGGATGGGCTTTAACCTGTTTGCTAGGATCTTGAATATGATTTTATATATTGTATTACTTAGGTTGATGGGTCGAAAGTCAGCTGAAGTTTGAGGTAGCTATTTTTGGGATAAGGGTTATATAGGATTTATTAAACTCTAGGTTAAGAATTCCAGTTCAGAAGAAATCTTGAACAGCTAAAATGACGTTTGTGCACAGAATCTCCCAATTAGCTTTGAAGAAACCTGGTTGAAACCCATCTGGACTAGGGGCCCCCATTGATTCATGTTAGAAATGGTATTCCAAATTCCTTCTTTGGATGGGATGTCAATAAGAGAAAGGTTCTCAACTTCTGAGATGCAAGGCTTTATAATATCAGAAAGTGCTCCCTCGAATATATTATATTGAGAAGTGCCTATCTGAGAGAAGTGATTAACTAGGAGTGTATTTATTCGATCCCTTTCTGAAATCCAGAGCCTAGAAGGTTCTCTAAGGGAATTAATAGCATTGATCCTTTTTCTATTGGAAGCTGAGTCATGAAAGTATTTCGTATTCTGATCATATTCTTTAAAGAACTTATCCCTTAATATCTGATGGTAGTAATCATTTCTGATTGCGTACGACTTTCCAAGCTCAGCCTGGAGATTTTTTAATTTTTCTATATTTGTAGAGATATTTCCTGTGCTATGAATACCCTCTATTTTATTATAATAATTTAAATATTGTATGTAATAACAAATCAAAATAGAATGATCCAAATTTACCTAGAATCAAGACTTTTGGTGAAACATACGTGTAGTGTGGTATATTATGTTGCGCTTCATCCATATCATGTGCTGTGCCAGCCGATGTGCTTTGCCCTGCTTTAGAATGTTGTGTTCATGCTTGCGCTGCACCTTTTACACCTCTACAGAGCATGTATCCATCAAAAACTGGAAACCAAACATTTTTATTTTTACGAAGCGCGGGAATGGAATTGTATTCCCAGAATATTGATTCCGTTCCCTCCAACCAAACACAGCAGGGTATTTGTTAGCACTGTAGGAAACGAAAAATTATGATACTCAAGGAGTAATTGATTAATTACTTGAGCCATGTATGCGCAAGTCAATTGATTGAGAGTTTGAGACCAACGAGAAAGTGGGTACAAATTACTGACACTTGTGCAGATAAATAAAGATACGCCAACACGAACATTGCCTACATATGTTGGAAATAGCTATACATTTATTAGTTGTTTTCAGACCACTATATGGCAGCATTCCTCGTATTT
This sequence comes from Papaver somniferum, assembly GCF_003573695.1. Classification (NCBI taxonomy): domain Eukaryota; kingdom Viridiplantae; phylum Streptophyta; class Magnoliopsida; order Ranunculales; family Papaveraceae; genus Papaver; species Papaver somniferum. The sequence continues at coordinate 41,234,521 of NC_039367.1, read as the reverse complement.
CTCCTTCATTGAATTAACTCACTTCTTTTCAAGCTTCAAGCTGGTTTCTACCCTTACTGGTCCCCTGCATTTGATAGAGTAATACAATTGCATTAATCTTCCTCTCATTTCTTAGGAAAATATACACAAAAGCTGAAGTATGCAGTATCCAAAAGCCAAATGATCGAGCTTTTAACCTAGCTGCTCAATTGGAAGCTGATATATGCAAACATGATATTGAAATATTAGTCTGTTGACTATCAAGCTGCTTGCAGTTCAGAATTGTAGCTCTGTTTTGTTTTGCTTTGCTTTGCTATTAAGTGCAATAAATGAAGAGTGCGTACAATTACCTCATTTTGTTGCTTCATTGCATAAGCAAGTTCTTTCTCTTGAAGAACCTCAACATTCAATGAGGAATCCGGAACCATGAACGGAAGGGCACTACTAGTACTCTGTCTCTTAGCTGAAGTGGATTCTGCAGTAGAGTGTAGATCTAGTCCACCAGTACCAGACGTTTCAGATTCACAATCATTACTTTGTATTTTATTGGGAGATGGTCTCCCAGCTTCCACACACAATGGTCGTTTTCGAGAAGCTGAACCATTCTTACAATTTTGAAATGATGGCACCCTCTGATCGGACAAGCTAGTGGAGTGGGAAACATTCTCCTTCAGCACAACAACTGGAATTTTCCAATTTTCAGCTCGATCCATGTTGTCCATGACAACTTCTTCCATCCCATTTGCATTAGCACTTCTTGCAGTCGTTTCTGCCTGACATGTCGTGGATAGAGCATCCGCTAACCTTTCCTTTGCCAAATCTATGTCGATAATAGGCTTTGGGTAGTTTAATCCCAACTCTACCCCTGCTGCCCGCAGCACCAACGAAGGAGCATTCCATGGATGGTGAATCCACTCAGAAGGCATTCTTGCAAGTTCAGGTAGCCATTGTCTTACATATTCGCCTTCTGGATCAAACTTGCTACCTTGAACCTAATTCCCAGAATAGAATCAGAATTTCAAAACTAGGAAAATGAAATACCATGGAGCCTAATATATCATGAATTCATGCACATGCACAATCATCCAATATAAAAACAACAAATGTCATCTGCCAAGGTTCAAAGGCAAACCTGTGGGCAGTCTAGCCGGTTAAGCTTGTGGCCATCAGGTAAACTTCCTGAGATGTACTGCCAACCAAGAATATCACTTTCCAAGTCTGCATCCAACAGCGTATCCCAAAAGTATTTCATTCCCCATGTCCAAGGTAGTAGCAAGACTTTCACAAAGAAACTAGCAGCAATAACTCTGATTCTGTTGTGCATCCACCCTGTTGCCCAAAGCTCTCTCATTCCAGCATCCACCAGCGGATAACCAGTCTTACCCTGTCTCCAAGCCTTAAAATCACCATGTTTTGAACGCCAAGGAAAAAATCTCAAGTTGTTCATTAAAGACCTCTCTTGAGTAAAAGGGAAGTTGAAACAAAGGTAACGTGAATATTCTCTTAGCCCAAGAGACCTAAGAAAAAGTTTTACATTCTTTTCACCAAGAAGATTCCCTTCTTTTGCCCATATAATCTGCTTCATCCGTATACATTGGAAAACTTTCCTCACACTCACTTCACCAAAATGGAGGTACGGGGACAAGAGTGAACTGGTTACTCCTTCTAACCTCACCCTACTGTTGGAATAGTCAATAAGATGACGATCAACAAATTCAGCTAGAGTTTTATCTGCATTGGTCCAACCAGGGGACCATCCTTTGCCTAGCAAAGCGTTGCTAGATTTTTCTAATTCATCTTCAAGACCCAATTCCTCAATTGAGCAGCCATCAACAGTTCCTGTCAGTAGGGAGGCAGAAAAGTAATACGAGTTGCAGTAAGACATCCTATGTCAGGAATTAGAAACTCATTGAAAATATACAGCTCATAATTAGATATTTTAATTATAATACTTATCAGAACTGACACACATAGTTTAAATAAAAATCCAATTTACATGAATTATGTATACAAATAGAGTTATATTGTTTATGTGGGTGCCTCCACATTATCTCTATCAGTAACTAATTTTTTTTTTCTTCTGAATATTATTCCATTCCATTCGCAGGCCGGAAACTCCAGAACAGATTGGGCCTTACATTAGTTGTCTTCTGAATTGGTTTACTGAACCGCAACTATGGTTCCTATGGTAAACCTAGGGTCTTCAGTCAAAGAAAAGGATGATGCGATTTATTTGTTTTCAGTAACTAAGTATAACAACCTGGTCACTTTAAGAAATTATGAGGGACTAGCCTGGTATACTGAGATTTAGCAGATAACACATATATAGGGTCTGTGTGTGATTCTCAACACCAGGAAATTATTTTAGGTAGCAAATACGTTCTTCACCACATCCTTGACACACTAATCATCATAGAAATGCTAGGGTACTTATCTTAAATGTCATGCTAACCAATTGCATTAAACATAAATGGGTGTGTCTGTACCTTAAATACGGATTCATTGCCTGTTGTCAACAAAATAATATAATACGTATGACTGTTAGTCTGTAACAAACCTGCAGGTGGAACCAGTTTCCATGGGGGGAAGACAGAAGCAGGTTCAATAGACAAATTCACGCACTTATCCCAAAAAGCATTGAAGGTTGTAAAGGCATGTCCTTCTTCATCATACACTTCCCATGGCTCATATAATAAATCCCCTTTAAAGCTTTGTACACAAATGCCGTGCTCTGCCAACTTCACTTTGATGGTGTGATCACGAACTAGTGATACCGGATCTATAAAGAACAGAATCACACGCTTGAATCATGCATATGTCAAACTCAAACAGAAGACACACTGTTTACTTGGAAAAATAGATTACGAATTGCCATTATAAACAAAAACCGACAAGTTCACTCACCTAGAAAGTTAGAATATTCATATAACAGGATGGTGTTGGGTTATGTATGGTGTTGTCAAAGTAATCAATGACCATTCAACATACGAGGTTGCTATGGTGTTTACATGTAGTTTAAATATTATTCGAGCTTCCGAATTCGCAAGCCATAGGCATATTACAAATAAGTTACTGACTAGTTACACTAAATGATAGCGTAAGAATGTATCTGATCCCAAATCCCATTTCTACATAAGTCACGTACAGTCATATTCAGCACAAACTAATTCATATAACCCACACGGCCAATATACGCTTTCAAGTTTCCAAATCAAAGAAAGAAAAGAGATCAGAAATATACCATAAAGATGATTATAAACAATTTTGGTTGCCCCAACTGCTTCAAAGCACCGCAAAAGAGCTGAAACAGTACTTTCTGCTTTAATGAAAACAAGTGAAACCCCAAGGGACTTCAAAGATTGATTTAAATGAACAAGAGATTGTTGCAGCCACCATCTTGACACACGACCTGGATAGAATTGTCCTTCTTCTTTAGGACACCATATATAAACAGGAAGGACCTGACCATCTCTAGCTGCTGCAGCTAAGGCAGGATTATCATCTATCCTTAAATCCTTCCTAAACCAAACTATGGTCTTACATGTACTACTCATACTCACTATCTCAGACTCCCTAGTGGTCAAATCTCAGATCCAACAAAAATAGACGCTCAATCGAGAATTCTGCCTTTTACTCATTAACATGAAACTTCAATTTTGATCAAACACCATAATTCAAGCTATCTGGTTGACACTTTTTTTCAGCTCATTTTAGGTGAATATACTAATAATAATAATTATTATAATAATATATTGAGAAGAAGATGAGATATCATGTGCTATGAAATCTAGAGACTATTAAAAACAGACAAAAGAATCAATTTAACTATTTGTTTTTTTTAATTATCCAAAAGAAGTAAATTTTCATCATCAGTATAATCTAGTAAAAACTACTCCAGATTTTATAATTCTAACTTACCGATTAACGAAATGAAACAATAGTATACAGAACAGATCAAGCACTAAAACACACAAACTAGAGGAGAGGAGTGTGGGAGAGTTTGGACACAGAAGATGACTTTCTGAAACTTACATTAGACTTATCTTGTACTACGTAGGTTTACGTAACTATCCTAATTTCACGTGTCTTTTCGTCACACGTGGCAGAACTGACGGTTGTGCCATGCTGCGATTCAAATCCCTGATCAGTAGGATTAAAGATAATGGACCCAAGTAACCAACTAAGACAAAGCCCATTAATAAAGGGACTTTTGAGATATCTTTCGTTCGCAGTTGGCCACAGATTTAAACCCAAAGTTTACTTTTAGTAGAACCATTTTTTAGGGACCATGGTTTTTTTTTTGGGGACCATGGTCTTTATTAGGTCAACCTTCCTATATTTATAAGAGGTAAGTACACATTTATCCTTTACTTTAATTTAAATTAAAACTAACCTAATAACTATATAAATCTAATCATATATATCTAATATAAATGAATCTATTAACTAAAATCAAAATCAAAATCAAAAACAAAAATAGGGGGGAATCGAAATTTTTTAGTTTTGAAAAAAAAAAGAGTTATCCTCTTCTTCTCTCTTTGTTTGACGTTCCTCGTTCGATTGAAAAATGAGTATTAACCATCAAAATGAGTTGAAAATGGAAGTTGCAGAGAGAAGTTCGGCTATGAATTATGTGAAAAACTTTGTCGAACTAACCGAACCTAGTGGAAATGATGAACATGAAGAACAGTTTGGATATTTCGCAAAAAAAAAATTCCCAACCGAACCTTAGTTCGGTTATGTCGCAAAAAACATTTCCCAACCGAACCCTAATAGTTTGGTTAGCAGCAAAAAACATTTCCCGACCGAACCCTAATAGTTCAGTTAGTTGCAAAAACATTTCCCAACCGAACCTTAGTTCGGTTAGTAGCAAAAAACATTTCCCAATCGAACCCTAATAGTTCGGTTAGTTGCTAAAAACATTTCCCAACCGAATTTTAGTTGGGTTACATCGCAAAAAATGTTTCTTAACCGAATTTTAAGTTCGGTTTGATCGTAAAAAGTTTTAAAATTTTTTGTAACCGAACTATTTAATGGTCACACCAAATATAGAGTTCGGTTTGATCGCAAGGAAAAATTTCAATTTTTGTAACCGAACTTCTTACTGGTAACTAATCATTACTAATCATACTAATCACTAATCATTAAGTTCATTTTTGGTCATAAATTTGGGTAACCAAACTTAATCGCAAAAAAATTTAAAATTTCTCGCAAAGAAAATTTTCAATTTTTTGTAATAGAACTTCTTAATGGTAACTAATCATTACTAATCATACTAATCACTAATCATTACTAATCATACTAATAACTAATTAATCATTAAAGTAACACATTTTATTAAGGAGGGTAAGTTTGGTATAAAGAAAAACATTTAAATAAGGGGTGACTTATGATTACTTATAATGTCTTGCCTAAAATATAATCATGGTCCCCCACAAAAAAACCATGGTCCCCCAAAAATGGTTCTTTTACTATTGCTTTCATCTGAGGAGGAGAACTGTGGAGTGTCTCACCATCAAAACACCACGTAGAAGATGCTTGAGCAACACGAGGATAATAAGACGAGTGCAAAGTGGCTCATGTTAGAAAACTTCACGACATTATGCATGCATTACAAAACAATCCCTACTCTGCCACTCACCTAGACACTTTTACATAAGATTCCAATCTTTATATCTGGCAACTGGTTCTATTCTTGAGACTCCCTCTTGGAGTAACCTAGATAATAGGGGAACAAAAATCCCTTCTTTGAATCCTTCCCAGATGCAAGTTGATGTTGAGAACCGACATGCAGAAGAAATCAACAACAATCAATCACATGCAATGGCGGGAAATCAACATGCAGTTGTTAATGGTGCTTTTAATGAAGATTCTGCTACAATTTCTGCACCCATGGTGATATGTACTACAAACCAAAGCCAGCTGGAAAGGAGTTATTCTCAACGAGTTGACTCAGTGAGTCAACCAGTTCCGTTAACAACAATTGGGTGTAACCTACAAGGTACGATTCAAGTCAAAGTTTTTCGTGGCAGAGAGTTGGAGTCGATAGAAACTAGAAGAGGAAAAAGGCTGAGAATGGAGAAAGGGGAAGGAAGTAACCCTAATACTAATTCTTCTAAACTAGGAGGAGACGATCATTCACACATCTCTTAGATTATGTTGATAATCCAAATCTAGAAAGGGAGATTTCTTTGATTCCTACTTCTTCTTCTCTAGGAAATGATATAGATCCAAATCTCCTTAGAGCTTATCTTCAGATGGGTGAATTCGATATCTCGATGGATAACTATAACTCAAACAATATAGATCCAACAATTATTCACACAACTAGAGGGGGAAAAGGTCCGATTCAGTCACTTCTTAAAATCTATAAGCAAAATCAGATGAATCAATTTTCCTCTTCTGTTGTAGCTGAATCATCGGAAAATACCCACTTAGTCTTAGATAATCAGAGTTGTTCTCCTAGTTCTTATCAATCTTATCATGGGACTGTTTCAGAGCAAAACTACAGAAGGGCTTTTGGAAACAAATCACCCAGCACTGGTGACCAGGTAATCCTCCTAAACAATTTCTTCTTTATTACATCACTATCTCATTTTAGAAAATCTCTTACTTTTAATCTGAATTTGGTTTATTACTTTAGTAAATACTCTGTTAATGGTCAATCTAGCATAATGAGGATACTATCATGGAATGTCCAAGGTTTCGCTTCAGATGATACTAGGAATCATTTGAAATATATAATTAGGGATCACAATCCGGATATAATATTTCTATGTGAAACGAAGATTAAAGAAGAAAAGGCTAGAGCTCTAATACAGACACACGCTTACCCAATTTCTATTATAGTTAGTTCTGTTGGTAGAGCTGGTGGTTTGATTTTGCTGTGGAAGGATGGATTTCCATGTGATGTGGTGTGTGTTAAAGATAATATGATTCATCTACTTGTTACTTCAAACCCTGCTAAAGAGGAATACCTGTTAACTTGTATGTATGTCTCTACAAATGATGATGTTAAGAAGAAGCAATGGGAATTTTTAGAAGACCTAAGTCACAATATTTTGATGAAGCAGGACTAGTATATTTGGGATTTATAGGAAGACATCATACTTGGACAAATCGATCAAATGGTAAAGGATATAAAAGAGCAAGAATTGATATAGCACTTCATAATGATAAGTGGCTACTTCAGTTTCCTGACTCCAAACTATATCATTTGCCTTTTCTTGGGTCTGATCACTGTCGGATTCTCCTAATTTCAGAATCAGATAAACCAATAATTAGGAATGCCTGGAAATTTTATAAATGTTGGTTATCAGATCCTTCATGCTCCAGTATTATTGCTCAATCCTTGAAAACAGCTGGATTATGTTTTAACAGCAAGATAAATTCTACCAGAAAAGATCTAGCCAAATGGAAAAAAAATCATTTTGGGGATATAGACAGACATATAACTTTTCATAGAAAACAGTTAGATCACTATCAATCTCTGCCATATAGTGATTATAACAATGCTCAAATACAGAGTAACATAGATCTCATTAGGCACTGGAAAAAAATTGAGTCTGAATTTTGGCAACAAAAATCGAGGGATAAATGGGTTAAGGAGGCAGATAATAATACTGCCTACTTCCACTCGATGGCAAATAGGAGGAGAGCAAGAAATAAAATTGTAGCTTTACGTAATTTAAATGGAGTCTAGCTGACAAAGAGAGATAATTTAGAAAGTTTTCTTACCACTCACTTCTCTTCATAGCTACAACTACAACTCCACAATTACATGATTCCTCGTTTCATCATATTCAAGACAGTATTACCATAATGGATAATATGTCTCTTATGAGTATGCCATCAGAAGACGAAATCAAACAAGTTGTCAAGAGTTTAGCTAGTTGGAATTCTCCGGGACCTGATGGGTTTCCTGCTGGTTTTTATCAGTCTCAATGAGATATTTTTTGTTTTGATATAGTTGCTCTAGTTCAGAGTTTTTTTTGATCAGAAATTACTTCCAGAGTATCTTAATGAAACAAATATTTGTCTTATCCCTAAAACTAATAACCCATCTACCCCAAATGATTATAGGCCTATTGGGTTATGTAATAATAGCTATAAAATAATATCAAAATTGTTAGTTAAAAGGATGCAACCCCTGATGGAGAAAATAATATCTCCAACACAGGTTGCTTATGTTCCAAATCACTACATAAATGATAATATTATTATAACACATGAATTAATACACTCTACGAAAAAAATCAAGAAGTAAGAAAGGTCTAATAGCTATGAAATTAGACATGTCTAATGATAGGTGTCCTAAACACCTTAATATTTATCTATAGTTTATGCTTTTTTCGCGAGTTTTCTTGTAAATTATGTATCTTATGATTGATTTTGAGTTTATCATGTGTCATGGAATCATTTGGAGCAAAAGAAGAAGAAATCATCCAATTTGGGAGAAAAAGGCAAAGCGCCATTTTCACAGGCAAGAGATGTTGGGAGCCAAGCCAAAGATAAGGGACAACCAACCAAAAGTCTAAAGAGAACCGTTAAAAGCAGATATCAATTTCACTCAAGGCCACCCTCATCAAGTTGATGGGTGTCATCTGTCTGATAGATATAGTCCATAACTCTAAATCTGAGAAATCAACTTTTCGGGAGAGAGTTATCTACTCATCTGTCTTGAAGGCTCTGAGGATCGGGCGAAACCGAGTTAACTCAGTTTTCAAAAATTTGAATCTTTTCCTTCCGCCATGAATCACAATCACTGTTTTTCAGTTATTTGATCTTTTTTGTTCTCTTTTCCTTCTCTTTTGTAGCTTATGGTTCTATCTGAAATGTTCTTTGTTTATCTAAAACTCTTGTAGAAGGTTTTAGTTCCTTTGTTCTTTTTGTGAGTCGAATTTTTTCGGGTTTTCTTTATTTGTAGTCTAATGGGGTTTTAATCTGTTTTGCAGGTTTCCCATAGTTGTCTCTGTGTTGTTCCCAGTGGTGGTATTTGAGATCAAGTTGATTCTGAAGATTGTCACAGTAGTGTTTGCTTATAATAACAGTAGTGTCTATTGATTATCCTCATTATTACTGTGAGTTAAAAGTCGTTTAATCTCACTGGTATTCCATTCTGTTTTTTTTATCCCTATTCCTAGTTCTAAAGTCATAAGAGTTGTTCCTCTCAATCATGATATCCATTAGATCTACGTTCAACCTGGTAACTCAGGAAACTAAGCTTCATGAATCGGTCAGAAGTCATTGCCGAGATTATAACTTCATAAGTGGGAAAGTTTCAAGAAGTTTGAAATTCAAAAATATTGTCAATTTAGTCAAAACGGAAAATCAGCAGTATAATATGCAAATATGGAAACAGAAAGATTTCTGTATATTACAAAGGTTTTATAACCCAATTAGGCATCCAACTCATATCATAAACCCTAAATCGCACAGAACTCTTGTGAGGCAATCTTATATTCTCAAAACTCAGTGCGGCACTATGTCTTCTCAGGGTAACAGACAAGTCGAAAATATCAATTCAAGAATGCAATCTGCAACTATTGTTCCTGATGTACCAAGACCTCTAAGAAGAATTGTTGCTTCTGCTCAAGTTGCATCTGATGGAGCTGATGAGTACTTATTCTGTCTGCTTGGAAAAATCATCTTCAAAAAGCCATTGGATCATGAAGATGTGAAGAAAGAAATTAACGATCGTTGGAGAAGTTACAAGAGATATGATATAATCACTAAAGGAACGAATCTGTTTCTTTTTCATTTTCAAAGGGAAGACGCAAAAAATGGAGTGAAGGCCAAAACGTGGGATATCCTGGGTCATCTGCTGGCTCTTATTCCTTATGATTCTAACGTACCAATTAAGGATCATGTTTTTGACAATCATATATGGTGTGTCAAACTAAGGAACTTAGGCAACATCATTTTGAATGAAACTTTGATTGAAGGCTTATGTAAAGATATAGGGAGGAAAGTTACTCCAGAAGGAAGAAGAAGGCAACCAAGAGGAAGTGTGACGAGCACAGTGTATGTAGAAACCAAGCTCAAGGAACCTCTGAGAAGAGGAGGTTGGGTGGATACTCCAAATGGTCAGAGAAAATGGGTTATTTATCATTATGAGATGCAACCATATAAAATCTGTAAAGAATGTTGGGTAGTAGATCATGATGAAAAATCTTGCAAAAGATTGGCCCAAGAACAAAAAGTGGAAGCAATGACAGATCAAGAATATGCGGTATGGAGTCAGTCTGAGGAAGGAAAAGCTTTTTTGGCTAATTACTACACCAGTGAAGATGCAAATACGATGGAGGATGGTAGTGAACATGAGATGGGTGCTGTTAGTAATTCTTCTAATACTACTGCTACACCTGTGGCCCAAATTGGCTCGACCCCTAATTTAGGGATTGAGAATTCTGAACTGAGGAAAACCAAAAGAACTAGAGAGGAGGTCTCTTCTGAAAATCCTAATCCTCATACCCTCAATCCAATCAATACTCACAATAACCCTATTTATCAAGCTGAGGACAACAGTGAGTATAGTGACATACCTATGGAGCATATGATGGAGTACCAGCAGTAATGGTGAGGAAAATTGCCCAAAAGCAATTGATAGCTCAACAACTGATCTCTCTGGGACAAGCACACATAGTCGCTATATGAATCCTGCCAATATTCACCAGTTTTTTATCATCATCCCTAATTTTTATTTAATTTTGAAAAGTATTTTTAATTTAAGTATCTTTTGGTTTGTGTCGATTTTCTATTCAAGATTTTTTGTTACTGTCTTTGGTGGTATTTTTTATAATCTTGGTTCTCAATCTGATATAGTAGATAAATTAATCGAATTTAATCTATTATCTCAGGGTTATATTCATAATTTGTATAGTATCTACATTAAGGACATTTCCAACATGAAAGTTCTCTCTTGGAATGTCCAAGGTTTTGGAAATAAGTATACTAGATTTCACCTCAGCGACCTAGTTAAGGCTAATGATCCTGATTTGGTTTTTCTTGCTGAGACAAAAAATAGTGATAAGAAAATGATAAGGTTCACTCAAAAACTAGGGTTCATAAATTACTATTTTGTTAATCCTATAGGGGTTGCTGGTGGTGTTTTTCTGCTTTGGAAAGATGGGATTGTTCTTGATGTTATAGATGCTAATAATAACTTCATAGTTTGTTATATGCAGATTGATGCTAGGAGTGATAAATCCTTAGTCATTCTTATGTATGGTGCCTTAAATAGTGAAACCATTACTGCACAATGGGATTTTCTTTATAATATGGCTAGTTCTTATCACTGTCCTTGGGTGATAGTTGGTGACCTTAATTTTATAACAGATAAAGAAGATAAACTAGGTGGTAACATACCTGGACAAGCTGATCTTGACTTTGTTAATGGTCATCTAGATAACCTGAACCTGAGTGATGTTCCCTTCATAGGTAATCCCTATACTTGGTCTAATAAAAGAAGTGATTCTAGTTTGATTCTGGAAAGGTTAGATATGGCTTTTTGCAATGGTGATTGGCTGAATTTTTTCCCTAATTGTGTGGTGTACCATCTTATTCCTCATGCTAGTGATCATTGTCATATTATGTTTGTTTGTGATAGAGAGATTAATGATACTAGTAAACCTTATAGATTTAATAAATGCTGGTTTTCTGACACTTCTTGTGCTGATCTTATTAAAGAAAATTGGAAAACTCAAGATAATGGTTCTTATGCTTTCAAGCTTACTAGGTCCTTAAAAAATGTTAAATACATTTTAACTGACGGGAATCACAATAAGTTTGGAAATTTTCAAACCCAAATTAGAGATGTGTAGTCTCAAATCATTAATTTAAACCAAAGAACTAGTACTGGGGATAATAGTATTAGACTTAAGGACCTTGAGTCTAAACTGGACTATCGGTACCAAGTCCAACATGATTATTACCTTCAGAGAGCTAAGGATAATATTCTCATTTTTGATGACAAGAACACTAAATATTTGCATGACAAGGTTAAGTATAGGAAAAGAAGAACTCAAATTGAGTCCCTTCAGTCTGCTGATGGTACTTGGTTTACTGATAGGAGGAGTATTGTTAGTGATCTTAGGAAACATTTCTCTACTATTAGCAAAACTACTAATCCTCCTGATTGTGAGGACTTTCTCTGTGATATTTTACCTTGTATTTCTCATGAAGAGAATGATATGCTTATTAAAATACCCACTAGTGAGGAGATTAGGAATGTCATGTTTCAAATGCAACCATAGACTTCCCCTGGCCCTGATGGTTACCCTCCGGGGTTTTATCAAAAAATGTAGACTGTTGTTGGGATGACACTGTTAAGATGGTTCAAGCCTTTTTCCATTCTAAACACCTATTAAAACAACTAAATCATAGCTTCATAAGTCTTATTCCTAAAACTAATGCCCCTAAACATCCTCAAGACTTTAGGCCCATTAGTTTAAGCAATGTTGCTTATAAACTTATTAGTAAGTTATTAGCTAATAGGCTTAAGAAAGTTATGGAAAAATTTATAAGCCCTTATCAAGCAGTTCTTTTTATCCTCTAGGCAAATTACTGACAATATAGTTGTGGCCCATGAACTAGTTCATTCTATGAGGAAATGTAAATCCACTAAGGGTCTAATGGCTGTTAAATTGGACATGTCAAAAGCCTTTGATAGAATTGAATGGAAGTTTTTATTATCTATTCTTAAGAAACTTGGGTTTCATGATGATTGGTGTTCTATGATTAACGAATGTATCTCTACTGTCTCTGCCTCTGTTCTCCTAAACAGCTCTCCAGGTGATGTTTTCTACCCTACAAGGGGTCTCAGATAGGGAGACCCCTTGTCTCCTTACCTTTTTATCATTGTTATGGATTGTCTTTCAAAACCTTTAATTAAATCTGAAAATGAAGACATGTTACAAGGAATAAAAGTCATTAATTCTAGCCCCTCTGTTAGTCATCAGTTTTTTGCAGATGACTGTCTCATTTTTGCAAAGGCAAATATACAAGGTGCTAGGCAGCTGGATAAAATTATTAAAAGTTTCATTAAGTATAGTGGTCAATCCATTAACTATGAGAAGTCAGGTATGGCCTTTTCCCCTAAGATGGATAGTCAAGTTAAGAGTCAAATGGCTAGTGTCTTGAATATTAAAACTCTTGGTCTTAAGGACAAATACCTAGGAGTCCCCATCCTCATTCAACATAACAAAATGGAAACATTTGGGCACTTACCAGATAGATTTCTAGATAGACTGTCTAGCTGGAAAAGTAAGCATATGAATCAACCTACTAGGACTGTGATGGTTCAGTCTGTCTTAGGTACTTTAGCATCTCATCATTTGGTTGTCTTTCCCATATGCCAAAAAGGCTCACAGACAAACTTGATGGAATTCAAAGAAATTTTTGGTGGAACAAAAAACATGGTGGTAAAGGCTTGTTTGTTAAAAAGTAGGAGTCTGTAGCTAAGTCCAAAGACTTAAGAGGTCTAAATATAAAAAAAAAAACAGCTGAGCTAAATAGTGCTCTCCTTGCAAAACTTGCCTGGAGAATGCTAACTGAAACTGATGCTGAATGGGTAAAAATTTTCAGTTCCAAATACTTCCCAAACAACAATCCTCTCCATGCTAGTAGTGCAGATGGGAGTTGGATTTGGAAAGGAATTGTTAGAGGCCTGGACATCATCAAAAAGTACTATTGTTGGGAGGTAGGTGATGGTAAAAAGATTTCTATTTGGAAGGATATTTGGGTTCCAACAATAGCCACTCCCCTCTCTTCTAGATTTATGTCTAGTAATATGTTAACTGTGGATCAACTTATGGCACATAATAGTAACAGATGGAATGTAGAAGTTCTAGAAGCTCTGTTTGATAGTAATACTGTTACTGAAATATGTAAAATTAGAATTCCTCTAAGTGGTGAGGATAGATTGATCTGGAAGCCTACTGACAATGGTCTTTTTACTGTGAAAAGTGCTTACAGTGTTGTTGATGAAGCAGGTAATATACAAACTCCAGCTGATGGGCCCATTAATTTTCCATGGAAAATGTTTTGGAAACTGAATATTCCCAAAAGAATTCTGCATTTTCTTTGGAAATGTGTCCATAACTGCTTACCAGTTAGGGAGAGGCTAGCAAGCCATATGCACAACATAGATCCTAAGTGTCCCTTATGTAACAGGGAAACTGAAACTTTGGACCACCTATTTTTGGAATGCCATGTGTCCAAGGAAGTTTGGGATGCTATGGAGGTAACAAATAGTAACATAACTTTAGGACACAATTTGTTGGACTAGATAACTAGCTGGTTCAGTAATGGTAGTAGTGACAATGCTACCTTGTGTCATACCAAGTTGATATGTGTTACTCATGTTTTATGGCATGTCTGGAAAATGAGATGTGCAGTAGCTTTTGATAATGTTCAGGTGCAGGTAAATGTAACAGTTCAGCAGATAAAGAAATCCATCTTGGAATGGAATGAAAATGTGGCTAAATTAGCTGTTAAACAAAGTTAAGTAATAAGGAACAGGCTTACTGTGCCACAGACAGTTCCAGCTATGGGCTATCATAAAATTAATTTTGATGCTTCTTTCATCAAAGAAAATAAAAGTATGGGATCTGGACTAATCATGATCAATGATGCAGGTATCTTTAAAGGAGCCTGGTGCATCCCAACAGTAGCAGAAGATGCAGAGCAAGCAGAAGCATTGGCGTTATTGGAGGCAGTTTAAACAACAATAAGGAGTAGAATCACAAATATCCATCTGGAAGGAGAGTGCACTAATGTTATCAATGCTCTGAATGGAAAAATTGGAGTTGTTAAATGGCAAAATAATGCTATCATTAGGGATTGTGCTGAGTTATTAAAGTTCTTTAATAATTGGGTGATTACATATGTACCCAGAGAAACAAATTGCGCAGCAGACTTGCTTGAAAAAGATGCAGTTAAAATGGCATCTTCATCTTTTTGGATTAGTGGAGCCCCTGAGTGGCTAAATTCTCTTCTTGCAGAGAAACTTCATGTACCAGAAATTTGATTATGAATTAAATTTATCTTTCCTAATAATAAAATAAAATAAAAAATAAAATCAATTTCTCAGTCTTTTTTCCCCCAACTCAATTTCTACTACTGTTGTCCGAATTGAGAAGGTAAATCAGAGAGATAGGTTCCTGAAAAATGAAGAGATTTGAGGGGGGTTTACTTCAATTTGTACAGGAAGTTGTTGCTAAAGAAGAATCCGAAGATGAGAGGTTAAACAAATCAGATGAAGAACTAGGGTTTGCTGTTGAGAAAATGGGCTTTAGTTTGAATTCATGAAGAAGAAACAAAGTCTGTTGTCACCGAATCTTGAGAATGAAGGGAATGATGATCTTCAAGGGTATTTGAATTCACAGAAGAAATGGGTTTCTGTTTCTGTAGGTGGCTGGTGAGAAAGGGTTTGAATAGAGATGATGGAGATGATGCTATAAAGGTCAGATGGATGAGTTTTTAGACAAGTTACAGCTGAAGGAAAAATTGAGCTCATTCTTGAGTTGATATGATATGCAAGGAAGATCTGAAGACCAGTTGCTGCTGCAGAAATTGTAGTTGGTGATTATGGGTTTGATTTGTTGTCATCGAATGGATTAATTGGTTAAGAGGAAGTCGTGTAGCTGCTGCCATGAACGATTGAGCTGAGATGGAAATAAATTTAGGGTTTTGTTGTGGAATGAACCATTGAATGGATACAAGGGATAGTGGAATTGAATCTGCAAGGGGGTTTGAACTGTAGATGCTTCTTAGGGTTTGAGTTCTGCTGCAATGAAGTAAAGGAAATGATTGAACTAAGTCGATGGTAAGATGTGCAACTGTGATGGGAGATTGCAGGTGGAAGTAATGATTTTCATGGGTTTATGTTGCTGAGGCTCAATGTAATGCAAAGCTGGGGATGAAGCTTGGGTTCAACTCGAGCCTGAAATTGACAGTAAAATGGTTGGATTTTGAGTTGATTCAGGGAAGGTTTGAATTTGCTGGCTGAGACAATGAAGCCAAAATGGTGGCATACTTGGGTTGGCAGCAAGTGGAAGAAATGCAGTTGTTGAACACTGATTCAGTTGAATGGTTTACTGGGATTTGTGGTCCAAAGGCTAGTTGTGAACTTGCAGTCTCAGAGAGAGGTTTTGGTTGAAGATACAGATGGTTGTGTTGTGCGCTGCAATGGAGGATGAAGGGAATGAATGGCAAAGATGGGTTTTGGTTAGGGGTGGGACTTGGGTTGGGTTGACCCGTCCAACCCATGCCCAACCCGAACGTTGGGCGGACATGGGCAACGTATTTCAGAACTTTGGGCAAGTTTGGGCATAAATTTTATAAACCAGCGTTAAATTTGGGCAAGTATGGACACAAATATTTCTAACCCAAGTAACCCGCCCAACCCGAAGAACTATGACATAGTCATATAAAACTAGTTTTTATAATTGGTACTAGGTATCACCTGGGGCTTACGGCCCCGACTCAACCTCTCGTGATAGTCATCAGTTTACATACATTAAAACAGACTACATCTTAATCAACGTATCCAAATAATTTTAAAAAATAAGTAAGCAATTTAGTTACTTAGACCCCATGATGTTCACATGTATTTCATAAAATAAATGTTGATATGAAAAATTATTCATAAAACTCAATTCGGATGATACTGTGAAAAAATGATTTCATATTGATATTGTTCTCCCTACATATGCCGTTCCAACTCATTTTATTTTATTTTGGAATCCATAGATTTTTTTGTTGTTGTGCCATATCCATACCATGGATTTTTTTTCTCCCTCCTACGGCCCGCGCTTGACCTGTTCGACTATTTTTTGTTGTATGATTTAACTCATTATTAGACTTAGTTCTGGAATCCAGTTTAAAAAAAAGCATGATTACTTTACTATAATAACCTCTTGAAAAAACTGTATAGCCCCATATAATTTCAAATTATTTTGACGATACTAATAGGAGGCTAATCAATTCGAAAGAAACAATAGTGGTTAGTCATCACTATAATTTCACTATCATTCGAGAATTAAAACTAAACACTAAAATGACCTTGTACCTGAGCTTAATACTTTTCTCCAAATTTTAGCGTAACCGGAGAACCTTTGCAGACATTGGTACACTCTAAACACGCGTTGATGTAAGGATCCAAATTTATACACAGATGGATACATTTGAATAGAAAAAAAATAAATTAAAAAGATCTGTTTTACAAAGAGGAATACAGGTTACAACAACACGTGGATATTTATTCTTAGATGTTTGGTAGCCAAAATCATGGATATCTCCGTCGTTTCCCAAATTCTTAGAATTCCTTCCTCTCTTATCTCTTCTCCGTCCAAATTTTACTAAGAAACTTTTAGCCCTAAAATTCCAAACCATCTGTATACATACACAGACAGAGAGCTCAATTTCTTTTTTGCTGAATCAAAATGTTGTTGTACCTAATCTCTTCATTTACATTATCTTTCTCATTTCCATCATTTTCTTCTCAAAGTTCCCCTAACCCTAACATTTCCCCAACATTTTCATCTTCGTTTTTCAAATTCGCCAAAAAAACTCAAGTAAATTAGGCTTTAAACGAATCTACTTTTCACTGATTCGTCATTAATTCATCATTCTATAATCTCCAATTATTTCGTATCCATGGAAACTTTTTTGCAACTTAGAATTGAAGTCCTTGTTTCAGTGATTGATTTCATTTTGTTTCTTCTCGCACAGAAAATTATCATTTTGTTGGAGTTTGGATATGTTTGCTCTAACTACTTATTTGTCAGGTATGTTAAATTTTGCTATTTTTTTTTTCAATTTGTTAATTTTGCTATTATAGCATGCACTATTCCCTTAGATCATAAGCAGATAGCGTGTTTGAAGTTTTAGTATGACCAAATGAACCTAAGCTATTATAGACATCAATCAATCAAAGATAGTATACATTTTGTCTTGGATACGGGTTTCTTGGGTCATAACCAATGCTGTTTTTTTTCTTGCATTTCCTGCACTTTTATAGACTATGAATGTTTGATGGTATATCAGACTTGTGGTCCGGAAATTTGATGTTTGAGTAACTTACAATCTAATCTCAATTAATCTTGAAACTTGTCAGCTTTCATTCCTGGAATCAATTCGTAAAGAAGCAATAAAATGGATACAAAGAGTCATTTGTTATTATACATTTTGTTACTGCTATACTTTCTGTTAGTTACCTATATAGATTACTCTCTTTTGGACGAATTAATTTTGTAAGATTTTCAAAATACGTCAAAATATGTATAAATCAAAAAATTATGTTTTTTCTTAATCTGATGTTACCTTTCTCAAAATATCTTATTAAATTTTGGTTTTGTACAGGTTGAAGAATCTAAGTAAATGAAGCCGAAACAATCCAGAGAATGGAGCTTTTAATTCTATCAACACTTGAATGGAAGATGAATCCAGCAACTCTTATTTCATTGCTTGATCACATTATTAGAAGATTTGGGTTAAGTAACAATCAAGATTGGGAATTCCTCCAAAGATGTGAACATATTCTTCCGTTAATAGACCGTTTGTGGTAAAACTAAGGTTATTTCTGTTTTCTGACTGTACTTTCATCATTTTTACGTTTCAGATTCCAAGTTTTTTCATTACCTTCCATCAGTTTTAGTTGCGGCAGTAATGCTAAATGTTATTGATGAGGTTGAAACTGAAAACCCAATGGAATATCAACACCAACACATGACTGCTCTTAAACTCACAAAGGTCTGTCCTTTTCATATCTCATCATTTTCCATAGAGGTTGATCTTCAATTCAAATCATCTAATCTGGATTGATTGAATGATCACATTGCAGGAGGATGTAAATGAGTGTTATCAGTTCCTAATGAAGTGGGCATTTAGCTGCAATTTCAATTAAACGAAAGTATGCTTTTAGTAGTTTTACTTATTGTTAGTATCTATGTTACTGAGGAGGGAGCTGATGAGTGTCAAGATTTGGCAGTTTCAGGTATGTAGGCTTTTATTTATTATTTTTTCATGCCATTCAAATAGAAACTCAATATTAAGACTTATCTTCTTAGGTGTCCCTAAAATTTTATCTATGTATCAAGAGGAAGTTGATTTTCTCCAATCAGCCCAAATTTGGTTTCTTCTATTTGTCCATTTATCACTTGTATAATGGCATTAAGTTTTGTTGCTCAATTACAGAGTTAAATTTCTTATTACAGGAAGAGAGAACTGTTAGATCAGGGGCTTTTTCTGCCGGTAGGGTGTGAATGTTGGCAAGTCACTTGAGAACCTCAACAATTGGCAAGAGTCTTTACTTCAGGTACTGCTACGACCTTTGGTTTATGACCTCTTCAAGGTATTAGTTTAAGCAAAATCGTTCTCTAAAGAGACAGTAGATTTTTATTTATTTTTGATAAACTTCTGGAATAATAGAAGATATACGGGAAATAAAATAACTTTCAAATTGAAGAACTGATGGATAAACTATTAGTTTCCTCAAGCTAGAACTGAATAAACTAAACATGAATGTAGAAAAAATGAACATTAAAGTCAATAGTTATGCCAAATCAAATAAATATGAGTAATTTAAAGTAAAACTTCTGGATAAACAATGTTAGTTGTTTCAAGTTTTTCAGTATCCTCTCCTAGTAGCATTGTTATCCTATTTGCAGCAGTGCATCTTGACAAAGCTACGTATAGTTAGCCATGGCCGAATACGTGAGTTCTCCCTCCTATGATCGGGGCTCAACCTCGTCATCCGAAAGACCACAGAATTCATCGGAACCATCTGATGTAAAATCTTCATTAGCAACTGACCTGTACACGCCAACAAATTTACACATAGTTAGTGGTAATTAATAATGAAGTGTATACCTGAGCATTATCAGTTGCTTAAAGTAGAGTGATTGCAAAATCAAAACATGCTTGCTATATATGTAATAGTCCTCAACTTGTTTGCACGTTTTACTAAATTTCAAGTGATAATTACCCCCATTTTGAGTCCTCAACTTGTTTGCTATATATGTAATAGTCCTCAACTTGTTTGCTCAACCTCGTCATCTGAAAGACCAAAGAGTTCATCGGAACCATCTGATGTAAAATCTTCATTAGCAACTGACCTGTACACGCCAACAAATTTACACATAGTGTATACATGAGCATTATCAGTTGCTTAAAGTAGAGTGACTGCAAAATCAAAACATGCTTGCTATATATATAATAGTCCTCAACTTGTTTGCACGTTTTACTAAATTTCAACCAAGAATTACCCCCATTTTGAGGAAGATTCGTGTTTTAGTACTCTATGTTTATGCTCCGTTAAACCTCTTATCAGGTGATGAAAAGAACGGTCATTTGAGAAAACTGAAGAAAGTTGCTGAGAACAACCTTTGTGCTGCCATTGTAGAATGCGATGGAGTTTTCCACGTTGCGAGTCCAGTTCCTGGCGATCGCGTAGCCAATCCTGAGGTATGCGATTTGCTTACACTAAATTCTATTTTACCGGGGGCTCTATCATATGTTCCATAAAAATAAAAAGGATGCTTTAACTGTTACATTCTCAGTCATTAGTAAGCTTATGTCGTAGGTGGATACCAAGACCACCGTAATGGGGACACATAATGTTGTAACAACATGTAGTGAGGCAAAAGAGGGTAGTAGTTGTGTCATCTGTTGCTGCTGTTGTTACGAACCCTGTGTCATCTCTTTTGAGGCAATGTACAGGGGAGTCTTGGTAATGCCTAATTATTACCTTGTTTTTTAGACCTATAAAGAACTTATCTGGACATTATTTTACCAATACGGACTGAACCACAGGAATCCACATGAGTTCAAAGCTCGCAAATTCTACTTTTTTTTTTTTTTTTGAATTAGAAGCAAATATAGATAAACATAAGAATTATAGAGATGAACAATTATGCAAAAGAGATGTTACGTTTGGATATAAGTTGATTCCATGGGCTCCATGGATGCGTCGTTGCCCAGAATGTTTGAACTCCCCTGTACCAAAATGCTTGAACTCCCTATACATTGATATACAATCAATTAGATATTCTCAGCTGTCTAGGCCCGTGAATGATATGTTTAGGTATTTACCGGACTATCTGAGCCATCAATATTGTGGAAGTGGTTTGTGTAGCATGTGCGCCTCCGTTTGGTATGGGTAGCCTATAACATATACAGTTAATTTTGTCAGCGTCTAGTCTAGAAATCTTGAAATAATAACACATGTTGTATACCTCTTTGATCGATAAATCTCTCTTATGCCGAGTTTTATTCTGCGGACCTACTTGCTGGGAAACGGGTTGATTCCGATTAAAATACCAAGAAAATAATGCCGTTAATTTAAAGTTAATTAGTACTGTTGTAGATATGATTTTTTTTTTTGTTAATTATGTACTAATGTATGTATCCTGGCAAGATGACTGCATATTCATGAACACATCCGGCTGTCTATTGTCCATTATTTGTAGATGAACTTTATCTGTATAGCACCACTAAAGACTATTTTTTTTTATTATTTTTTTTCTTGTCTGAGAATCTGAGAGGGAGGAATCCAAATAGAGCTACAAATTAGTATTACTGCTAATGTATGAAAAAGTCTTACTGCTAAAATTCTTGTGTATAACCTTCACATTAGTATCAAATACGATACTTTCACTTATCATTTATAAAAAGATTATCTAATCTGAAAAACCCCTAATTTTTTTATAATTTTTTAGGCCACAACCCTGTAACCGCAATTGAAGAGACCGATTTTGGAAGATCCACAAAGAATAGTGCGGCTGCACCATTGATTCAGCTGTTTTGGCTGTGAATCATTGTGTGAAAAATGAGAGATGAATCTTCTGGTAGTTGAATTTGAATCCGAGAACAACAAGAAATGGTGGATGAATTATGTAAAAGACGGTTTATTTCAAGGGTTCCGTTGAAGCAGATAAGGCAGAAAAGAAGAATCATCAATGGGTTATGTAAATGGTTATTAATCTGTGTAGGGGTACGGCGAATTGAAGAATTAGGTCATCAATTGGAAGAACCGAAGATGAATTAGGGGTTTCTGCTGCTGTAGCTAAGAACAGATATCTTAGGGTTTGAATTGGTTTTCTGGCTTCATGTGAAATCTCAGAAGACTAAGTTGAGATTTGGGTTTTGTAGTGGTTGATAATGGAAGAGATGATGCCAAAACATGGTGGTGCTGTTCTGGTAAAGATGTAGGATGGAATTGCAGTTGGTTGAGGTTCTGATTGTACTCGAATTGGTGAAGCTGCAAAGGAAGATTACAGGGAAAGATGGAATGAATCTGGAAGAGGTTCGCCAATAAATATTCCTGTGCTTTTCAGGATCTGAAATTGAGGTAATTACCTTGTATGATTATTCTAATTAGTTCTATTTTTTTGATTCTTTGAGTACATGTATCACGTGATTTAGTCGACCATTACATTGAATTTGAGAATCAGTCATATAAATTTGTATAATATGAGCTGTAATGTATAAAATATTTGAAATTATATTTTTAAAATTTACATTTACGTAATTGTAACATCATATAAAATAGAAGACCCGAGGGACTTTAGTGATATAAACTGTAAAAAATGGATTTGAGTATAAGTGTTCAACCTAAATAAATGGATTTAATGTTCAACCTTTAGTGATCACATCAATAGATTGCCTATACCTAGTAGCGATTCCAACTTCATGTTCCTGTAATGATTTTGTATTTTTATTGAAGTTATTTCTATCCATTCTTACTGTTAATGTCTAATACCTTCTTAAACTCTTACCTGTTAATCGGTAATGATTTACCAATGCAGATTACAAAATGTGGGTGGTAATTGCTGACACAGCTGCATGAAACTGCACCATTAACAGTTTAATGGCGACCATCTTCTAGAACTTAAATTTATATTGCATCATTGATGTGTGCATATTGTCTACACATATATTTTTAGAACCTAGCTTAGGGGTCGTGGCACAATCAGGTTTTGTTACGTAGCTGGGGTTGCTGATGTTAGTTGCTGGGTTTGATTTGCAATTCATATTTTACCAATTTCTTGATTTAATGTATACTACTATTACTTTACAATGTTTGCATACCTCGTCTTAAACACTTCCAGAAATATCGCTATTTTGCCTGTGAGCCTAATTGACACATAAAGATGAAAAACATACTAAACTAAAATATAACCATCCTGGCAGCTAAATATTTGTTTTACGTAATTCTTAAGAGAATGACTCGTCTAAATAGATTGAGTAAAGTAGGTTATAGTTTGGTGCATTTTCGTCTTCCTTTTCTTTTCCATGGCATTTGACTCGCATGTATGTAGTAATATAGAAGAACATTACCGCTTTGCTTATGTTACTATCTTTGTCGTGATCATTTGCCTATGTTTAAGCTTTTACAGTCAGCTTAGGAAGTACTCGTTTTATACTTTTGAGTGAATTTGTTTTCAAGTATGAATTGAATGTCTTGGTGAAAGCTTGTTTGTAGACGAATATAGGGCAAGTAGGGTTGTGATCTTAAATATAAACAACTACAAATCATTTCCATGGTCATTATTTGGACTGATGGTAAGACTTTTGAAATTGAATGATGCATCGTTCAATATGAATTTGAATATGCACTTTAACCAAGATAATTAAAGGAGATGACCATTAGTTAACCAAGACGGGCTTTATAATCCAAGAGATAAATTATAAGACACAGAATAGATTAATTGTATATAAGATCATCGAGGAACAATAGAGGATACTGGAAATGATATATCTTTAAAAATGTAAGTTTGTCTGTGAATGAACTGTGAACATAAATCACATAAACATGGGTAATAAACATGAAAAATACATTCTTTTAATCCCACCACAGCGATGTGACCATCAATTGCTTCTACATGTGTGACTGATATCCTTTCTTTTAAAATCATAATATTTATTTTGTTATTGTTCTTCAAGGGAAAGAGTATAAGATTTTGTTATCAGGCACAAAGAAGAAAAGGGATTTACTCAGGATGTAAGAACCTTCGATGCAGTTGAATGTATACTTATGTACCTGTATGATTAATCCCCTAAGCAAGAACACGCTATTCTTCTTTTTCTTTCCAGACCTCTTAATTCCTGCTTTGTTTCACTTCTGATTCAATATATTTTTAAAATTGTATATATACTGTTCAGCCATGATAAAACATTAATTAGATCTGCAATTGGTATATTAATATATTTTTAAACATAGTAATTCATGACACAAATTCTATCCTTGAATTTCATAGTAATCCTTTATTATTAGAATGTTCTCGTTAATTTAATGTTGCCTTCGTTGATCATGCTTCTGTCATAACAGCCCCTTTGGGTTTTTCAGTTAAGCCTTCCGTCCCTTCACAGTCAAGAACCGAGCCATTCACCAGTGTGTTCACCACTATCACCAGGTATGATGTCAGTTTGTATTATGTCTTTGAGCTTTATTTGTTTCCTTCACTGGAATGCTCATTAATGTTCTATCATGACTTACTTTTGTAACTGATTGACTCAGGGCCTGCTCTTCCTGCTAATGCATACCTTCAAGCTTCAGGTTCTTTGGCGAGGAAGCAAGGGCAATATTTCCACCAGTCGTTCAAGCCAGTGAGTTTGTCACCTCCACCTCCTAATCAAGGTATATAAAATCAAATTCCATGTTACTGTAGTTATAACGTAATGCTTCTGTTTTTTTTATTTAGGGAGTTTTAAAGTTTGATCATACTTGTAGATTAGTATATGGCAATGGCATGATGTATCACATCATACCCTGTAGTTCATATGTATCTGAGGCTGACCTTTTTTTTTACAATGTGATGGTTGAGTTATCATTTGTTTTTATTACTGAAATTCAGAATAATAAAAATAGTTGTTGATATGCATAAAAATTTAAAAAAAGAGTAATCCATCCCAAAATTACATAAATGTTCATATGTGAATTCAATATATAGCTCTACAATAAAACCTCGGGGTAGACAATGTTTGTAGTTGAAAGTTCCTTTGTTTCATTTGGTAGTAGCACGGTTATTCTATGTGCGGCAGTGCATCTAGACAATGCTACGTAAAGTTGACCATGGCTAAACACAGGAATGCTTAGATCAATTCCAACGTATTTTACTGACTGTCCTTGTGACTTGTTGATCGTCATAGCATAAGCAGGACGGACAGGAAACTGACGCCTTGTCAGGTTTATATTCATCTCTGACACAGATGGTTTGAAATTTATCCTTGGGATAAATACAATTTCTCTGGTCTTTTCGCCAGTTATAATCTTGGCTTCAATTACATGCTGTCCACATCTAGTGACCAACATTCTTGTGCCGTTGCAGAGGCCTTCTGTTGGTGCAAGATTTCTCAACATCATGATGGGGCATCAACTTGAATGGAGGCATTCCAGGTGGATTTAAATTCTGCAGGTTTTCGCTGGAAAAGTGTGGAATATTCCCAGCATCATCTGGATTTAACTTGTCTGCAACAAGGTATGTGTACATATCTGCGTCTAATTTTTTCGTTGCTTCAGCATTAATCTTCTTCACGTCATCATTACGGGCTGACAGTAAAATACGCTCAGTAAATCGTTCTGTAGATACCCTTTCTTTTGTTCCCAGCCAGGGGTAAAGACTGGTTATGAGTTCAACCATTTTCTCGCATCTATTTATTGTGTTTGGAAGATTAACAGTTGCTTTTGGATTATCACCAACCTATCATTTATATCCAACAGATTCATATATAAATCAGAGCCATGTGCAAGGATAAATGGAACAAAAGCATGTGAAAAACAAAGTAAGATTCGTACCTCTACCAAGAACTTTGCAAAAGATACACTATCAGCTTCAAGCGCATCCAGCCTCATATTTTGGTGCAGCGCCAATACAGTGACGTCATTCCAAAGTACTGATCTCCTCAGACATGCTGCAACCACTTCTTCGCGACATCCACCGGCTACAACAGGCAATGTCTGCCTAAAGTCTCCTCCTAGAACAACGGTAATTCCACCAAATGGTTTTTCCTTATTACCAATATCACGTAGAGTTCTATCAACTGCTTCCACACAAAATCTATGTTGCATGGGTACTTCGTCCCATATAATCAATTTTACTTGTTTCAGCATTTTAGACTCTGGATCTTGTTTGTCAACCCCAGAAACACTGTTTTCGGCAATTTCAAAGGGAATCTTGAACGTCGAGTGCGCTGTATGACCTCCTACCAGCAGTAGTGAAGCAATGCCAGACGAAGCAGCAGTTAAAACTATGTTCCCATCCCTGCGGCAGCTATTTGCTAATGTGTTATACGGAAATGTTTTACCGCTTCCCGCACTGCCATTTAGAAAAAACAGTTTAACCTCACCATCTCTTACCGAATTAAACACGGCGTTGTACGCTGATGTCTGTGCAGGATTCAACTTCCTGATGCTCTCTTCGACCTCAGCATCACTCACTGCAAGTTGTAGACACCGATACTCCCACATATACTTGTCACCAACAGCATCACTCCATGTTAGTTTTGATCTTGGCATGTCCTCAAAATCTTCGAGCGACTTGCCAGATTCACGCAATTGTTCATCCAAAAGGTATAACCCATAATCAAATATTTGCTCATCTGTTGGCTTCTTGATATTATACTTCATGCGTAGTTTAGAATGTAAATCATCGCATATGTGTTGCCTAAACTTTGACCACAAAACGTTTGGTTGATTAGGATTGCAGTCACAAAGAATTATCTTGAAAAGTTTTCTTAGTTGAACCCCAGTTTTCATCACTGCTGCCTCTCCTAAACACTTAGACCATTCATTGTCATCTCCTAAAATTCCTAATGCGATGCATGCTCCTTTAAGCGTACGATGCAGTTTCCTAGAATCAGCATCCCCAACAGTTTTCAGTTTGTCAAATGAATCTGCACCGGCTACAACTGTTAGTAATAACCGCAGGTAATACAATTCACCGACATTAGGACTGATGAAGTACATCCTTGCAATTGCGAAACCCTGTTTCCTTTCTTTTCATTCTTTTTTGTCCCATACAAAATGTTGTGGGAACTCTTGACAAGTATATGCTTTGGCTGCCGGATGCTTGCAATAATACTCAAAGAACCCCATCAATGTTGACTTATAGTTATTTGCAGCAACAGTGACCATGTCCATTGACTTAGTTGCATCATAAACAAACCTCTGTTGGTTGGGAAGATGAATAGCCAAGCGAACTACATTAGATTCTTCCTGATGCATTGAGTGCCCATATAAACGCCACGTAGCCTCAGGTGCCCCAATATATCTTGCATCAATGTATTGTTGTACCTCATCACATTCACCGACAATTAGTGTTGCACGATCGTGTCCTTCATAGATATATTTGTGTATATATTTAACATCCCTTACACCCCCACAGATTTCAACATTAATGTGGCAATTGAACATCCTTGACAGATAAGGATTGTATGGAACCACATTTGTGTTGTTCGCTTTGAATGCAGTTCGTACCAATACCTCCTTCCCATTATCGCGGTGACGATATATTGGATATCCGCCTTCGTCCATACTTGTACACTCGGTATGTTTTTTTCGGATAACCTCTGCTGCATTTTCCATTTTTCATGCACATGGAGTCCACACCACATGGACCATGCACCATGCATTTTCTGACAGTATCAAATAAAGCTGGATCTGTTTCTTCACCTGGAAATTCGGCACTGACAAATTTATCAACCTGTTCAACTGTCTTTATTTTTTCAGGACCATCCAGGAATATAAGAGCATGCATATGAGGTAAACCACGTTTTTGAAATTCAATGGTGTACACATGAGCAACCACCTTTCCGAACACATTCCCTTTCTTTATTTCTTTCATCAACTTGTCTCTATTTAATTCGAATACACGTGCTATGAGATCTGGACGATCCGACGCATATTGACGTGGTTCAAGCGCATTTTGAATTTCAGGCCAACGCGGATTCGGGGTCATTGTTAAGAAGATATCTGGATGATGATTAAACCGGGTAATGACCATTGAATCTTGATAAATCTCATACATATGCCTAGGACCACCTCGATGGTAATACATATGGCTTACCCAAGTCTTCGGGAGTTAGCCCGGATTCCGCCGAGGCCTTTATATGTTCATACGAATCTGCTTGCAGCTTATCCTGGTTTATCTTAAGACAATACAGACGGTTCTGTTCTGTTGATGCCCAAGCGTCCACCAGGTATTGTTAAAAAAGTTTTTTTGCTCTTAGTATGGTAGAATACTCGCTTTGGCGCTTAAATAGACGAAAACTGTGAAATTGTTTCACAGTTAAAGGTTTAGTAGTATGTTTTCCTGTTTCAGGGTCCAGCTGCTTCATATCAGGATGCCAACCCATCTCGCCGTATGGAAACAGTAAAACATAATGCAGGGGAAAGTATGCAGGGTGACACTCTGAAATACGTTTGAATCCATTTCTCCCCTTGCGGTGAAGTATTATATCTCTGAAGTCAGGCTTCTGAGAACCATCTCCGGGTAATATTACAGAGATTTCATCGGCCGTTGGTAGGTTATAACGCCTTTCATCTGTAGATTGCTCGTAGTACATGATGACTTTGACACTATTGTCTGTGGAGTCAGCATTGCTCAGAAGTTCTCGTGCCTGGTAATATTTATCGCAAAAAACATTATGTTCTGAGATAATTTTCTGGACCTTTTTAAGAACTTCTTTATCCAGCTTGGGATTCCGTGTTGCACGAACAGCCAATGCCTGATCTGGGTCATAGAAATACAGCTGATGATACATTGGGTCTTTACCCTCGTCTGGTAGTAAAGTTCCGGAATTATGTCGAAGTTCACCATGAATTGCAAAACCTTTTGGGCCCTTCCCCTTCAGGACCCTCTTATCCGGTTTACAACCGAGACTGGTATAGGCGTTTGAAGCATTGTACTCCCGCATGTGATCTCTGTAAAACCTCGACTCGGCATCGTCTCCTTCAAGTAAATCCATTAGTTCTTTTGGAGGCTCCAGCAGCGCAGGGAGTATTACTTTTCCTTTGCGGAAACATCTTGAAAATTTTGGATTCTTCTTGGATGAGTCGGTTGTCCTCTCATCAATCCAATGCAGTGCTCCACATGAAGAACATTCTATATCCATTTCACCAAGGTAATGACGAACAGACATACGCAAATTATTTTTTTGGTGTTCAATTCTGTCTATACCATCTTCCTCCTCGTCCGAAAGACCACAGAATTCATCGGAACCATCTGATGTAAAATCTTCATTAGCAACTGACCTGTACACACCAACAAATTTAGACATAGTTAGTGGTAGTTAATAATGAAGTGTATACATGAGTATTATCAGTTGCTTAAAGTAGAGTGATTGCAAAATCATAACATGCTTGCTATATGTGTAATAGTCCTCAACTTGTTTGCACGTTACAAAATTTCAACCGAGAATCTTTCCTATTTCAGTACTCTATGTTTATGCTACGTGAATCCTCTTATCAGGTGATCTATTAGCTGCTGAGAAAACTGAAGAACATTCAACTCTTTAAGGTAGAGTTGCTTGATTACAACATCCTATGTGCTGCCATTGTAGAATGCAATGGAGTTTTCCACGTTGCCAGTCCAGTTCCTGCCTATTGCATAGCCAATCATGAGGTATGCAATTTGCTTACACTCAATTCTATTTAAACGGATGCTTTAACTGTTACATTCCTAGCCATTAGTAAACTTATGTCGTAGGTGTATACCAAGACCACTGTAATGGGTACACATAATCTGTTGCTGCTTTTTTTACGAACCCTGTGTTGTCTGGACATTATTTTACCAATACTGGCTGAACCACATGAATCCGCATGATTTCGAAGCTCACAGATTCCATGACATTTTTTCTAGAGATGAACAATTATGCAAAAGAGATGTTACGTTTTGATATAAGTTGATTCCGTGGGCTCCAGGGATGCGTCGTAGTCCGAAATGTTTGAACTCCCCTGTACCAGAATGCTTGAACTAACCTGTACATTGATATACAATCAATTAGATATTTCCAGCTGTATGGGCCTATGAATAATATGTTTAGGTATTTACCGGACTATCTGAGCCATCAATATTGTGGAAGTGGTTTGTGTCGCATGTACGTCTCCGTTTGGTATGGGTAGCCTATAACATATACAATTAGTTTTGTCAGATGGCAAACAATTTGATTTTATCTAGTCTAGAAATCTTGACATGTTGTACACCTCTTTGATCGATAAATCTCTCTTACGCCGAGATTTATTCTGCGGACCTACTTGATTCTGAGTAAAATATCAAAAAAATAATGCTTTTAATTTAAAGTTTATTAGTACTGTTGTATATATGATTTCTTTTGTTAATTATGTACCAATGTATGTATACTGGCAAGAAGATTATATATTCATGAACACATCATTATAAAAATAACAAATGCAGAGAATGTGCAACTTCTATCGAGTATGCATCTGTCCGTTGTTCTGGATGCCGGCTACTCTGAATAAGTTGTTTCTGCTTATTTTTCTCCCATCGTTTCAGCTGGGCCAAGGACCTTTTATTACAATGGTTAGGATCGCTTTGATTCTGTTTAAAAGACAAACAAAACAATGCAGTTAATTATGTACTAATGTATGTATACCTGCAAGAAGACTGCACATTCATGAACACATCAAATAAAAATACCCAATGCTTTACATTGGATTGCAGAGAATGTGCAACTTCTACCAAGACTGCATCTGCCTGTTGTTCTGGATTCTGGCTAGTCTGAATAAGTTGTTTTTTTTTTCCCATCGTTTCTGTTGGCCTAACGACCTTTTATTATTCAGGTTAAGATCGTCGTGCTCTTGGGAACCTACTTGCTGGGCAACGCTTTGATTCTGAATAAAAGACCATCAAACAAATTGGCTTGTGAGAAGAAAATTTTGATGCTGATGTAAATTAAAGTTAGGGTTTATAAATTAAAGTTAGGGGTTTTACCGAGTATGCGTCTCTCTGTTGTTCCTGCCTTTTTTTCTCCCATCGTTTCAGCTGGCCCAAGGACCTTTTATTACAAAGGTCAACATCAACGGCATCTATATGTTGTTCTGCATCTGTATGTTGTTCTGGATTCTGGCTACTCTGAATAAGTTGTTCCTGTTTTTTTTTCCCGCATCGTTTCCGTTGGCCTAAGGATGCTTTACTGCTAACATTGAGATAAGCACCTTTTGGTGCATACTTGCTGCAGGAACTGATTTAAAACTGATGGAACTGTTTTTATTGTAAAACTGGGAGGTGCTTCGTATAAATCAAGAACTGATAGAATTGTTTTTATGGTAAAACTGTGAGGTGATATATATGGTAAATCTCGTTTTGTGGGAAGTCTTGTTTAGTTATTTTTTTTTTCTCCCTTCGTTTTAAATAAGTGTGCCCCCTATTATTCCCAGTCGTCCAAGTCAAACGAAATCTGGACGATAATGACCGTAAGATGAACCTTTTCGGCCAATCCTGTCCGCTCTTTGACTCTTTTGATCAAGGAGTCAATTACCACGTCTTTTTGTAACTATGATCATTATTTATTTAGAGTAATTTTATTTTAGCATTTATCTTCAAATCTAATAATGAAAATATAAATTATATCTATCTCATTAATCATTCAATACAAAAGAAAATGTTTATATTATTATAAATATTCTGTAGTTATTTGGAAATGTAAGATAATTGGAGCAATTAAATCTTATTATTACTAAAATTGTTATTATCATATTAAAAAATTCGTATGTCTGGCGAAACTTGGGCCAACCCGAGGAACCCGGGGAACCCGACAAACATAACTTGGGCGGACTTGGGTAGTACCTCCATGGGTTCCACGGGTTCGATGGGCAATCTGGACAAAGGATTTCTAGCTCGGGTCTGTCTCGGCCAACCCTTCTAACCCGCCCAACCAACCCAAGTCCCACCCCTAGTTTTGGTGGATGAATTAGGTGGAAATGGTTCTTGTAACTGAATCAGAGTTGAGGCTATAGATTGGTGGTCACTGCCATGAGAAGATGGTTGTGTTAACTGCAAGTGGTGGTACAAAGTAATGGGACTGAAATTGTTTGAGATGAAGAGGATGGGAGTGTGCAGAATGATGCTGTTGCAAATGAGCTGGCTAGGCTTGTAACTTGCAGGAGGTTGTGTTGGTGGAACTGTTTAAGCTGTTACAATGTGGCCATGGTGCATAGATTAGATGGCTCAGGTGGTGACGCTGAAGGCTAAGCAGAAGGAGAAGATTTTGTTGCTGTCATGCATCTGAAGCTGGAGTCGTAGCTGCTATTGAAGCAACAAAGGAGCTGAGAAGATTGAAAGCATGGAGTCACTGGTGCTGTGTGAAGGCTTAGAAGAGAAATTGGTTGTGCAGCTGAAATTACGGGCGAGTATGAGATGTAGTTGATTACTGAGTTGCAGAATCGAAGATGCAGCTGAAAGTGGAAGCTACATCCAACAGATTGAATGTTTGAGCTGTGAGAATGCCTGAATTGCATTAGATGAATGATTAAGAATGTGTATGTGAATGAAATATGCAGAGAGGCTGTAGAAATGACCTGGAATCGGCCAGAATTCCTTTATGGTGAGTTGACTCACCTGACCCGGTTTGACTCAGAAAATGACTTGGATCCGTTTAGTCTGGGCTTGGCTAATAGGCTCAGAAACGTATTGGCAACGGGCTAACCTGGAATGAGAAGAGAAAGTATTTAGCCGAGACTTTTCCCTGTTGAAAGACGGCTTTTATCTTTGCTTTTACTTTTGTTCTAGGGTTTTAGAAACGTGATAGATTTTCTCTTCCTTCTTGTTATGAACTCCATTAACACAAGTAGATAATTTATTTTTATTGGTTAAAGATGTAGTCGGATTTTGCAAGCATGGTTTTTGATATGATGAATTAGTTTTCTCTCCATATTATCGATCACTTTCTACGGTTTATAATAATTGCATGATTGATGTATTGCAATATGATTGAATGTTTGTTTGGTTGAGTCTAGAATTGATTGAACATACATCCATATCTATATCTAATTTAGGGTTCATCATCGAGCGATAACCTTGAATACGAGTAGCATGATGTGATTACGGTTTGTAGTGATACACTCTTGTAATCATATGTAGAAATTGACCTTTGTCCGTGCATGACAATTGCATTGATTAGCCTATTTCTTAAACTTAATGCTCCTAGGAATTGAACTTAATTAGCACAAGGCGTTAGGTTATTCTTTAGGTAGAATTCACACTCGCACCTCTAATGTGTTTGTTGATGAACTTAGGAAATTGACGGAGTATTCTTGCTATAAGGTATTCTAGGGCTTTTGATGATAGCGATATTAAATGCTAATTCTAATCATACATTCAATATTTGTTGACAATTGAAGATGAAACATTTATCCAATATTTTCACATCCTTGCTTTGTGTGATTTATTTATTTGCTTTCCTTTTATTTTAGTATACTTTTATAAAAATCAGAAAATCCCCCTTGTTACTTATAAGAAACCATAACATATTGACAACCCAAGACCTCTCTGTGGGAATGATCCTTTCTTGCCCTTGCTTCATTATATATTTTGAGTAGTAAGAAAGCGTAATTATTTTTGACGCCTACGACAACGATCAAATTTTGGCGCCGCTGCCGGGGAGGCAGTGGTTGTCACTTGCTTTTGGTTTCTTATTTTTGTTTTTAGTTTTGTTTTTTATTTTCTGGTTCTTAACATAGTTTTGAGAACTCTTGTTTCAGGTACCAATTTCTATGGAATGAGCATATTGGAACAACGGATACGGTTTTCAACCTCCTAAGCACTATGACAATTGCCCACCATCTATGGGATACAATCAAAGCCAATTTATTGGCTATGATGCATATCCTAGACAACCTTACGGTGATTTTCTTACGTACCAACAACAACCTTGTAGTGGGTATGCAAGTCAAGCACCAAGGTGGATAATTCTACTTCTAATTGGCTTTATTCGAGTTGCATGCAGATTTTGAATGGATTACAAGACATGCAACAAAGACTAGAGAAACTTGACCGTAATAGAGAGAATGTCGCACAAACCAATTTCTGTAACACTTTTTCTTACTTGACTCCTGATCGTAATTATGATCATTCACCCATTCAAAGGGAAGAGTCATCAGAAAGAGAACCTATTGTAGCCAATGGTGGTAAGCGTGTGAACGTCAGGAAACTTGCACAAAAAATAATACAAGTTGGAAGATGATGGAGCCTCGAAAGAGCTTGTCGATGAAATTAGTAGGACCATTCACATGGAGCTTAAACGGCGTCGTGATAAAGGTTGGGAAACTGACGACGATTCTTATTATGGTGAGTCTGAAAATGAAGATGATTGTGTTGAAAAGGATCAACCTTTGGAGATATTTAATGACATTAGTGTAGTTGACTAAACTATTGATATTTATAATGATCAAACACCTATTCAAAAGGTACATGAGTATGATGAAACTAGTGTTCTACAGAACTTCCTTGCAACAAGGTTTGAGCCTAATGATGACGAGTGTGTTAAGAATGTGACCGATTTGACCAATATTGTGGAAGACCCAATTGATCTTGCAAAGAATTGTAATGACGATGTTTATGTCGAGACTTTGATTAAGGCAGAAACGGACGAAGAATGGTTGCAAAGTTTGATAGAGGACCATGATATACAAGAGGTAAGTAATTCACTTGAGTTTTTCAAGGATGAAGAGGATTTCGTGCTACAAGAGATTGTGCGAGGTTTGTCTAACCCTTTACATATTGATTCTTCTCCTTTACCTCTTATTGGTTTGGATGTATGTGCTTCGAAAACATTGTTAAATGACTTTATTTCTCGGTATCCACCATTAGAAATATTAGATTCTCATACTATGCAGGTTTTGGAACAAGAAACCGTGGAAATTCCTGAATTCTATATTCTTTACTCACTTCCAAGTGTGGACAAGAATAAGTGTGGGGGAAACTTTTATCGGTTCATAGCTTCATTTCTGTTTTATATTACTAATATTTGTGTGAAGCTAGTGTTTCCGAGCCAGGTGCTATGAGTGGATCCCCAACTTTTCAGATTATTGGTGTATGGGGAATTTGTCTTGCAAGTCGGGCTGACGATTTTAAACCAAGCGCTAAGCAGGAGGCAACCCACTGGTTTTGTGTATCTATCTCTATCTTTTTATTTCTCAAGTCTTTTATCTTTATTTTCTTATTTTGGATATTTGCATATCAAAACTCCACTTTTAGAGATTTTTGAACAATTTTGAATAAACACTAGCCTTTCTAAGTAGATGGAATTTTTTCTTGACGATGAGGTATATATTGGCTGAGTTGGGATTAAATGCCAACTAAATAGCTTGTTTAGTGTTTATCCTCTATTGTTCTGAAATAGCTACGAGTTGGAGTATCGGTTTTTATTATGCATTTTATTTTCTTATTGTGTATATATATCATGTTATGAATTTCCCATCTTGAACTTTACTTTGAATGATTAAATTTTACATTGAGGAAAATGTAAAGTTCAAGTGTGGGGGAGTGTTCTCATAGAGAGTTTTTAGCCTTGTTAGTTTTCCTTTGTGTTTATAAGAAAAAAAAAGTAGAAAAACTAAAAAAAAAGAAGATAAACTCCTAAGTCTAGAAACTTGTGCCTTACACTAATGGAAACATCGTGGTTGTAGGAGTTGAGGAACTCATTAGTAGAATCTATTCATATGAAAATAAATAAAATACAAAAACAAATAACATGATAGTTGTCACCATATCTCGGAGTCGTCATCATATCACGTTCTATTTTTATTTTTTCATATTTATCTATTGTTTCTCTAAGTGATTTGGTGGGGCATCAGCATCGAATTGTTATCACTGCTAGGATGAAATAGAGTGATTGAGTTACTAAAAAAAAAAAGACCCAACCAATTTGACCAAACGGTGTACATAAAAAAAAAGATTGACACTTGGATAGCAATATGTGTGTGTTCTCCCTGTCTCCGTCGCTTAAACAAGTGTGGAATGCAGGATCCATGGGAATTACCATGTAATCTGCTGACAAGAATCATGCGCTTGGATACAAAAGATCCAATCATGTTGTCGATTTTAAAAAAAAAAAAATTGAAAAAAAAAGAAAGGAAGAAAAAAAGTAAATACTATTATTATCGTGTTGAATAAAATCAATCACTGGTTCCCTTGTATATGCCAGTGAATTGATCTAGAATTAAGTTTGTCGACCGCTGGTTCCCTTGTATATGCCAGTCGTCTTGATATTAGTATTCATACCAGTAGCTCAATCCAATATGATTTTTAGGTTTGTTTTGGCAGTGACCTTCAGACAGATATGGGAAACACCATTCACCTTAGTCAACAATCCGCCACCATCTACTTTCTATATCCATCTTCTTAATATTTTCATGTGATTGTGGTTGATTCGATTCCGAGTATTGTGGTTGTGTTCAATTTTCTGATAAAGCTATATTACTAATTTATGAATTGGATTTGAAAGTGGGTAATTCCTCTTGTAATCATTGATAGTATGCCAAGTACAAAATGTTTAGTGTCATTATTAGACTTTTCACAGGTAGCTAGATTTTGGAAGAAAAGGTTTTGTAGGTACACCTCTTGTAAACCTTCACGAGACTAAAACTCGTCCACTAGGGACACCTAGGGGTATAAAGGCTTGTTATTTATGCTAAGAGTAACCGTAGCCTCGACGACACAGATTTGTATGTATGTTTTAGAATTGTTTTGTTTGATTTGCTCGAGGACTAGCAAAGTCTAAGTGTGGGGGAATTTGATAGGTGTCCTAAACACCTTAATATTTATCTATTGTTTATGCTTTCTTCGCGAGTTTTCTTGTAAATTATGTATCGTATGATTGATTTTGAGTTTATCAGGTGTCATGGAATCATTTGGAGCAAAAGAAGAAGAAATCATCCAATTTGGGAGAAAAAGGCAAAGCGCCATTTTCACAGGCAAAAGATGCTGGGAGCCAAGCCAAAGATAAGGGACAACCAACCAAAAGTCCAAAAAGAACTGTTAAAAGCATATATCAATTTCACTCAGGGCCACCCTCATCAAGTTGATGGGTGCCATCTGTCCAATGGATATAGTCCATAACCCAAAATCTGAGAAATCAATTTCTCAGTCTTTTTTCCCCCAACTCCATTTCTGCTACTGTTGTCCGAATTGAGAAGGTAAATCAGAGAGATGGGTTCCTGAGAAATGAAGAGATTTGAGGGGGGTTTACTTCAATTTGTACAAGAAGCTATTGCTAAAGAAAAATCCGAAGATGAGAGGTTAAACAGATCAGATGAAGAACTAGGGTTTGCTGTTGAGTAAATGGGCTTTAGTTTGAATTCAGGAAGAAGAAACAAAGTCTGTTGTCACTGAATCTTGAGAATGAAGGGAATGATGATCTTCAAGGGTATTTGAATTCACAGAAGAAATGGGTTTCTGTTTCTGTAGGTGACTGATGAGAAAGGGTTTGAATAGAGATGATGGAGATGATGCTATAAAGGTCAGATGGATGAGTTTCTAGACAAGTTACAACTGAAGGAAGAATTGAGATCATTCTTGAGTTGATATGATATGCAAGGAAGATCTGATGACCAGTTGCTGCTGTAGAAATTGTAGTTGGTGATTATGGGTTCGATTTGTTGTCATCGAATGGATTAATTGGTTAAGAGGAAATCGTGTAGCTTCTTCCATGAATGATTGAGCTGAGATGGAAATGAATTTGGGGTTTTGTTGTGGAAGGAATCAGTGAATGGCTACAAGGGATAGTGGAATTGAATCTGCAAGGGGGTTTGAACTGTAGATGCTTCTTAGGGTTTGAGTTCTGCTGCAATGAAGTAAAGGGAATGATTGAACTAAGTCGATGGTAAGCTGTGCAACTGTGATGGGAGATTGCAGGTGGAAGTAATGATTTTCATGGGTTTATGTTGCTAAGGCTCAATGTAATGCAAAGCTGGGGATGAAGCTTGGGTTCAACTCGAGCCTGAAATTAGCAGTAAAATGGTTGGATTTTGAGTTGATTCAGGGAAGGTTTGAAGTTGCTGGATGAGACAATGAAGCCAAAATGGTGGTATACTTGGGTTGGCAGCAAGTGGAAGAAATGCAGCTGTTGAACACTGATTCAGTTGAATGGTTTACTGGGATTTGTGGTTCAAAGGCTAGTTGTGAACTTGCAGTCTCGGAGAGGGGTTTTGGTTGCAGCTACATATGGTTGTGTTGTGCGCTGCAATGGAGGAGGAAGGGAATGAATGGAAAAGATGGGTTTTGGTGGATGAATTAGGTGGAAATGGTTCTTGTAACTGAATCGGAGTCGAGGCTGTAGATTGGTGGTCACTGCCATGAGAAGATGGTTGTGTTAACTGCAAGTGGTGGTACAAAGTAATGGGACTGGAATTGTTTGAGATGCAGAGGATGGGAGTGTGCAGAATGATGCTGTTGCAAATGAGCGGGCTAGGTTTGTAACTTACGGAAGTTGTGTTGGTGGAACTGTTTAAGATGTTACAATGTTGCCATGGTGCAGAGATTAGATGGCTCAGGTGGTGACGCTGAAGGATAAGCAAAAGGGAAAGATTCTGTTGTTGTCATGCATCTGAAGCTGGAGTCGTAGCTGCTATTGAAGCAACATAGGAGCTGAGAAGATTGAAAGCATGGAGTCAGTGGTGCTATGTGAAGGCTTAGAAGAGAAATTGGTTGTGCAGCTGAAATTACGGGCGAGTATGAGATGCGGTTGATTACTGAGTTGCAGAATCGAAGATGCAGCTGAAAGTGGAAGCTACAGCCAACAGATTGAAGGTTTGAGCTGTGAGAATGCTTGAATTGCATTAGATGAATGGTTAAGAATGTGTGTGTGAATGAAATATGCAGGGAGGCTGTAGAAATGACCTGGAATCGGCCAGAATTCCTTTATGGTGAGTTGACTCACCTGACCCTGTTTGACTCAGAAAATGACTTGGACCCGTTTAGGCTGAGCTTGGCTAATGGGCTCAGAAACGTATTGACAGCGGGCTAACCTGGAACGAGAAGAGAAAGTATTTAGCCGAGACTTCTCCCTGTTGAAAGACGACTTTTATCTTTGCTTTTACTTTTGCTCTAGGGTTTTAGAAACGTGATAGATTTTCTCTTCCTTCTTGTTATGAACTCCATTAACACAAGTAGATAATTTATTTTTATTGGTTAAAGATGTAGTAGGATTTTGCAAGCATGGTTTTTGATATGATGAATTAGTTTTCTCTCCATATTATCGATCACTTTCTACGGTTTATAATAATTGCATGATTGATGTATTGCAATATGATTGAATGTTTCTTTGGTTGAGTCTAGAATTGATTGAACATACATCCATATCTATAGCTAATTTAGGGTTCATCATCGAGCGATAACCTTGAATACGAGTAGCATGATGTGATTATGGTTTGTAGTGATACACTCTTGTAATTATATGTAGAAATTGACCTTTGTCCGAATTGTCATGCGCATTGTATGACAATTGCATTGATTAGCCTATTTCTTAAACTTAATGCTCCTAGGAATTGAACTTAATTAGCGCAAGGCGTTAGGTTATTCTTTAGGTAGAATTAGGGCTGCACATGGGCGGATTTGGGCGGGTATTATCAAAAACCAACCTCGCACCCATAAACTGCGGGTTTTTATTTTCATAACCAATCCCGCACCCACAAACAGCGGGCGGGTTTTGTTACCCGCCTACTATGGGTTGGACGGGTTTGGGTTTAAAGCCACTAAGGATCCTAATTTTTCTCCGAATCATAATGCATCTCTAAACTTTAAAATACTTCAAGGCCAGTAATTATACAAAGTCTGATCCTATAATCATTCTCCACTAAGGATCCTAATTCCTAACCCTAGAAAGTTCTTTAGTGCATGTCTCTCATTTAACTAAATGACTGAGAAACTTCCACATCATTTTCACTTTAATAATTTTATTGCATCGTTACTCTTTAGCTTAAATGCCAATATGGTGGTGAAGGTCTAATGGTAAGTTGCAACTACAAGAAAAATTATGTACACACTGTAATAAACCAAATTTGGGCACAGCCGTGGTACGTATGCGAATGGGCACAGCTGTGGTATGTATGCGAATGCAAGCAATACATTTTTACTTTAAAAACAAATAAACAAGTGGAGCAAAACTAAATTCAAGCCATAAATCTCCACATGATCTTTTATCTTTATTCTCTATGGGTTTTTCGGACGGGTCTGGGCGGATATTGTCTAAAACCAACCTCGCACCCATAGATAGCGGGTTTTTATTTTCATAACCAACCTTGCACCCACAACAGATGGGTTCGGATTAAAAACCCACGGGTTTAGAGGGTACGGGTGGGTTTGGGTATGATGGGCGGGTCTTGTGCAACCCTAGGTAGAATTCACACTCGCAGCTCTAATGTGTTTGTTGATGAACTTAGGAAATTGACGGAGTATTCTTGCAATAAGGTATTCTAGGGCTTTTGATGATAGCGAGATTAAATACGAATTCTAATCTTACATTCAATATTTGTTGACAATTGAAGATGAAACCTTTATCCAATATTTTCACATCCTTGCTTTGCGTGATTTATTTCTTTGCTTTGCTTTTATTTTAGTATACTTTTATAAAAATCAGAAAATCCCCCCTTGTTACTTATAAGAAACCA
This sequence comes from Papaver somniferum, assembly GCF_003573695.1. Lineage (NCBI taxonomy): Eukaryota > Viridiplantae > Streptophyta > Magnoliopsida > Ranunculales > Papaveraceae > Papaver > Papaver somniferum. The sequence goes on along the minus strand of NC_039367.1, from coordinate 41,193,915 downwards.
TAATATATTGACAACCCAATACCTCTCTGTGGGAACGATCCTTTCTTGCCCTTGCTTCATTATATATTTTGAGTAGTAAGAAAGCGTAATTATTTTTGACGCCTACGACAGCGATCATCTAAGTCCTTTAATCGACTAGAATGGCCTTTTTTGGATAAAATGATGCAGTTCATGGGCTTCAGTTCGGATTGGAGAACACTAATTCAACAATGTATCACCACAACTAAAGTTTCAACCAGATTGAATGTCACTCCATGTTCTCCTTATACTCCATCTAGAGGATTAAGGTAGGGAGATCCTTTAATGTTAATGTACCTGTCATGTGATACATGTTTTGTGAAGTGATGGAATGTTAGGCTAGAAGCCTTGAAGCATTGGATTGATTGAGCAGTGGGGAGAAACTAGTGCTCACTAGTGACTGTGAGCAAACTAGTTCTCTTCCCACTCTAGATGTATGCCTAGGCTCTCTTGTTTTGTCATTTGTTAGTTCCTCAACTGTTGTTTCAATTCTTTGTCAAGAAGTGATGGAATGTTAGGCTAGAAGCTTTAGAGCATTGTGTTGATTGAGCATTGGGGAGAAACTAGTGCTCACTAGTGACTGTGAGCAAACTAGTTCTCTTCCCACTCTAGTAGTATGCCTAGGCTCACCTTCACCATCTCACCTTCACCATCTCCCCTGCCCTTGGCTAAAACAGCCTTGGTTTGTTCCATTTCCTCCATTGTTTCCTTGTTACTTTTGTTTTCCTCCACTGTCATTGATGTTCTTTGTTTTGTTTTCTTTGCTATTTTGTTAGTCTTCTTTACTTCATTGTCTTTGCTTCTTTACATTTTATTTATTGCATTGTCTTTGCTTCACTGCCATCTCTTCTTTCTTCCTTGCCTTGTTCTGCTGCCTTGTCTCCCCCTGCTGCTGTTTTCTCCTTGCCTTGCAACCCTGCTGCTGCTGCTGCAACTGAGTTTGGCTCACAGCACAAGCCAGTTCAGCCCACAGTTAACTCAAAAGGTTTAGTTATTCATTGAAACCAAAGGCAAAAAGCCCAGGTTCAAAGCCTAGTTCAAGTTAAAGGCTCAAGGCCCAGCACATCAAAATACTTCCAAGCCCAGATCATTTCAGTATCCAGCCAACTGAGCCCAAGGCTCAGTTCATTCCAAAGCCCAAAGGTCAAGCCCATCTTACTTTCACTTTGAAAGCCAAAGCTTAATCAAAAGCCTATTGTTATCAAAACCCATTAGTACTCAAAGCCCATTGACCATTCAAAGCCCAACAACAATTTAGAAACCCAAAATAGCTACACACTCCAAAACACACCCAGTCTCTGTGGATCGACCCGTACTTGCACGAGCTACAACCGACGACCGTGCACTTGCGGTATTACTGTAGGCCCGTTTTCATTTCGCTTTAATTTTCACGCCTTTCCGGGGCCAACCAAGTTTTTGGCGTCGTTGCCGGGGACCATTTTGTATTTAAATATAATATCTTTGAGGCCTACCAAGTTTTTGGCGCCGCTGCCGGGGATTGGTGATGTGTTTTTCTTGTTGTTTTATTAGCTATTTTTTCATTTCACTGCATAGCATTTGCATCTGCATCTGCTTCACTTCATTTGCTGTTGGACCTGCTGTTCTGAACCTGTTTTTCCTCTGCTGGGACGCCACCAAGGAAAAGAACCAAAGCCCAACTGGGTTTTTGCAACAATATCAGAGCAGCTGGGCTGTGCTTAAAAGGTAACCCATTTAAGAGAACCCGAATTGTGGGCTTCCAATTTTTAATTGTGGGCTTGTAATATTAAAGCCAATTTTTGTGCTTTTTATTTTCTGTTGGGTTTGTAATTAATTTTTGTGGGCTTGTTTGTTTAATTTGTGGGCTTGTTTTTAATTTTTGTGAGCTTGTTTAAATTCTTTCATTGGACTTGTATTTTGGACTCTGGGTTTAAACCCAGCTGAGCTTGTAACCGATTGTGGGCTTGCTTCCACTCAAGAGTGGACCTCGAAACCAAAGTTTTAAAACAAACGTCGGGCCTTAACCAACTGGGCCAAATTAAATTTTCAAAATTAAAACTTAGTGTTTCGTGGGCCGCAGCCTTCCTCCCATTCCATTAGAGGACCAACAGTGGGCGTGCTCCCATTTCAAAAACCAAATTTTATTTTCTTCATTTTAATGTTTAAAAAAAAAAAAAAAAAGAGAAAAAAATATATCAGAAAAATACAAAAAAAAAAAATCAAGTATTTATCAATTCCATCATCTCTTGTTCCAAAAATAAAAAGAGAATAGTCAATGTAAATAAGAGTCATGTAAATAGTCATTTTTGTTGTTTCATTGTAATAAGAAAGGAAGGGTGTATGCCATTGATGTACAACGCGAGTAATTGTGAAATACCTCCAACTCATTCACAATTCTCGTAAAGTCCGGACAGCTAGCTAGATTTCGACCTCGGTTCTTATCCTGAGAAACTATCTCTTGGTGATTAGTAGTCATAACTTCAGATCTTTCTTTACACATGTGTAGATACACTTTACACTCTTATCACATGTCTTTTTTTTGTTATCAGTGCTAGGATTGTGCCTTTGATAGCTAGATTGACATCTCCATTTTGCTATGAGCTTAAACTGTTTTGCACATGTCACATTTGATGGAATCTGAGCTTATATTTTGACCTAGAACTTTGTAGGTACGTTCTAAGCAAACCTTCACGAGACTTCAACTCGTCCACTAGGGACACTTAGTGGTTTAAAAGGCTTAGTGCATACGCTAAATGCATTCGAGAGACCAGCGACAGTGGTATAGTTAGGATTTCCTTAGTTTTGTTTTACTTGAGGACAAGTAAAATTCAGGTTTGGGGGTATTTGATGAGTGCCAAATATTGTATTTATTTATCCCTTTTTGTTGGCATTTAACTCATCTTTTATGCATTAATTCTACATTTTATCCCATATTCTGTATTTTCATTGTTTTCAAGAATAAATATTTTTATTAATTAATTTTTCATTTTTAGGTAATAAATAAAGTCTGGATGACTTGCGGAGCAAAAAGAGCAGAGAAGTAGTGAAAAGCCGGGAGAAATCACGCAAGGAAGCCGCGAAGAATGGTGCGCATGATGAGTGCTAAAAAGTGCATATTTCTATATATTTTTGTTGGCATTTAACTCATCTTTTGTGCATTAATTCTACATTTTATCCCATATTCTGTATTTTCATTGTTTTCAAGAATAAATATTTTTCTTAATTAATTTTGCATTTTTAGGTAATAAATAAAGTCTGGATAACTTGCGGAGCGGAAAAGAGTTGAAGAGTAGTGAAAAGCCGGGAGAAATCACGCAAGGAAGCCGCGAAGAATGGTGCGCACAACCTCATTTTCTACACACAAAAACGCCTCCGTTCTCAGCCATCAGATCAGTTCTCAGAAGCGTCCGACGGTCGCTCCTTCATAGAGCATCAAAATCTGAAGTCTCTGCCAAGCACCACAGCGCTGAAATTCCAAGCCTTCAGATTATATGGTAGTTGAATCCAACAGTTGCTCCCTTGCTGTTCATCAAAGTTTGATATCTCCGCCTTACACTACAGCACCTAACCTAATCTAGCACCGTTCGTTTCGTTGTATCCATTCATCCGACGGTCGCTCCTCGCTTGCCTCCGCATCACCGTCCGATCTACCTACCAGCTCCACATCCCACGGCTAAGCTTCGCGGAACATCAAAATCTTTATCCCTGCCTCACACCTTAATACCCAAATACCTAATACCCTTCTTCCCAAAACAGTCGACCCTCACCTTCTCCCCCTTTCTTCTTCTCCACAGCAGAGCCTTACCCTACCACCTGCTCCACCATCTCTACCACCTCACCTCTGCAGCGCCATCACTTCTTCACCATCATCACCCGACACCACACCATCCCCCTAGCCGAGTTGCTTTAACTCCTCTCACCAACTGACCTAGGTGAGGGTTGATAAAACACCTCGAATTAGGGAGAAATTGACGCAATTGGAGACAGAGAAGGACCGAGAGAGAAGAAAAGAGGCATGGGTCACCACCAATTCAGCGGATTTGGTGAGCAATTTCGGAATTGAAAATACCTAATTTCTAATTTTATGGTTTGAAAAAATTGGGTATTTGTATGCTATAAATAGAGAGTGTGTAGAGCAATTTCAGGGTGTTCTTGGACTAGCCAAGTAACCACCCAATTTGGGTTAGGTTCACTTTTAATTTTCAATTTCAACTTCAAATCAATTTAAATCTTTAGGGTTATGTTTAATTTGTTCTCAATTCTGTTATTTTGTGCTGTTTAATTCTTGTTGTTATATTTCTGTTTAATATTTGCTGTTTTTATAATTCCATGACCTGTTTAATTTCTGAATACCATGTCCTGTTACTTGATGTTTAATGCTTACTGTTCCTATTCTTCTTATGTTTTGCTCACTGTAATTCCTGCTCTTGTTCTGTTTAAGTGTCCAGTTTAGTGTTCTGTTTAGGGTTCATGTTTAGGTTAATATTTTTCATATCCTGTTTGTCTCCTGTTAAATGTGCTCCTGTTAAAATTGTTGTTCCTGTTACATGTGTCCTGTTAATGTGTGATGTTCCTGTTGATGTTTGTGTTCATTGTTAATGTCATGTTAGTGTCATGTTAATTCACTGTAAATGTTTAGTGTTAAGTTTGTGCACTGTGAAGTGATGGAATGCTAGGCTAGAAGCCTTTGAAGCACTTAATTGATTGAGTAATGGAAGAAATCAGTGCTCATAGCAAGCTGATTATCTTGCCATTCCATTTTTGTGTGCTTAGGATGCACTGATTTGATTGAGCATTGGGAGAAACTAGTGCTCACTAGTGACAATGAGCAAGCTAGTTCTCTTCCCACTCTAGATGAATGCCTTAGCCTTGCTCTGTTAGCTTCACCATCTCCCTTGCCCTTGGCCTTAGGCCTTGGTTCATTTATCTTGTTCACACTGTTTTCTTCATTGTCATCTTTCTTTTGCTGTTTAGTTTTTAGTCTGTTTAATCTTTGCTGTTTTTGCCATTCTTTTGTTCTCTGGTTTGCTTCCAATTTGGCCTAGAGCCACTGTTTACACTCCTCTTTTGCTACTAAGCCAGAAGCCCTTGTGCTGTTGCTTTTGCCCTGTTGTTGCTTCCCTACCCTGCTACTCAGTGCTTGTGCAGCTGCTTTCTTTGCACTGCTGTTGCTGCAGCTGCCTTTTCTTCCCCTTGGCTTGTTCTGCTGTTGTTGCCTCACTGCTGTGCAGTATTGCTGCTGCTGCTGCTTTCTTTGCTCTGCTGCTTTCTTTGCCCTGCTGCTGCTGCTGCAACTGAGCTTGGCTCACAGCAATCCCAAAAGCCCAAGCTCAGTTCTAAGCGCAATGTCCATTGTTTGTACAAACTAAAGCCCATTTCATTAAGGCCCAGCCACAGTTTAGGTTAAGGCTCAAAGCCCAATTCAGTCAACTGTGGGCTTAATCAAAAGCCTAATTCAGAGACCAAAAGCCTGAACTCAATCAAAGGCCCAAAGCCTAGTGCACTTCAAGACCAACTGAGCCCAAGCTCAGTTCATTTCATTGTTAAAAACAAACCCATTAGACCCAATTTACTCAAAGGAGAATCAAAGCCCAATAATAGCAATTTAGGAACCCAATTAGCTAGAAACAACAAAACACTCCCGATCTCTGTGGATCGACCCGTACTTGCACGAGCTACAACCGACGACCGTGCACTTGCGGTATTACTGTAGGCCCGCGTTTCACTTCGTTTCATTTTTATACCCATCTTTGAGGCCTGCCAAGTTTTTGGCGCCGTTGCCGGGGATTGGTGCTGTGTTTTTCTTGTGTTTTTTATTAGCTATTTTTGCATTTCACTGCATAGCATTTGCATCTGCATCTGCTTCACTTCATTTGCTGTTGGACCTGCTGTTCTGAACCTGTTTTTCCTCTGTTGGGACGCCACCAAGGAAAAGAACCAAAGCCCAACTGGGTTTTTGCAACAATATCAGAGCAGCTGGGCTGTGCTTAAAAGGTAACCCATTTAAGAGAACCCGAATTGTGGGCTTCCAATTTTTTAATTGTGGGCATGTAATATTAAAGCCAATTTTTGGGCTTCTCTTATTTTCTGTTGGGTTTGTAATAATTTATTTGTGGGCTTGTATTTGTTTAATTTGTGGGCTTGTATTTAATTTTTGTGAGCTTGTTTAATTTGGACTTATATCTTGTATTCTGGGTTTTTAAACCCAGCTGAGCTTGTAACCGATCACGCTAGTTGAACTCGTTAGTGGGCCGAGTACCCAAATTCTAGGCCGAGATTTTGGACTCAATTCCACCAAAAGTTTTCAACCAAGCGGAGCCAAAGCAAACACAAAAGGCTTGCACAGTGGGCTTGCTCCCATTCAAAAACCAAATTTTATTTTCTTTTTCTAAAAAAAAAAAAAAAAAAAAATTTACTTTTCTCCCATTCAAAAACCAAATTTTTACTTGCTCCCATTTTAAACCAAATTTTTTTCTTTATCCCATCTTAAACCAAATTTTTTTTATTTTACTCCCATTTCAAAACCAAATTTTCAAATGTCTCCCACCAAAACCAAATTTTTCCCAAAAATCCAAACCCTTTAAAAAACCAAATTTTGAGCTTTGTAAACTCTTTACTTAGCTTTTGAGCCAATCATGAATAGATCTTTTTCTACAGTTGGGGAGTACAACAAATCCCTTAGAGAACTTGCATATGGACAAACTTCACGTTATGAACCTTCCACGGACCATGATGTCAATAGTCATAGGAATTATTATGGACATTTTCAAAGTCCCGAGCCGCAATACATAAACCCTAATGACTATTCATACATGCATCATTCATCGCAATGTGAAAATGAACATTTTGCTAGTGCCTCACTCACACAATCATCACTTATGGATCAAATAGAAGCTCGAATCACAGCTTTAGAAATGCAATCACATGAGGAATCTGTCACATCTAATTTTCGTAGGCAACCTGAAATCTATGCATGTCCCGCATGTGGTGGTTTAGACCACCCTGTTGAGAATTGTCATATTTTGCATAATTTTAGGCAATCTAGAGAAAATCCAATGTATGAAATGCCCATAAATTGTGAGAATGGTAGTCATTGGGACCATAATCAATCCTTTGAGGGTTGCGATCAATATTTTGTAAACCCTAATGACCATGCACACATGTACCATTCACCACAATTTGAACATGAAGAATTTTGTACTCCCATGAATTTAGACTCCACCACAGAAGCTTTAAGACTCTGTAAGCAAGACTATGATAGATCTACATCACGAATTCATGCACATTTAGATCAGATTTTGCTTCACCGACAAAAGGAGGAAATTCATGAGGAAATGTATGTTGTCCCTAATGAAGTGTCTAGTCCCATTCATGTAAATAATGTTGAATATGAACCTAATTTAGAGGAACATGAATCGACTAATGACACCACCACTGTTAATGAGGACCAATATGCATGCTACCATGATGATGATTATGATGATTATGATGATATGTTAGAAGAACATGAAAATATTGTGGAACCTGTTGGTTCAAAACATATGGCTTCTCGCCCTCGACCTTCATGAATGTTGTTTTTTCTAATACTCATTGTAATTCATATGATTTTGATATTGACATGGGATTCGTACAATTATTCTGTGAAGATGAGCATGACATAGGAATAGTTGAATCTTCTGTAGACACTAATATGCATGAAAATATATTTGATGTGTCTGATTCTCTACCTAGGTCACATTGTGATTTTCTCCTGATTTGCCGATGCATGAGAATAAATTTGTTGATGATGTTGATGATTCTGATTGTGACTTGCAATTTGATTGATGATTGTGAGCATGATGTGACATGTGTAGATGATTTAGGAGATTTTGATTTGATTAATAATGACGCACCTATTCTCCTAAGTCCAATCTGTTGGCCTTCCACCCAACCTAGATTTGGTTTGTACCAATATTGTAAAACCGATTTTTCTGAAAATTCCTAATCTAGGATTGGAACTGTGTGCTTCCCAAGTCCTCTTGGACTATTTTGCTTCAAAATATAACACTTTTAAAGAGCCACAGTTGGAATGCATTTCTTTGCCCATCCCGAAAACAGTCCATTTGAGTTAGACCTTTTGAATCCTGAACCCCTAAAATTAGATTTTGTGCTTAAAAGTAAACCTGTTGAAATTTAGGTTTAGGGGTGATTCATTCGGTTTTTCACTCTCACTCCCATTTAAGTCCAATTTTAGTGTTTTGAAACTTTCTATGTCTCTACACTTTTCTTTTGGGTTGATCCTCAACTCTTTAGACTTGTGGTGTATGGTGAATTTTTGTATATAATCCAGTAGATAAAATTTCTTAAAAACCCTTTTGTTCCTTTTGTATATATTTTGCTAATCCAATATGATCTCGGCTGAAATATGTTGGATTTTTGCCTTGAATAACGGAGTTTTAATTCTGCTTTCGCCGAAATCGGGTATTCTCTCTCCTTTTACTCTACTCAGCATGTCCCTTTCCATATGTTGCATTTTAATTCTTTCCATATTTTGAAACATTGAGGACAATGTTTAGTTTAGGTTTGGGGGTATAGAGTAGATACCATGATAATTTGCCATAATTGAAAACGAACTCCTTCTTCTTTTTGAAAAAATTGAAAAATTCCAAAAAAATTGAAAAATCAAATTCAAAAAAATTAAAAAATTGAAAAAAATCAAAAAATGGAGCTCATTTACCTTGAAATGTTGACTCTTGTGCAAATATGTATTTTTATTAGGAGTCTTAGTCTAGATATTTAGGCACCCTGATTCTAGCACAATTCACATAGTGATAAGAAATTTGCACGCGCACGATCTACCAATACATGTATGGCCTCGATCTTCAAGGTGTTTGATAGGAAGTTACGATTGCCAATCACTTTAGAATACTGAACGAAACTTGACTAGCTTGTTCTTTGGTTGGTTGGGATAGAAGGTGGAGGTTACATTAAGAAAGACAACCATCGAATTTAACTGGGTGCATCAAAAAGGGCTACCTCTTGCAAAGTGTCATGTAATCTTTTGTTTCTTTTTGTTATGTATCAAAAGTGTTTCCTTGTTCTAAAAAAAAAAAAAAAAAAAAAAAAAAAAAAAAAAAAAAAAAAAAAAAAGAGAAAAAAATATCAGAAAAAAAAAATACAAAAAAAATCAAGTATTTATCAATTCCATCATCTCTTGTTCCAAAAATAAAAGAGAATAGTCAATGTAAATAAGAGTCATGTAAATAGTCATTTTGTTGTTTTATTGTAATAAGCAAGGAGGGTGTATGCCATTGATGTACAACGCGAGTAATTGTGAAATACCTCCAACTCATTCACAATTCTCGTAAAGTCCGGACAGCTAGCTAGATTTCGACCTCAGTTCTTAGCCTGAGAAACTATCTCTTGGTGATAGTAGTAGTCAACTTCAGATCTTTCTTTACACATGTGTAGATACACTTTACACTCTTATCACATGTCTTTTTTTGTTATCAGTGCTAGGATTGTGCCTTCGATAGCTAGATTGACATCTCCATTTTGCTGTGAGCTTAAACTGTTTTGCACATGTCACATTTGATGAAATATGAGCTTATATTTTGACCTAGAACTTTGTAGGTACGTTCTAAGCAAACCTTCACGAGACTTCAACTCGTCCACTAGGGACACTTAGTGGTTTAAAAGGCTTAGTGCATACGCTAAATGCATTCGAGAGACCAGCGACAGTGGTATAGTTAGGATTTCCTTAGTTTTGTTTTACTTGAGGACAAGTAAAATTCAGCGCACAACCTCATTTTCTACACACAAAAACGCCTCCGTTCTCAGCCATCAGATCAGTTCTCAGAAGCATCCGATGGTCGCTCCTTCATAGAGCATCAAAATCTGAAGTCTCTGCCAAGCACCACAGCGCTGAAATTCCAAGCCTTCAGATTAGATGGTAGTTGAATCCAACGGTTGCTCCCTTGCTGTTCATCAAAGTTTGATATCTCCGCCTTACACTACAGCGCCTAACCTAATCTAGCACCGTTCGTTTCGTTGTATCACTTCATCCGACGGTCGATCCTCGCTTGCCTCCGAATCACCATCCGATCTACCTACCAGCTCCACATCCCACGGCTCATCCTCGCTGTTCATCCAATTTGCTACAACCGCCCAACACCCGAGCAACCTAACCCTATACCCATCGCCAAACACTCCCCTCCTTCTTTCCATCGACTTCTTTCTCCCTCACCCTCTGCAACCACCATCACCCTGCCACAACCACCTTCTCCCTGCCGCGCCACCAAACGCCCTGCCACAACCACCTCGAGCTCACACACTGCCACCCTATCATCCTACACGTGATTGATAGCGTCCCCCATCCTTCTAGCCCTTTATCCCATCAACTTATTACCTAACCTAAACCCTAGGTTATGGGTTGATGGATTAACGTGTGCTAGAGAGAAATTGAAGGCATGGAGAGGTAGAGGAGGACAAATAGAAGAATGGGTCGAGTTTAATTTGATGTTGCTACATCAAATTAGGTAAAAAAATCAAACCCTAGTCTACTGTTAATTTGGGAATTTTTTTTGGTAGAACCCTAATTGTGTCTGTGGGGTATAAATAGCCTTGTGGGTGTTGTTGTAAAACTTTATGCTGGACTAGCCAGTGTCCAGAACTTTGTTCTGTTAATGTTCACTTTTTTGCTGTTCATATTAAGTTCTGTTCTGAGTTTCTCCATTTTTTTCTCTGTTCCTGTTAATGTGTGCTGTTAATGTTTAAATGTTCATGTATTGTTCTGTTGCCGTCTATCTTGTTGTTCACTGTGATGTTTAGTTTCTTCAATTTTCCTAGTGCATGTTCCTGTTGATGTTTGTGTTCCATGTAATGTTAATGTACCTGTCATGTGATACATGTTTTGTGAAGTGATGGAATGTTAGGCTAGAAGCCTTGAAGCATTGGATTGATTGAGCAGTGGGGAGAAACTAGTGCTCACTAGTGACTGTGAGCAAACTAGTTCTCTTCCCACTCTAGATGTATGCCTAGGCTCTCTTGTTTTGTCATTTGTTAGTTCCTCAACTGTTGTTTCAATTCTTTGTCAAGAAGTGATGGAATGTTAGGCTAGAAGCTTTAGAGCATTGTGTTGATTGAGCATTGGGGAGAAACTAGTGCTCACTAGTGACTGTGAGCAAACTAGTTCTCTTCCCACTCTAGTAGTATGCCTAGGCTCACCTTCACCATCTCACCTTCACCATCTCCCCTGCCCTTGGCTAAAACAGCCTTGGTTTGTTCCATTTCCTCCATTGTTTCCTTGTTACTTTTGTTTTCCTCCACTGTCATTGATGTTCTTTGTTTTGTTTTCTTTGCTATTTTGTTAGTCTTCTTTACTTCATTGTCTTTGCTTCTTTACATTTTATTTATTGCATTGTCTTTGCTTCACTGCCATCTCTTCTTTCTTCCTTGCCTTGTTCTGCTGCCTTGTCTCCCCCTGCTGTTGTTTTCTCCTTGCCTTGCAACCCTGCTGCTGCTGCAACTGAGTTTGGCTCACAGCACAAGCCAGTTCAGCCCACAGTTAACTCAAAATGTTTAGTTATTCATTGAAACCAAAGGCTAAAAGCCCAGGTTCAAAGCCTAGTTCAAGTTAAAGGCTCAAGGCCCAGCACATCAAAATACTTCCAAGCCCAGATCATTTCAGTATCCAGCCAACTGAGCCCAAGGCTCAGTTCATTCCAAAGCCCAAAGGTCAAGCCCATCTTACTTTCACTTTGAAAGCCAAAGCTTAATCAAAAGCCTATTGTTATCAAAACCCATTAGTACTCAAAGCCCATTGACCATTCAAAGCCCAACAGCAATTTAGAAACCCAAAATAGCTACACACTCCAAAACACACCCAGTCTCTGTGGATCGACCCGTACTTGCACGAGCTACAACCGACGACCGTGCACTTGCGGTATTACTGTAGGCCCGTTTTCATTTCGCTTTAATTTTCACGCCTTTCCGGGGCCAACCAAGTTTTTGGCGCCGTTGCCGGGGACCATTTTGTATTTAAATATAATATCTTTGAGGCCTACCAATGGCCAGTTGAATAACCCAGTAATAATCTTAGAAGATAAAAACAATAGAGACAATCAACAAGATAAATCAACTTAAAATAAACATATAAAAAGAATCAGAATTCCATTATGAAAAATCAGGACTTTGAAATCATCCCTAATCAGTAAAAACTAGCTATACACGGATTTACTAAAACCCATAAAAGTATATATATATATAGAAGAAGAAGAAAATAGCTTGGTTTCCCCCTACAGGGGTAAACCCTAAGATGAATAAAACCTCTCCTCTCTCTTCCTTTACTCTGTTTTTCTTTCTCTGCAAAAAGGGGGGAGAACGAACTGGTACGGTCTTCCGGAGAGCACGAACAGGAGAGTCATCGCAAAGCTGTTCATCTTGAACCTCAGATGGGCGTGCGTCTTTAACAGAAGATCCTGGGTGATACGAAGAAGATGATCTGCTGCACATGTTGAAGAGATAGAGTTTCTGCAAGAAAAGCCTATCAATGAATGGCGGTTTTAAACCCCGCATACATGTTAAAGAAAACCCTAAGAAAGACCGAATCAGCTACAACGGAGCTTATCCTGAGGTCTCAACGCCGACCAAGTCGTGCTTTTCTCCCAAACCCTAGTTTGACCAGCTCCACCTGGCGACGTTTATGCGGTAAATATGTATTTACTCTAGCTTGGTCATTTTAGTATACAAATTTGTCACCATTTCATGCCTACCCCACAATAGTGTAACCATTATGTGCTAGGCAGGGGACTTAATGTTGATGGTGGATTTTCATTTAAAGGCTAAAATTGTAAAAAAGCCAAAAAATTATGCGCTGACATCCTGCAAAGGATAGAGCCACTGATAAGTGATGAATACTTCTCCACTTTACTAATTCATCCAGGTTAGAACATGTAGCAACAATCTCTTATACCCTGTGAATCTATAGCGTTATCAATTAATACATGACTAGCCTTGTATTTCCTGTTCCGCCGAACTCTCATTATTAGTGCGGCATGACGACTGAGTGTTGCTCTCAGCAGAGTAACATGAATCTTCAATCGTTGATAATGAGGTATGCACGAAATACTCGTACAGGCTACATCTCTCGGTGTGTTATACTAGCCCGATTAAACATATTTAATCTGGACTGTCCATATCAGTCTCAGAAACAATCACGACCACGAAAGTCGGCCGCATGATTTAACCAGCCTAAACGATCCTCAGCAGGAGCAGGCTACCACCTTAATGACCACCAGTGGGCATACTTACGCCCAGGTCGGTCGAATATCTACCATGCCACCCAAACTACCACCGACCACCAGCCTGAAGTTGGATGTCCAGGCTGGTATGAAGCGGCTTGGAGGAGACGTGTGAACAAGGCCACCTATGGCAGTCTCAAAATCATCACTTCCGTCCAACATCACCAGCATGGTTGGACGACATAGATCGTCCCATGACCGGATGGACAAGCGTGTCCTTCACACCGGCGTGCCCCCTTCACGCCTGCATAATCGATCCTCCCCTGACCTAGCCACAGAACCATGTACGGTTGCCTGAAGTTGGGCCGGCGTGAAAGTTTAAAGGGTCGCAGGAAATTCCACTAAAGGTCTCAAATTGATCACGGCCATCCAACTTCACCGACATGATTGGATGGCTTAGATCGGACCCATAGCCACCAGGCAGGTATTGGCGTGTTCACCACCGGCCCAACGTGGGCCCCACATGGTCGGCCTCCCCAAAAGAGAAGCGTGGCTTGCCAATTCGTCCAACCAAAGCAGCGTGGACGTGAAACCCTAATTTAGGTTTGCGGCACATCACATGTGTCGCAAATCAGTCTCAACCATCCATCTTCGCAGGCATAGATGGAAGTTGCAGATGTAGATTCAAAGGGCCAGAGCATGTCAACACAATCACCTTGGGCCCGCTTACATACATTACTAATCGGTCAATACCAACTATAGTTGGTTTTCTCGATTCGTGCGCCCAAACTAGGCATGGCCGCGCGTTTTTCAATTGCAAATCGATCTCGACCACTCAATTTTGCCGGACAAATTGAGTGGCTTAGATCACATCTTCACGGGACAGTGAGGTACAGACGTGTACACTGGCCTGCCGACTGCACGCCTGACTGATCGGCCAAGACCGACCATGGTTGGTCGTCTCGAAACGCACGCCCGAAGTAGGCACGACGTGCGGTCTTCAATTCCTTTGCGGCATGGGATTTCTGTCGCAAATCAATCTCAGCTGCTCCTCTTTTCCATAAAAATTGAGTGGCTTAGATCACATCTCCATGGGACAATGAGGTAGACACACCCACACCAGCGTGTCGTCTACACGCATGCCCAATCGGCCCTGCAAAAAACGTGTCTCATGCCTGGATTCGACCAAGCTAAAGATTGGTGTTCGAGCACCTCCTAAACCCTAATCCGATGGTCACAGATATGGGTCGCAAGCCATCTCGTCCGTACAACTTCACCATCCTGGACGAACATCCTAAGACAGGAGTTAAGCGACCCGTGAGGTATCACCATAATCACCGTCCACCACTCTTCCACATAGAGTGATCGGCCAAGTCAGGGCTTACCTATATAACCTCCAAACAATCACTCGAAGATGGTAGGACGTGATGTTATGCTTAATCCGCGATTTACTCCGTTAAGCCTTAAAACAACGATGCTTCATATACGCTGAATATATTCGATGCGTTACATGCATAGAATGCACACGATATTTCATAAATATCGACTTCCTAAATAACTTAGTTATTTAATCTAGCATCGCGTGCTACTTTTCTGTGGGTCCCACGATCCACACACTCGAGATATCAAACATGTCACAAACTGGGGGATACATACTGGGGTATTGGTCTGGCGGTTTACAGCATGCAGCGCACAACGCGTCATCACAAGAACGTGTCAGGAAGTCATGGACGGTTAAAGATGATGGGAAAAGTGGGAAAGACTGATCGTGTGATACTAACACACAACTCCACTACTCCACTTCCTTCACTTCCCATGATTGACGTGGGTTAGGCTCAATGACTTGTATAAATAGTTTCTCCTCCCTATTTCCAAGATAGAACAAGACAACATAAACCAAGTGTTGATACAATCGTATCCAAACACCAGAACTGAAAGCTTACATTCTGCAAGCCAGTTCAGCTTTCTGATACAAGTCATACACAGCCAACACCTTCACAATCTCAACACCTTCTTCGCTTCCTTCCCTAAGATCAACCCCATCTCCTTCACTTTGTGACCGAAGCAAGTCTGGAACGACCATCTCTTGGTTTAGGCCAGAATTGTACAGATTGATTTTTCGAATCATAAGCACTCCCGTGCAGTGCATTTGTTTAGGATTTAGATTCATTTCTCATTCACACACCCCAAATTACCAAAACCGGCAGAAATATTTTTCACCCATAAACAATTGGCGACCACAGCGGGAGGTTAATCTCTCGGTTGTAAAGTCAATTTCTTCAATACCATTCGAACGGTTTCAAGATGGTTGGTCTTAGGACCGCCTCAACGGCCTCAAATCCTGGTGATTCCTCCAAATGAGATACCCCCCCTCCCAACGGCGTACCTGATGGTATAATCAGGAGACTTCCAACGTTGAGTGAACTAGCGCGGGTATAAGAGATTCATAAGAAGAACATGGATCTAATCAAGGAAGCGATAAATGGAATACTTGATATTCTCGTCAAGATCACATCATAGATGAGCGTTCCGGAGAATTCTACACCGGGGACTGGTCCCTCTCAAATCAGACCAGCACATACGGGTATGTCAATCCGAATTTATCAGTAGGGCCCATTCAGTAAAAAGTGAAATTTGAAGTCATAGAGAAGGAGCCGGACTATCATATGATACTAGGGAGACCGTGGCTTCATGACAATAGGATCGTCCCTTCAACGTATCACCAGTGCCTAAATACCATGCCGAATAAGGAAGTCATCCGTATTCTTCATCATTGTCTCCTTACGCACCAAAAGAAACTTCGCGTGGAGGATCAGACAAAATCCTGTGCACACCACTACCCACGTGTACTTCAATTCAGTAAGAGAACCGATTTGCATCACTGAGGGCTAAGCCCCACGACACACCTTTGCTGACCAGGCACTCTTCTTCATCCGATGAAGCCGCAACCCACGTCCACACCAAGAGGGAACGAGCTTTCGAGGCAAGCCGTGATCAGAAGGGGAAAACAATATACCGACGCCGTTGTTAGCAATTAGCATGGGAGACTGGTACCCAGTCTCTCCGCCCAGATGAATGCTTCAAGAATGACGGGCCACAAGAGGAGGTATTGGACGCTCCGCGACAGCTACAAGATGGAACCAACTCCACAACTGACAATCTCGAGACTGTTAACATCGGAAATGAAGAATCTCCCAGGCCTGTCTCTATCAGTTCGACTTTGTCCACAGACGAACGCGCGAGTCTTGTCCAACTTCTCAAGGAGTATCAAGATGTATTCGCCCGGACATATGAGGAAATGCCTGGTCTGGATGAAAAATTGGTCACCCATCATCTACATGTCATACCTGGATCCAAGCCGATCAAACAGTCTCCGAGGCAATTCAGACACGAAGTGGAAGAGCAAATCAAAAACGAAATTCAGAAGTTGCTAGTGGTAGGACTTGAAAGAGTACCTACGACTATGTCTAACTGCAAGTGCATAGTGTCACAATGTAACACAGGGCAAGCACAGGTCGATCCTCAGGGACAAGGTGGGTGTAAAGCTGAAACTATGGTCTCACTTAAACTGATTCTAAACAAGAAAGAGTAACCAAAATGGGGGTTGTTTTGATGTGTCGATACGACAAGGTGTTGGTGAGGATTACAACAGAAAATAAATAAAAGTAAAAGATGCAAATAACACAGGGAGTAAACACTGAGAATGAAGGTACTAGGATTGTCGAATCCACCATTAACTCATACTATGTATTCAACTAATTATGATACTCTTGTCCTTTTAACAGATAAGGTAGAGGTGTCAAGTCTATTACTTACCTAAGGTGTTTCACCAATGGATGATTCAATCACAACTAAAATATCAATCCGGAGCACTAACTGTCTAATTAAGCACAACTTGTCAAGGGATTAACAATAGTCTCTAAAGCATGAGCTGCAGCATAATCAACACAGTTTTATCCTGACTACAATGGATACATGGCATACACTGTGAAAGTAAAGCATTGACGTACTAAGATTGAAACTATCCTAACAGTTTAAGTATTCAAGAGCAACACAATTAGTATGAATAACACAGCAGAAAGCTAAGGTTTCATCTAAACCCTAGTTATTGAATTAGAACATAATAACACTACTGAAAACAAACATAAATTACTACAACTTGGTGCACCGGCTAATCCGGGCATCTAGGGTTGAGCTCTGGCTAACCCAGGCATACCCACACACACACAATACCATCTTCTATTTATACCCAAAATTAGGGTTCTTAACAGTTTCCCCCAAAATTCCCAATTTAGGGTTTACATTGAAAATTAAAATTAAAGCTCACCCGTCTCTGCTTTTGTTGTCTCCCCCTCGACCCATGTCTTGTCTTCCTTCTCTGCTACTCCTCCTGCTCCAATTGTCTCTTACATCGCCTCTGCTACAAACCCTAGTTCTCTCTTTCTTGGTTGTAGCGTCTTTGCGAGAAGCTAAAACTAAGCTAGAGAGAGTCTAGGGTTTAGGGTTAGTCTGCTGTGGTGTCGGGTGAAGGTAGTGATGGTGAATCTCGAGAAGAAGGGGAAGAATGGTGTTGCAGGTCTGTTGGTCAGGGAAGAAGGAGAAATTTGGAAAGAAGAGGAGAAGTCGATGGTTTTGGGAGAAGATATTTGGTGCTAGGGTGTTGAGCGGGTGTATCAAAATTTGATGATCGGTGAAGAAAAGCGTAGGATGAAAAGGTGATGGAGTGATCCAACGGCGCGATGGAATGGATGTGGAGCGACCGTTGGATGCGTGATACAACAATTCTGATGGCTTAGTTTGGAGTTAGGTACTATGATGTTTGACAGGAGCTTCAAGATTTGATGCTCGGAGATGAGGCGAACGTTGGATGATGTGATGGATCCAATCTGACATCCCTCATGGAAATGGGTATGGATATTGGAAATAGATTTGGGTAAGGTTTTTGGGCCTTGGGTATGCCAAGCCCATATCTTCTTTAAGGAAAATTTTTCCTCTTAAAGCCCACTTCTAGTTGATCCGGCTCTTGCAAACATCATTCTTCGCTGCCTTTATGCGGGAGTCTTTGTCGTTTCTTTGCTCTTTTCGCTCCGTGAGTTAACCAGGATTTATTTGGTACCTAAAAATGCAAAATTAATTGAGAAAAGTATTTATTTTTGAAAACAACGAAAACACAGAATATGGGATAAAATGGAGCGTTAGTGCACAAATGATGAGTTAAATGCCAATAAAAAGGTGCAAATATATACAATATTTGGCACTCATCAAATACCCCCAAACCTGAATTTTACTTGTCCTCAAGTAAAACAAAACTAAGGAAATCCTACCCACACCACTGTCGCTGGTCTCTCGATTGCATTTAGCGAATGCAATAAGCCTTTTAAACCACTAAGTGTCCCTAGTGGACGAGTTGAAGTCTCGTGGAGGTTTGCTTAGAACGTACCTACAAAGTTCTAGGACAAAATATAAGCTCAGATTCCATGAAATGTGACATGTGCAAGACAGTAGAAGCTCACAGCAAAATGGAGATGTCAATCTAGCTATCAAAGGCACAATCCTAGAACTAATAAAAAATAAAGACATGTGATAAGAGTGTAAAGTGTATCTACACATGTGTAAAGAAAGATCGGATGTTATGACTACTAATCACCAAGAGATAGTTTCTCAGGCTAAGAACCGAGGTCGAAATCTAGCTAGCTGTCCGGACTTTACGAGAATTGTGAATGAGTTGGAGGTATTTCACAATTACTCGCGTTGTACATCAATGGCATACACCCTTCCTTGCTTATAACACAAAAACACAAAAGATGACTCTTTACATGACTCTTATTTACATTGACTACTTTCTTTTATTTTTGGAACAAGAGATGATGGAATTGATAAATACTTGATTTTTTTTTGATATTTTTTTTTTGAAAAAAAATATTTACAACATGGTAACTCTTTTGATACATAAGCAAAAAGAAACAAAAAATTACATGACACTTTGGAAGAGGTAGCCCTTTTTGATGCACCCAGTTAAATTCGATGGTTGTCTTTCTTAATGTAACCTCTACCTTCTATCCCAACCAACCAAAGAACAAGCTAGTCAAGTTTCGTTCAGTATTCTAAAGTGATTGGCAATCGTGACTTCCGATAGAACACCTCAAGGATGAGGCTATACATGTATTGGTAGATCGTGCGCGTGCAAGTTTCTTATCACTACGTGAATTGTGCTAGAATCAGGGTGCCTAAATATCTAGACTAAGAATCCTTATGTTTACATACATGCACAAGAGTCAACATTTCAAGGTAAATGAGCTCCATTTTTATGTTTTTTTCAATTTTTTTAATTTTAATTTTTTCATTTTTCAAAAAGAGGGAGGAGTTTTGTTTTCAATTATAGCATGATATCACGTTATCTACTTTTCACCCCTAAACCTAAACTAAACATTGTCCTCAATGTTTCTAAAGATAAACATATTTATAACTTGGACATATCAGAAGAACATGTTGAGTTTTGAGAGAAAGGAAAGAGAATACCCGATTTGACGAAAGAAAGAAACGAACTCCATTATTCATGGTTAGAATCCAACGTATTTCAGCCGCGATCACCATGGAGTAGCAACATATATACAGAAATGGAAAAAAAAATCAAGTCAAAGTGACTCAACCTGAAGATTTTGAATCTTCAGGATTATATACAAAAATTCACTATATACATAAAGTCTAAAGAGTTGAGGATCAACCCAAAAGACAAAGTGTTGAAACATAGACAGTTTCAAAACATTAAAATTGGACTGAAATGGGAGCGAGAGTGAACAACCGAATGAATCACCCCTAAACCTGAATTTTTCAACAGATTTATTTTTAAGCACAAAATCTAGCAATTTTGGGGTTTCGGGATTCACCAGGTCTAACTCAAAATGGACTTTTTGCGGGATGGGAAAAGAAATGTATTCCAATTGTGTCTCCTTAAAAGTATTGTATTTTGATGCAAAATAGTCCAAAAGGACTTGGGAGGCACACAGTTCCAATCCTAGGTTGGGAATTTTCAGAAAAGTTGGTTTAAAAGTTTTGTTACAAACCAAATCTAGGTTGGGTGGAATAATCTCAATATGCGATTTAGTTAAGAAAGTTGGTACTTCTAAGTTATTTTCATGGATAAGATCAATAGTACCAACACATACTTCCCCTAAATCAGAAATTGGTAAATCATGCTCACATTCATCGAACAAAACATCAAGACCTAAATCGGTATCATGATTGTCCGTAGTACTCAAATCAACATCGGAAGAAATAACATTTTGTGACTTAGGCAAGGAAACAGACACATCAAATTTGTTTTCATGCATATTAACATTAGTGTCTACAGAAGATTCAACTATTCCTATGTCATGCTCATCTTCGAAGCACAATTGTACAAGTACCATATCAATATCAAAATCATATGGTTTGCTATGAGTATTAGAAGAAACAACATTCATGAAGGTCGAGGGCGAGAAGCCATATGTTATTGAACCAAAAGGTTCCACAATATTTTCATGTTCTTCTAACATAACATCATTATCATCATAATCTTCATAATCATCATCATGGTAACATGCATATTGGTCCTCATTAACAGTGGTGGTGTCATTAGTCGATTCATGTTCCTCTAAATTAGGTTCATATTCAACATTATTTACATGAATGGGACTAGACACTTCATTAGGGACAACATACATTTCCTCATGAATTTCCTCCTTTTGTAGGTGAAGCAAAATATGATCTAAATATGCCTGAATTCGTGATGTAGATCTAGCAAAGTTTTGCTCACTGAGTCTGAAATCTTCTGTGGTGGAGTCTAAATTCATGGGAGTACAAAATTCTTCATGTTCAAATTGTGGTGAATGGTACATGTGTGCATGGTCATTAGGGTTTATAAAAGATTGATCGCAACCCTCAAAGGATTGATTATGGTCCCAATGACTACCATCCTCACAATTTGTGGGCATTTCATAATTTGGATTTTCATGGGATTCTCTAAATTGCCTATAATCATGCAAAATATAGCAATATTTATCAGGGTGGTCTAAACCACCACATAAGGTACATGCATAGATTTCAGGTCGTCTATGTGAACTAGATGCTACAGATTTCTCATGTGTTTGCATTTCTAAAGCAGTGATCCGAGCCTCTAACTGATTCACAAGTGACGAATGTGTGAGTTGGATATTGTCTAGATGTTCATTTTTACTCAATGGTGGATGATACATGTGTGAATAGTCATTAGGGTTTGCATATTGAGGTTCATGACCTACAGAAGGTCCATAATAATAATCCCTATAACTATTGACATCATGGTCTGTGGGAGGCTCATAAGGTGAATCTTTCCCGTAAGCTTCTCTAATAGATTTATTCCCAGTGGCAGACCAAAATCCAGACATGTTATGTTTATCAAACAATAGACAATTCAAAAAGAGAAATAAGGCCCACACTTTTCAGTTATGGGTTTCAAAAATTTTGTTTTTTTAGGCTTTAAAGGTAAAGCCTATTTGGGATTTTTGGTTAAAAAGAGGGAGAAAAATTTTGGTTTTTGAATGGGAGAAAACTTTTGGTTTTAATTGGGAGATAAAAAGAAAAATTTGGTTTTTAATATTGGGTGAAAAACTTTGGTTTTAAAATTTGGGAGCAAGCCCACATTGGTGGAGCAAGAATTTGGTTTTGAGTTGGGAGAAAAATTTGGTTTTGTTGTTAGGAGCAAGCCCACATTGGTGGGAGAATTGTGCAGCCCAAAAGGAAGTTTTGAACAGGCCCAACTGTTGGGTTGGAAGTTGGTTTGATTTTTTTTAACTTTTGAAGCTTGATCCAAGCCCAGAGACACTTAATTAGAAGCCCACAATTTCAAAAATACAAGCCCAACAGACAGTAAAGAAGGCCCAGCTGGGCTTTGCTAATGGGTTAGGCTTACTTGTTTGGAGGGAAACCCAGTTGGGCTTTTTACCCCTTTTTGTTTGTTGCACAGCCCAGTTGGGCTTTGTTCAGTCTTCCACTCCACAAACAGCAGCCCAGTTGGGATTTGTTCTCTTGTTTCACATTGCACATCCTAATAGAAGAGAAGTAGAAACCCAGCAGCAGAGGGGCAACATCAACAGTCCTAGCTTCACCAGCAATAGCAGCTTGGTGACAAGCCCAGCCCAGCAGCTTCAAAGTCTTCAACCAGCTCACAACAGAGCACCAGTGGTACCTGTAAGTGAAAAACAAGGATTGTCAGAGCACCAGCTTCTCCTTGTAGGAAGACTCAAGGATTTTTATCAACAAGTGATGCAAAACTACAAGACTATGCAGCTAAGAATGTGAGATGCAGGTGCAGCTACAGATGAGAAACTAAAATGCAGTTACAGGAAAAACAACAAATATGCTTACACTAAATGCACAATAAGTTAGCTAAGATGTAAGTAAAGAAAAACTAAGATAAACAGCAAGGAAAACAGAAAACAGCAAAGCAAGATACACAAAGCTTCAACCACACAGCAGCCAAGTCCCCGGAAACGGCGCCAAAAACTTGGTAGGACTTGAAAGAGTACCTACGACTATGTCTAAATGCAAGTGCACAGTGTCACAATGTAACACAGGGCAAGCACAGGTCGATTCTCAGGGACAAGGTGGGTGTAAAGATGAAACTATGTTCTCACTTAAACTGATTCTAAACAAGAAAGAGTAACCAAAATGGGGGTTGTTTTGATGTGTCGATACGACAAGGTGTTGGTGAGGATTACAACAGAAAATAAATAAAAGTAAAAGATGCAAATAACACAGGGAGTAAACACTGAGAATGAAGGTACTAGGATTGTCGAATCCACCATTAACTCATACTATGTATTCAACTAATTATGATACTCTTGTCCTTTTAAAAGATAAAGCAGAGGTGTCAAGTCTATTACTTACCTAAGGTGTTTCACCAATGGATGATTCAATCATAACTAAAATATCAATCCGGAGCACTAACTGTCTAATTAAGCACAACTAGTCAAGGGATTAACAATAGTCTCTAAAGCATGAGCTGCAGCATAATCAACACAGTTTTATCCTGACTACGATGGATAAATGGTATACACTGTGAAAGCAAAGCATTGACGTACTAAGATTGAAACTATCCTAACAGTTTAGGCATTCAAGAGCAACACAATTAGTATGAATAACACAGCATAAAGCTAAGGTTTCATCTAAACCCTAGTTATTGAATTAGAACATAATAACACTACTGAAAACAAGCATAAATTACTACAACTTGGTGCACCGGCTAATCCGGGCATCTAGGGTTGAGCTCTGGCTAACCCAGGCATACCCACACACACACAATACCATCTTCTATTTATACCCAAAATTAGGGTTCTTAACAGTTTCCCCCAAAATTCCCAATTTAGGGTTTACATTGAAAATTAAAATTAAAGCTCACCCGTCTCTGCTTTTGTTGTCTCCCCCTCGACCCATTTCTTGTCTTCCTTCTCTGCTACTCCTCCTGCTCCAATTGTCTCTTACATCGCCTCTGCTACAAACCCTAGTTCTCTCTTTCTTGGTTGTAGCGTCTTTGCGAGAAGCTAAAACTAAGCTAGAGAGAGTCTAGGGTTTAGGGTTAGTCTGCTGTGGTGTCGGGTGAAGGTAGTGATGGTGAATCTCGAGAAGAAGGGGAAGAATGGTGTTGCAGGTCTGTTGGTCAGGGAAGAAGGAGAAATTTGGGAAGAAGAGGAGAAGTCGATGGTTTTGGGAGAAGATATTTGGTGCTAGGGTGTTGAGCGGGTGTATCAAAATTTGATGATCGGTGAAGAAAAGCGTAGGATGAAAAGGTGATGGAGTGATCCAACGGCGCGATGGAATGGATGTGGAGCGACCGTTGGATGCGTGATACAACAATTCTGACGGCTTAGATTGGAGTTAGGTACTATGATGTTTGACAGGAGCTTCAAGATTTGATGCTCGGAGATGAGGCGAACGTTGGATGATGTGATGGATCCAATCTGACATCCCTCATGGAAATGGGTATGGATATTGGAAATGGATTTGGGTAAGGGTTTTGGGCCTTGGGTATGCCAAGCCCATATCTTCTTTAAGGAAAATTCTTCCTCTTAAAGCCCACTTCTAGTTGATCCGGCTCTTGCAAACATCATTCTTCGCTGCCTTTCTGCGGGAGTCTTTGTCGTTTCTTTGCTCTTTTCGCTCCGTGAGTTAACCAGGCTTTATTTAGTACCTAAAATTGCAAAATTAATTGAGAAAAGTATTTATTCTTGAAAACAACGAAAACACAGAATATGGGATAAAATGGAGCGTTAGTGCATAAATGATGAGTTAAATGCCAATAAAAAGGTGCAAATATATACAATATTTGGCACTCATCAGCTAGCTTCCGGCTTCATCAAACTTATTCATCATCTGACCTGGTTAGCTAACTTGGTACCAGTAAAGAAGAAAAATGGACAGATCCGGTGCTGCGTAGATTTCAGAGACTTGAACAATTGCTTCCCCAAGGACGATTTTCCTCTGCCCAACATCGACATGTTAGTGGACGCCACTAGTGGACACGGCATGTTCTCCTTCATGGATGGTTACAGCGGCTACAATCAGATAAGGATGTATAAACACGATGCAAGTAAGACAGCCTTTCGAACCCCCCTTGGAAATTTCTACTATACAGTTATGCCATTCGGTTTAAAGAACGTCGGCGCAACATATCAACGTGTTATGACGGCAATCTTCCACGACATGATGCATAAACATAAACAAGTAGAAGACTACGTAGATGATATTGTGGTCAAGTCAAGAGCTCGAGTAGACCACACCGGAGTCTTACGACAAGTGTTCGAGAGGTGTCGAGAATACAAATTGAAGATGAACCCTTTGAAATGCGCTTTCGATGTCTCTTCAGGGAAATTTCTAGGATTCCAAGTAATTGCAGAAGGGATCAAGGTAGACCCATCCAAGACTCAAGCCATCCTTACGATGTCGCCTCCACGAACTGTGAAGGAACTCCAAAGCTTCATGGGAAAGGTGAACTACATTCGACGTTTTATACCTGGTCTGGCCCAACTTATTGCCTCATTCACCCCCTTGCTGAAGAAAGGATCCAGCTTCGTCTGGACCGCAACCCAACATGAAGCGTTTCGAAAGATTTAACGAATACTGTCATCTCCAGCCATCATGAAGTCTCCCGTCCAAGGGAAGCCACTGTGTATCTACACCTCCTTCAGTGATACCGTCGTCGGGGCTTTGCTCGCTCAAGAGGACGACGAGGGAATCGAACGTCTCATATACTACTTCAGCCGAATATTAAGAGATACTGAACTCAGATATCCCAAGGCGGAGAAAGCATGTTTAGCTCTAACCCATTCCATTCAGAAGTTTAGGCATTACCTACTGTCCAACAAGGTGGTACTCGTATGTAAATCTGATCCTGCAAATTTTTTACTTTCAAAACCAGTCCTGACGGGAAGGACAGCCAAGTGGCTTCTCCAAATGTCAGAGATGGACATAACATGTGCATCTCCTAGAGCTATCAAGGGGAAAGCAGTCGCAGACTTACTAGCAGCATTCCTTGGAGAAGGCACTACGGGGCTACACGAGCATCTTCCTGGAGAATTTCCAGACATCTCTGTTGTCGAGGAAGAAGTGTGGCTGTTGTATTTTGACGGCTCCGCCACCCCTAGCAATAACACCGGAGGAGCGGGCGTGGTTTTAGTATCCCAAACTGGGGAAGTATTCTCACACTCTTTCAAGATGGACTTCCAATGCACCAACAACTCAGCGGAGTATGAAGCCTTCCTCATAGGGCTGTCAATAGCCAAGCAAGCAGGAGTCACACGTCTGGAGATAAGAGGTGACTCCAATTTACTGGTGAACCAGATGAATGGAGTATACGCATTGAAGGAAGTAACGCTAGATCCATACCGGTCATAAGCACAAAGGTTACTAAACTACTTTGCCGATGCAACCATAATCCATGTTGGTCGCAACAAAAACAAACACGCCGATTTTCTAGCCACGCTGGCGTCCAAATTGAAGTTCGAAGGTTTGAAAGAAACCCTCATAGTAAAGAGGAGAACCATATAATCAACATGGCTGTCACAATACAAAGACACCAAGATTTGCGATTGGCGAACTCCGATCATTCAGGAGCTCTACAGCTCACTTTCCCAAGGAAAGGTCAGTCTCAAAACCCTGCAGAACTTCTTCATGCTTCATGGTATGTTATATCATCGAAACCCGGATGGTTCCCTATCGAGATATCTTGGATATGATGAAGCACAACTACAACTTAACCGCGTTCACAATGAAATTTGTGGGCAATCACTGGTGGTAACGCTTTACCGACGACTTCAACGCCTGTTCTATTACTGGCCAGAGATGGAGGCTCAATCCCGACTGCTTCAGAAGTACTTCTCAAATTGTCAAGCACCGCCACACCAATTGGAGGTTTTTAGTGTGGACCACATTGGGGAATGGAGAGAGCCATACATTAGCTATCTCCGCGACGGGGCAACTCCTTCTAGTCAAAAGGATGTTGTCAAGATAAAGCAAAAAGCCAAGCGGTTCATATTTCACGAAGGGATCTTATACAACAAGAGCTTCGGAGGTGATCTATTGAGGTGCCTGGCTGGGACAGAAATCCTGGTTATGCTGAAGGAAACACACGAAGGGGACACATCAAGGGAAGAGGAAATTGTTTCTCCAGATACACGAGAAATACTATTGGCCGACCATGGAGGACGATACATCTGCTTTTGTTCAAAGCTGCCACAAATGTCAAATTCATGGGAACCTTGTTCACGCGCCTTCCACCCATTTACACTCTATAAGCAGTCCATGGCCATTTTACAGTTGGGGACTGGAAATTATCAAAAAAATTAATCCGCCATCATCGAAGCAGCACGAATATATCATAACCGCAACATAATACTTCACTAAATGGGTGGAGGCCATTCCTCTGCGAGGAACTACAGGAGCAACAATTGCGTCTTTCATTAAAGAGTATATCATTTGCCGTTTTGGTCTGCCTAAGCATATTATCACTGATAATGGCACTCCCTTCGTCAACAAACAGGTACGAGAGTTACTTGAAGAATATGGAATTAAGCAGGTCTTATTCACTATCTACTACCCTCAAGGAAACAGACAAGCTGAGAGTACCAACAAGACGTTGATCCGGATTATCAGTCGAACAGTACATGACAATCCTAGAGAATAACATGACCAGTTACTAATGGCGCTATGGGAATAATCACCCATAAGCTCCATTGGAGTTTCTCCATACTCACTTGTTTACGGTGCAGACGCAATTCTCCCAGCAGAGATCAAAATCCCATCAGCCAGGATTGCAGCAGCAACCTGGGTCCACTGGAACGAGGCTGAAGCATCTAACTCCAGAGTAGCTGAGTTAGACACTCTGGATTTCAGAAGAAGCAAAGCAGAGGAACGCATTTGGGTGTACATGAATAGAATTTCCAGGGCGTATAACAAAACTATGAAACCACATGTTTTCAAAGTGGGAGATTTGGTCTTGAAGACGGCCAAGCACATCCAGCAAGACATGTCTGCACCAAAATTCTCTCCGAAATGGGAAGGTCCTTATACAATCACTAAGGCTTACAGTACCGGCTACTACAAGATCATCAAGGTGGACGGGGGCAAGTTAGAAGCAGTCATCAATGGAAAATGGCTCAAGGCATATCATGCTTGATCGTTGTACGCTTCTGTCTCATGACACAACAATACATGCACTTATTTTCATTACACGTTCGAATTATCAATTTTGCATTAATGAAAAAACCCATTTTCACCAATCAAAAACCAATGCAATTTATTCCACAAAGATGTTCAGAAATCTTCTTGACATGAACGTCATTAACAATAAGAGAATACAACTGAATGCGGCTTAGAAGAAGCCATCCAGCTGGTTATAGTTCCTTGAGAGCATCATCTTCAACCTAGATTGATATCTCTCTGTTCTATTCTTCAAGTTCTGTACTACCTGCTCCACCTTCTCCGATTCAGCGGCCAGAGCCTTTTCTTTTTCCAAGATAGCCTTCGCAGCAGGAACTACGTTCGCAAGGATGCCGGCTCGATCAACCTTGATGATGTCAAGACGCTTCCGTAGCCAACCCACATTGAATCCCATCGATTCATAGGTAGACACCATGTTCTCCCACCCTTCAAATTTTGATTCGGCAACGTTACAGATAAAGATACCTTCCATCTCGGCAATCAGGGGAAGAAGGCAGTTTACAGTAGTAAACAAAGCAGATGCACAGTGTTGAACTACATTCTTGGTTGCAATATGGCCATACCTCTTACATACTTTTGTGTATAAAGGCACAAACTCCTTCCGCACCTAGAATCTGCCGATGATTCGATAGCTGGAAGACAGACATTTCAAGTGAATATCGAATGGAAGACCTGCGTTGGGATATTCGTAAGACGAGATACCTAAATTTGCACCATCGAGATCAACAGGGGTGGTTGTGTTTGAATTTGAAGGAAGAGGACTGGACAAATCATCATCATCGACCACTGTCACACATGGGCGTCTCTGCAAAAAGGGGGGGAGAACGAACTGGTACGGCCTCCCGACGAGCACGAACAGGAGAGTCATCGCAAAGCTGTTCATCTTGAATCTCATATGGGCGTACGCGTTTAACAGAAGATCCTGGGTGATACGAAGAAGCTGATCTGCTGCACATGTTGAAGAGATAGAGTTTCTGCAAGAAAAGCCTATCAATGAATGGCGGTTTTAAACCCCGCATACATGTTGAATAAAACCCTAAGAAAGACCGAATCAGCTACAACGGAGCTTATCCCGAGGTCTCAACGCCGACCAAGTCGTGCTTTTCTCCCAAACCCTAGTTTGACCAGCTCCACCTGGCGATGTTTATGCGGTAAATATTTATTTACTCTAGCTTGGTCATTTTAGTATACAAAGTTGTCACCATCTCATGCCTACCCCACAATAGTGTAATCATTATGTGCTAGGCAGGGGACTTAATGTTGATGGTTGATTTTCATTTAAAGGCTAAAATTATAAAAAATTCAAAAGTGATGAATACTTCTCCACTTTACTAATTCATCCAGGTTGGAGCATGTAGCAACAATCTCATACCCTGTGAATCTACAACGTTATCAATTAATACATGATTAGCCTTGTATTTCATGTTCCGCCGAACTCTCATTATTAGTGCGGCATGACGACTGAGTGTTGCTCTCAGCAGAGTAACATGAATCTCCAAACGTTGATAATGAGGTATGCACGAAATATTCGTACAGGCTACATCTCTCGGTGTGTTACACTAGCCCGATTAAACATATTTGAATCTGGACTGTCCATATCAGTCTCAGAAACAATCACGGCCATGCAAGTCGGCCGCATGATTTAACCAGCCTAAACGATCCTCAACAGGAGAAGGCAACCACCTTAATGACCACCAGCGGGCCCACTTACGCCCTGGTCGGTCGAATATCTTCCATGCCACCCAAACTACCACCGAACACCAGCCTGAAGTTGGATGTCCAGGCTAGTATGGAGCGGCTTGGAGGAGACGTGCGAACAAGGCCGCCTATGGCAGTCTCAAAATCATCACTTTCGTCCAACATCACCAGCATGGTTGGACGGCATAGATCGTTCCATGACCGGATGGACAAGCATGTCCTGCACACCGGCGTGCCCCCTTCACGCATGCATAATCGATCCTCCCCTGACCTAGCCACAGAACCATGTACGGTTGCCTGAAGTTGGGCCGGCGTGAAAGCTTAAAGGGTCGCAGGAAATTCCACTAAAGGTCCCAAATTGATCACGACCATCCAACTTCACCGGCATGATTGGATGACTTAGATCGTACCCATAGCCACCAGGCAGGTATTGGCGTGTTCACCACCGGCCCAACGTGGGCCCCACATGGTCGGCATCCCCAAAAAAGAAGTGCGTCTTAACAATTCGTCCAGCCAAAGCAGCGTGGACGTGAAATC
Source organism: Papaver somniferum (assembly GCF_003573695.1). NCBI lineage: Eukaryota > Viridiplantae > Streptophyta > Magnoliopsida > Ranunculales > Papaveraceae > Papaver > Papaver somniferum. The sequence goes on along the minus strand of NC_039367.1, from coordinate 41,163,730 downwards.
CTAATTAGAGCTTGCGGCACATCACATGTGTCGCAAATCAGTCTCAACCATCCATCTTCGCAGGCATAGATGGAGGGTGTAGATGTAGATTCAAAGGGCCCAAAGCATGTCAACACAATCACCGTGGGCTCGCTTACATACATGACTAATCGGTCAAGACCAACTATGGTTGGTCGTCTCGATTCGTGCGCCCAAACTAGGCATGGCCGCGCGTTTTTCAATTGCAAATCGATCTCGGCCACTCAACTTTGTCGGACAAATTGAGTGGCTTAGATCACATCTTCACAGGACAGTGAGGTACGGACGTGTACGCTGGCCTGCCGACTGCACGCCTGACTGATCGTCCAAGACCGACCATGGTTGGTCGTCTCGAAACGCGCGCCCGAATTAGGCACGACGTGCGGTCTTCAATTCCTTTGCGGCATGGGATTTCTATCGCAAATCAATCTCAGCCGTTCCTCTTTGCCAGACAAATTGAGTGGCTTAGATCGCATCTCCATGGGACAGTGAGGTACAAACACCTACACCAGCATGCCGTCTACACGCATGCCCAATCGTCCCTGCCAAAAACGTGTCCCATGCTTGGATTCGACCAAACTAAAGGTTGGTGTTCGAGCACCTCCTAAACCCTAATCCGACGGTCGCAGATATGGGTCGCAAGCCATCTCGTCCGTCCAACTTCACCAGCCTGGACGAACATCCTAAGACAGGAGTTAGGAGACCCGTGAGTTATCACCACAATCACCGTCCACCACTCTTCCACACAGAGTGATCGGCCAAGTCAGGGCTTACCTATACAGCCTCCAAACGATCACTCGAAAATGGTTGGTCGTGATGCTATGCTTAATCCGCGACTTACTCCGTTAAGCCTTAAAACAACGATGCTTCATACACGCTGAATATATTCGATGCGTTACATGCATAGAATGCAAACGATATTTCATAAATATAGACTTCCTAAATAACTTAGTTATTTAATCTAGCATCACGTGCTACTTTTCTGTGGGTCCCACGGTCCACACTCGAGACATCAAACATGTCACAAACTGGGGGATACATACTGAGGTATTGGTCTGGCGGTTTATAGCATGCAACACACAACGCGCCATCACAAGAACGTGTCAGGAAGTCATGGACGGTTAGAGATGATGGGAAAAGTGGGCAAGACTGATCGTGTGATACTAACACACAACTCCACTACTCCATCACTCCACTTCCTCCACTTCCCATGAGAGACGTGGGTTAGGCTCAATGACTTGAATAAATAGGTTCTCCTCCCTATTTCCAAGACAGAACAAGACAACAGAAACCAAATGTTGATACAATCGTATCCAAACACCAGAACTGAAAGCTTACATTCTGCAAGCCAGTTCAGCTTTCTGATACAAGTCATACACAGCCAACACCTTCACAATCTCAACACCTTCTTCGCTTCCCCCCCTAAAATCAACCCCATCTCCTTTACTTTGTGACCGAAGCAAGTCTGGAACGGTCATTTCTTGGTTTAGGCCAGAATTGTACATATTGATTTCTCGAATTACAAGCACTCCCGTGCAGTGCATTTGTTTAGGATTTAGATTCATTTGTCATTCACACACCCAAAATTACCAAAACCGGCTGAAACATTTTTTCACCCATAAATAGATCCATAAAAGTCGTATTGGATAAACTTTGAAAGTCGACAGAGAAGAGTTTCTCGGTTTGGAAATTAAGTGATACTGATTCAGTGTGGCAGAAACCATTCCAATATATTACTCCACACTCGTGATTGGCTATGGGCTTTAGAGGGACCCATATAACACATTATGTTTTCTTCTAAGCTGATAGTAAATTATGCTTCGATGATCCAAGTTGCACCAAATTCTTATTTTCCCATACGCGTTAAATCTTTTCACTGCTCTTAAATATTCTCTGTGTTTATTTTCAACAGCGTTTCTCAGCTAGTTTCTCGGTCAAGGGACTCACCCGTTCTCAGTTTCGTATCTAACTGAACCCAACAATGCCGCTTTATCCTGTCCGTTGATTAACTCTTATCATCAACGCTAGTAACAACATCGGTTCCACTCCCTTATCTTCTGTCGATCACGGTCACGCTCTTCTCAGCCTTCTTATCACTGCCAATAGCAGCAACTACTCTTTCATCTATTCACAGCACCAACGTGATCATCACGAGCTTCTGTGTTCACCATCACTTCCATTAATCACTCTGCATTCTTCACCATCATTACAGCAACAAAAGTCGATCAACTCCATTCCCTGTTATTACTCGAGCTTGATAACAGCTCCATCTCCGACGACGAGTAACATCATCTCGTATCTTCCCTGACTTCTCTCCGAGTTCCTATATCAGCTGCCTTCTCCTCGATCATGTTTCTGATCACATCAAGACTTCTCGAGCTCCAACTGTGTAGCAACGACTGATCACAACACCATCTCCATCGAGCACAGCATCCATCAATGTTAATGGTAGCAGCAGCACCGAGTTGTTAAACTCCATTTCCAAGCACGACCCATCTCTGCTAACACATTCATAAACACAATGATTCTGCCCTACTCAGGTTTTAGACAGAACCAAAAATCCATCATCATATGATCGTGATCATCAGCAACATCGGTGATTCACTATTCTGTTCTCCTAAGGAAATAGGGAAGATGAGTGCCCTGAGTAGATAGGTCGGGTGCCTTAACAGCTTTTGAATTCCTGCTTCCCCCAAGTAGAGGTCCTGACTCCCCTTAGCAGTTCTTTTGAAAATGGCAACCCCTTAACAGATTGGATGCCCCTTAACGTACAAGGAGGTGCCGATAGCACTTGTCCAATGAAATGACCGTTTTGCCCTTCTAGTCTTCCAAGTCTTTGTTTTGCTCATAACTTCTTCGTACGAACTCAGAATGACATCGTTCTTTCGCCATTGATTTCATCTTCCCGTCCTCTACAAAATGATTACTAGAAATCCTTCATTTGAACGAGTTCTGCTGGGTATTTGGCCCTTCTTCACTTGTGACTTCACTTTTGTAGCTATTTCCACTTCTTTTGGATGATTCATCTAATAAAACACAAATAAAAGAAAACAAGCGTAATATACAATAATTTGCAAGAAAACCAACAAATACTAGCATGGAATTGACATCAAATATATCTGAAATATGCACTTATCAAACAACAACTGAAACAATTGAGCATCTTCTAATTACCTGTCCATACTCATCCTCAGTTTGGTTAGATATTAGCATAAATGTTTCTAACATTCAAGCTCAACATACTTCAGTCATCAGCTGGATAACAAGTTGGTTTGCTCCTGCACAACATATGAATACTGAAGAACAAACCACTCGGATAATGACTTTGATGATAACTGCCTGGCAATTATGGAAGAATAGATGTGAAAAAAAAATCGAAATAAAAATCCTAATAGGTGGGCTACAATAAATAACATCAGATGGATGCTGACTCACTGTTCTACAGGTTATTTATGTTCAACAGTTACAACTAAACTTAACTGTTGGTTACCACCTACAGATAATGAATTGAAGCTTAATATTGATGCTTCTTTTAATGAAGAAACGAAAGACTTTGGAAATGATCTGATTATTCGAGATTCTGCAGGTACAAAGGCATTAGGGGTAGGTACTTCCATGGAGGACTAGATCCAGAACAGACTGAATGCTTGGCCATAAAAGAAGCTTTGAACTTGGCCAGCAACTTTCAAAATCAGAGGTTTTTGCTTGAATCAGACTGTCAAAATGCGGTTTCTTCGGTCAATGATGCAACCCCTCATGTACATTGGATCCACCAGGGGCTTGTAAATGAAATAAAGCATCAACTATCTACTAGATTAGGTACTACAATCAAGTATGTAAGAAGATCAAGTAACAATGTAGCTCATATAATAGCTAATAGAGCTAGAACTCTAAGAACTTCTTTTGATATTTTGGAAAATATCCCAACTGATATATATAAAGCTATAAAGGATGATGTTGCTCATCTGAAGTTATGTACTTAATCCTAGTTAAATGAAGTTTTGTTTCAGAAAAAAATATTCCAATCTCTACACAGTATATAAAAACCCAAAGAACTCGAAACTCATTTCATCTGGGCTCCTTCGTATTCACTATAAGTCATAACCATGGCCAGAAGTAGCTCTCAACTTCTCCCTTTCCTACTTGTGACTACTAATTTTCCCATACTCTACGAAAATATGAACAACTCAGAGAATCCAATATTAAGAAGTAATAATGTCTCAGTTGAACTGATAATGCTTAGTAATAAAGGTGCTCAAGATAAGAACAATAATAACGATAAACACAACGTCAATGTAAATGCTACTAAGTTTTCAAGAGACACAAAGATTTACATCGTTCAACTTTTGTCTACGTCCACGGGTAATGAATGATGTTTTGCATTAAGTAGTGTTGGTTACAAGATCTTAAATGCTTCCCAGAGTAATATAGAGAACTCAAGTTAAAGTAAATACTTAAGTTCTAGACATTAAAGAGGTAAGCTTAAGACAAGATCTTCCTTAGTAATTGCCTCCCCATTCTTTGGTGGTGAGGCTCTGTATTTATAGCACCTTCTGCATCAGGAACGTCTTCGCTGTCGTTAGATTCATCTTGATCTGATGTACCTTCCGTACAGATTGTACCTTTGTTGGCCGCATGTCTTCTCCTGTTGAACTGTGCCACCTCAGCTCACCCACACGCCCTCGAGAACTACCCAATCTTAATACATATCGTACCTTCATTGGCCGTGCACCTTCTCTAGTCAGACAATGCCACCTCATTCTTATCCACATCCTCTTGAGAATACACCCCAAGTTTTGCTTTATTACATTTAATGTTGATTGGATATGTCAGCTGTCTTTGTCCCCTCGACAGCTGCCACCTCCTTAGGCTAGGATATAGCTCTTCATCTTTACCGTCGAGGTATGCTTCCTCGAGATAAGATAAGGTAGATTGAGAAGAGATTTGTTACTTCTCAGGATCTCGTGTATCGTTGGGGCTACTTTGTTACTTTACATACGACCAATAATATCGTAACACGTGCTCATAGAATTATTGGTTCTCACACATATTACTTTCTTTGTTCATCTCTTCTTTTGTTTCATCTCAACGGAGTAGCTCACCAAGACGGACCCAGTCTCAGGCTTGTCTGAATGAGGCTCGTCAATGTCGAATACAGCAGTCGACAGCTAGTCAACATACTCAAAGGATTGAATCCGAGGGAGGTGTTACTGCGCTTTGGAATGAGTTCGAGGATCAGTTTCAATGCGCGGGAGTTGCAGCTACAAGTGATGTCCTTCAACCTAATTCACTTTCATTGCCGAAATTTTCTCCTTCACCTCGTTTGGTATACATTCAGCAAGGTTTGTTGATGCTGCATGTACATGTGTACTAGTTTGCACGGAAAAAGCATTAATGATCCTTGTCATAATTTTAGGTGCATATATAATTACTGGATTCCAGATGTTTTAATTACATCAAAGTGTGCAGTTTTTTTTTACATACAGTAACTTCTCAAGGATATAAATGACTACAAAAATCCAGTCCGGCAAATATAATTGTGTCTGCCGGGTGCCGGAGTCTATTTTCTAGGGAGCTAATTTTCCTAATCGCTGGACTACAAAACAACATGTATCTGACTTAGTTTTACAATTGTTTGTTTACAAGTGTTGGAAATATGCTTGTTTAGGTAGGGGAATGTTCGGGATACCTTACCCAGGTTGTGCTGAGACGTACCACAGCAGAGAGCAGGATCAATCATTTAGGGGAGCTCCTGGTAGTGGCCAAGAGTACCAAGGTGTACAAAGAACAGCAGATCAACAAAGGTGCACCGCATTCGCCAAGGTGATATTGTAGCTATTCCTGCTGGTGCTGCTCATTGGTGTGCCAATGACGGAAACAAAGAAATTATTACTGTCTCGGTTAATGATCTCAACAGCCGGGAAAACCAACTTGATCAGAAATTAAGGGTATGTACTAGGTAGTTACGTAGTAGTACTAGCTAGTCTGTTTCTTAAGAGTATCACTTTTGTATTGATCTTACTGATCTGGATTGTAATGTTTATTTCACCTTTTACACCTATTAATATTTGAGATATTTTGTAAAAGGGTTGTAGGTTTTGGTCTTAATTAAGGTCTGGGTCATAGAAGATGCAGTTGATGTATTATGGTCGTAGACTAACCGAAGACCGTTAAAAATATGTTAGTTGACTTTGTCATTTACCAGAACACCTTGACCATAAGTTGATTGACGTGGACTGTTTAAATACCGTTATAAATTACATATATTTCATCATTTTCCGTCATCTTCCCCCTATTCATTTGCTTGTTTCTCTGAAAAACCTCTTCCAAGCGCAATTGATATAAAAATCAATTTTGTTCCCTTCTATATTATCAGAAATACCAGCCACAGCAGATTGACAGAAAGAGAGGACTCAACCTCAGAGCGTCAGTCCATTGCCATTACATTTACCGAAGAGAAAAACAAAATGCATTCAAAGAGATATGCGAAGGATTATTGATTCAAGTGGTAACAGGTATTGGGGATTTTTTGGATACAAAAAGGGTTAATGAAAGTTGGGGTTTCTAACAAGAGATGGGGCGTGGAAGTTTGATTCAAGGGATGTTACCTGATTTGGATGCGAACAGTAGTCTGAGTGTTGTTGCAACTACTGTGAAGGAAAGATAGGGTACTGTGGCGGAAGTTTGGAAGGGGAACCAGCATATCTCTTCTTTTGAATGAACAAGCACATTAAATGAACCAATCTGCCATCATCATCTTCTAGTTCAACAATCAGACAATGAGCTTCTCTGACTTTGGTACTAATATAAATGAACTCCGGAATTATGTTTAAGTATTGGACTGAATTCATGTTGAAGTTGATGTCAAAATTGTTGTTCACTCGATAATATATCCCATCCCTTACAAACGGTATGTGTTTGAAAATATTTTTGAACTAACACAGATAAGTTTTAAAACATGTTTAGGATATATTATAATTTAACTACTTCATAAGGGCACATCTATAAATTTTTCAGACGGTCAAGATAGTCGTTGGTTAGTCAACGATCCTAAGACATCAACTGCATCTTTTACGACCCAGATCCTAATTAGGTCCAAAACATATTACGTTTTTACAAAATATCTCTTAATATTTGCTATGCATGAACAATCATTCTACCTCGCTGGTGCCCAATAACGGCAACAAGGATCATTGAGAAAAGCAACAAGGGAATGAGGCGAGCAAGAGAATGAAACCTTTCAAACTGTATTACAAGCTTTGACGAGAATATGTTAGAAGAGGCTTTTGGAATCCCCGTGGATGTTGTGAGGAGGATGCAGGGGAGGACAATAGAGGGTTTATTATGATGTATAACATCTCTACATTCCTTTCTAGATTCTTTTTAACCTGTTTATCAAGTCTAGCTTTACCTGTTTTTGAGTTTTCTTATTTCTTTTTTTTAGAGTTTTTATATGTTTAGAATTCTACTTCCTGCCTATATAAACAGGCTCATACTTTGTTTAGAGGACACATTATTATTATCAATCTAAAGATTATTTATCTTCTTACGTCTTTCTCTTCCTGTTCTTATTAAGTTCTTCTGATTTCTCATCCTTTTCTTTCTTACTCGTCCCCAACAATCTCTGCATTGCATTCATCTTTCTTGTTCTCCATTAGTTGGTACCACAGCCAACATTTTTAGATTTTTATCTAAAAACTAATCCTTAAACCGCTTTCGCAACTCAAACCTTAAATAAATAAATAAAGAGAAGTTCTTTAGTTTTAGTTTCTATGGGAGACTACATTACTAGATCTGAGTGTACAAAAATTACAGAGAAGTTGGATCAACATGATACGAATTTTGCAAACATGACCAGTATCCTACAAGATATACAAAATAATATGAAGAGGATGAAGATTAAAAAAAATTCTGATGGTGAATGAAAATCTGAAAGTGAAGATGAATCTGAAAGTGAGGATAAATCTGAAGGTGAAAAAAATCAGAAAAGGAAGGAAATAAATCAAGGTCCAAGTATATCTAGAATGATAGAAAGAAACATAACTTTGTCTATGATTCTCATACTCCATAAGAGATTCACAAAAAAAGTTTAACAAGAATAGACAATATGAAGGATACATCAATCACCTTTATAAGAAGTTTGCGAGTCCTAAATTTAGCAGTAGTGAGGAAGATGATATTGAATATAAACTAGATAAGAATTGGAGAGAAGATAAGCGCATCCAATCGAATCAAAACCCTTATGGATCTTTACCAGAATACAAGCTTAAAGATGATATTCCAAATTTACTAATTCTCCAATACCAAAGAATTATTCACCTATTCTTCCTAATCCTGTTGAACTTCAATCCGTACAACAACCTCAGACTGTTACTTCTCATCCAAGCAACAATTTAAATATTTGTTTTTCCAGTAAAACTCAAATACCTTTTCCACCTCAACAAAAACCACCAAATCCTTACGCCAAATTCAAAGGTGAGAAGTGCAACAAATTTCAACTGGCGGGACACACTTCTTCTGAGTGCCGAAGAATCAATGAGCTAGTGAATGAAGAACAAGAAAATACACATAAGTATAGTGGTTTGATTAATGACGGTTCTATTGACTTAGAGAAGTCTGAGGGTGATGAAGAGAATAATGAAGATTATCAAGAGGTTCATGAGTTGTACAGTGAACGTTTTATGGGTATGATTCGACCTTTATTGCTTTCTCAACCTTCTTTTTCACAAATAAATAGTATTTTCAGAACAAGGTGCTTAATTTAGGGAGTTACATGTGATTTAATAATGGATAATGGAAGCATGGATAACTATATTTCAGCTGAGGTAGTTCAGAAACTGTGGTGACCAGTTACTCCACATCCTCATCCTTATTCAGTAGGTTGGGTCAATAGTTCTTCTTCTCAGAAAATTACACATATGTTTTGTTGAATTTTCTCTCAACGGTTATGAAGACTCAATTTTATGTGATGTTATTAATATGACTGCTACACATTTACTACTTGGAAGACCTTGGCGGTATGATATGTGTGCAGTTCACAATTGTTTTGAGAATACATATACCTTTTTCAAGGATGGCAAGAAGAAAATTTTATTTCCTTCTAAATATACAACCATTTATATAGAACATAGTGATAGCAAGATAAGCGCATTAGTAGCTAGCATTGTGAAACATCTACAAACACATACTCTTAATTCACATGAAGATTCTAAGCCAATGATAGTCATTCCAGAAAAGTGCAGTCTTTGATCAATCAGTTCCATGGTTTATTTCCTGATGAACTGCCAAAATCTTTACCTCCATTAAGAGATTTACAACATCAGATAGACTTCATTCCAGGTGCGTCACTTCCTAATCATGCACATTACAGATTAATCCCTAAGGAACATGAGATTTTACAAAGACAAGTGAATGATTTATTGGAAAAAGGATTGATCAGATTGAGTAAGAGTCTTTGTGGTAATCCAGCATTTCTTGTCGATAAGAAGGGTGGAGGCTGGAGAATGTGTATAGACTGTCGATCTTTAAACAAGATCACTATTCCATATAGATTTCCAATTCCAAGGTTGGATGATTTGATTGATATGATAGTTGGTTCTAAGGTGTTTTCTAAAATTGATCTTCGCAGTGGGTATCATCAGATTCGAATTCGAATGGGTGACGAGTGAAAACAGCTTTTAAAACTCGTGAAGGTTTATACAAGTGGTTAGTAATGCCATCTGGATTATCTAATGCATCCATTACTTTCATGAGATTGATGAATCAGATATTACAACCTTTTCTTGACAAATTTATCATTGTGTATTTTGATGACATTTTGATTTACAGTCGTAATGAAGAGGAACATCTCTTTCATCTCTCTCAAGTATTTCAAGCACTTGCTGATAATGCACTTTACGTGAATTGTAACTTTTTATCCAAGTCAGTCACCTTTTTAGGGTATATTATTTCTGACTAAGGAATCTTAGTTGATGATTCAAAGATTAAAGCCATATCTGAATGGCCTACTCCAACGTGCATCAAAGATGTTAGAAGTATCCATAGCTTAGCATCTTTTTATAGACGTTTTATTCGCAATTTTAGATCTATAGCTACTGGAGTTACTGATTGTTTGAAGCAAGAAAAGTTTCTATGGACTGAAGATGCATATAATAGTTTTAATCTTCTTAAGGAAAAATTGTGTAGCGCACCAGTACTTGCAATGCCAGATTTCACTAAACCTTTTGAAGTTGATTGTGATGCATCCATTGTGGGAATTGGAGTTGTATTATCTCAAAGTGATCACTCAGTTGCTTTTCATAGTGAAAAAAACTCTGAAGCTAAGAAGAAATGGTCCAATTATGAGATTGAATTATATGCTCTCGTTCAAGCATTAAAACACTGGCATCCTTATTTGGTTCATAGTGGGTTTGTTGTCAACACTGACAATCAAGCTTTGAAATTTTTACAAACATTGGATAAAGTAAATCTTATGCATGATAGATGGCTATCTACCATAAATCAACATACTTTCTCTATTAAACATAAGAGTGGTAAATTGAATCAAGTAGTTGATGCAATAAGTAGGCGTGCACACTTTCTTATCACTCTTCGCAATGAGGGTGTGGCTTTTTATTACATCAAAGACTTATATGTTGATGATGAAGATTTTAAGACAATACAGGAGCAATGTGGAAATATGTCTTCTGGGATTGATGATTTTCTTATACAAGATGGATTTGTCTTCAAATATATTTGTCTTTGTATTCCACAAGGTTCTTTGAGGATTTATCTAAAACATGAACTGCATGGCATTGGTCTTGGCCATTTTGGTCGTGGTAAAAATATTACTCTAGTTGAAGAACAAGGCAAATACTATTGGCCTTCTTTAAAGAGAGATGTGCAAAAATTTGTTCAAAAGTGCATGCTTTGTCAGCATTCGAAGGGTACTATTCAAAACACTGGGTTATATACACCTTTACCAGTTCATGATGCTCCTTGGGTAGATATAAGTATGCATTTCATTCTTGGTTTACCCCGTACTGCTAAGGGCAATGATTCTGTTATGGTAATTGTTGATAGATATTCTAAAATGGCACACTTTGTAGACTGCAATAGCTTATTTGTTTTTCAAAGAAGTTTTTCGACTGCATGGAGTGTCTAAATCCATCACGTCAGATCGTGACACCAAGTTTCTCAATTATTTTTGGAAGTCTCTTTGGATGAGGTTGGGAACTAAGCTAAAATATAGTACGACTGCACATCCTCAAACAGGTGGACAGACTGAGGTTGTCAACAGATCATTGGAACTTTAATCCGTGATAAGATTGCTGAATCTCAAGAAAAGCAGTGGGAAACGTTTCTTCCTCATATGGAAATTGCATTCAATACCTCTGTAAATCTACAGGTAAATCACCATTTGCTATTGTTTATTCCAAAGTACCAAATCATATTCTGGATTTGGTTGTGTTACCTAAACCTTCCAAGTCTCATGCAAAGGCTAATCAATTGGTTGACAAAGCTTCTCAGTTTCATCAAGAAGTTAACACTAAGTTGTAAGATTCTAATGCCAAATATAAGGAAAATGCTGATCAACACAAGCGACTTAAAATATTTGAAGAAGGAGAGCCGGTGATGATACACCTTAGAAAAGAAAGGTTTCCAGTTGGCACTTACAACAAAACTAAAATTAAGAAGTATGGACCTTTCAAAGTTTTGAAGAAAATAAGTGACAATGCTTATGTTGTGGATCTTCCTTCCAATTGGAATTTTTCTAACATATTCAATGTGCAAGAAATTTTTACTTTCCGTGGAGAGAATGATCTCGTTTGATTCATGATTCAACTTGAGGGCAAGTTGTTTTTCAAGAAGGGGTAACTGATGTAGAACATCTCTACATTCCTTTCTAGATTCTTTTTAACTTGTTTATCAAGTCTAGCTTTACCTGTTTTAAAGTTTTCTTATTTGTTGTTTAAGAGTTTTGACATTTTTAGAGTTATACTTGATGCATATATATAAACAGGCTCATACTTTATTTAGAAGACACATCATTATTATCAATCTAAATATTATTTATCTTCTTACGTCTTTCTCTTCCTGTTCTTATTAAGTTTTTCTGATTTCTCTTCGTTTTCTTCCTTTTTCATCCCCTCCAATCTCTGCATTGCATTCATCTTGCTTGTTCTCCATTAGATTGTTAGGGTCCAAGGAGAGGAATTGAGCATGATTAGACCAGAAGAAGAATATCAATACCGACAAAGGAGTAATGGGTTGGGAGAAACTTATTGCACCATGAAGATAAACCATAACATCGACAACCCTAGAGAAGCCGATGTATATTCAAGATAAGCCGGAAGTATCAACACTTGAAATATGCATAAGTTACCAATCCTACAATTCTTGGGCATGAGTGTTGAGAAAGGAAACCTTCATCCAGTAAGTTCACCATCTAAAACCTACATCATTCAATAGGCAAGATATTTAATTTCTTCTCGACTAGCTTGTTTTTCACATTTTTGTAGAGAACCATTCACACACCACACTGGAAGATGAATGCACACAGCATTATTTATATAATAAGAGGCGAGACGTTGGTAACAAAGGAAATACAATATTCGATGACAGAGTAAGACAAGGAGACATGTTTGTGGTTCCTCAGTTCTTCACAGCAATTAAAGAGCAGGAGAGAATGGATTAGAATGGGTCAACTTCTAAACCAATTCCATGCCTATGGAAAGCCCTATTGCAGGATCCACTTAAGTTTTCAAAGGAATGCCACTTGAGATTATCACAAACTCTTACCAGATCTCTTACAGGGATGCTAGAGCACTTAATTTCAATAGAGATGAACATGTGAAGTTGGTACCACCAACAAGAACTTAGATTGCATGACTTTTTGATGCATTCAGTATGTAACACTATAAGTAGAATAATAAGCGCTATTGGAGATAAATGAAGGTTTAGTTTCCGTTTTTCTTCTCCAATTGATAATGAAAACGAGTTTGTCGAATAAAGATCGAGAATACATCTTTTCTTGAGCTGGAAATATAAATTTTTTCATAAATTTTCATCTAAGCTATGTAGCATGATGCAGATCCGAAAATTTTATATAGCCAGCGTCTTGACAGCTGAATAACAGCTGATCCGACGCAGCTGGTTAACGTGGCAGAGAGATTGTTCTTTCTTTTATCCACGTCATTAAGATAAAAAGAAAACAAATATTCGGGAGATCTAAATTGAAGAACCATTATGCTTGGGCTTTCAGTGCCAATCACCATAAAAAGTTATGAGTTGAAAACCGGAACACACGTAGTAATACCTTTAATAAAAAAAAGGGGAATACTCAATGGAGAAGAAGAGTAAAAAACAGAAACTACAAGAAATCAAGGGAGAAGGACTGATACTGAGAGATGGTTTGTAATTGAGTTGGGGTGGTTTTTTAGAAGATGATATACTTAAGAATTTGTGTGTGTGTGCGCGCTAATGAAGAATTTAAGTTTCAATGGAAACAAAATAAAAAGTACAACACTAGTTAGATTCAATGGAAACAAAATAACCATTTCTTTTCCCCTTTCTGTATTCTTCTCGGTAATAAAACTATGGTTTTCTTATGGATAGTGAATAGTAACCGGTCTAGATTTCAAAAAGTTATTTCTTTGATCCCTTAGCGAAGGTTTCTTCTCATCTTTCTACCTTCATGGAAAGTAATTCGACAAAATTCTTAAACAACACCAAAATCACCTAATTCCGCATCAGTTAAACTTTGTTCGTCTTTGGGTTATGCTGCCAAAATGTGGTCTCCTACAAATGAATAATGATCAAATTATGTCATTGTACTTTTAAAAAATGACCACACTAGGTTTATCTTGACAAAGTGGATGTGGAACACATGAACACACACCAATCAATCAAGTACAAATGTTTAAAAGTGGAACTCATGAATATGCATCAGTCAGGAACTTGTATTCATAGATCTTGCATTGATTTTTATGTAACTAGATGATCAGTTGAGTATATTTCAACAAAATCTAATGGATTTATAACGGTATTCTTCATTTTTTTCTGATGCGTTGCAAAGAGAAAGAGGCAGCAATGGAAAACCCTTTTCGTATTTTTTTTATGTAGATGAAGAAATGAACTACAAAGAAGAAATATTTGATTTTATCAAAAACAAGATTAATCAGTTTCCTGAATTATTTTACATGTTGGATAAACCCAGCAGAGATTGTTTATGATATTTCTTAGCTTTATTTTGGTTACGTGGATAAGACAAGGACACTTTGTCCGCCACATTACCATGCCACGTCAGATCAGCTGGTATTCAACTGTCAAGGCGCTGGCTATGCCAAACCGATACTGCTATTTTGACTACTCAGCTTAGCCAGTAGTTCACTGACACGTGTCCGTTTTAATACAACCAACAAACAAGTGTAAGTTCTGTAACTACTATTATCATCATGTTTGACTCTTATTTCTAGATTTAGTTTTATTTCTTGTAACTAGTCAAACCACATGTGCGCTTGAGTTTTACTCTCTTAACAACACCAAATTTGATTACAATGATATTTTTTTCGTAAAATAAAATTTAATGTTCTTATTTGTATTTATCACGTAGATAATTCAAATAACTTTTCAATATGTTAATTTTACAAAAATTCGGTGTGCATTTTGTAAATTATCAAGTTTTTTAAAATTTTGATATATTTTTAAAACAACAGCATTTCTGTTAATATATAAATATATATAAATATTGATTTAATGTACGATTTTACCCTTGAATATGTGTGAAGCAATATGTGATATTGAAAGTCATATTAGTAATATCAAGGTTACACCAAGCTATTTTGTCCTTTTGTGACCAACCAAAATAACTCTTTTCTTTATTTTAGTAAGATAAGATGAAGCTCTAAATAGTTGCACCCTTCTCTGTAATTCTTTATTTGCTTCCATACGATGTTTACCGATCACACATGGTATCATAGCAAAGAGGAGAATTTCCACTTCTAATATCAAAATCTGTTAATTTTGATCCTTACAATCTCATCTACAACCTTGTTCTTCACACGAAATAACGGGAATCACAACCACAACCAATACGACCAATTTCCCCTGCCACTAATAGGGCTGCACAAACCCGACTCAACCTACCAGTCCGACTTGCACTTTACCCGCATACGACCCAACACACCTAAACACGGGTCGACCACGACTCACAGTTCCTAATACCATCCATATGTTGGGTCGAGTATGAGTCACACCTTCTAATACCCAACCCCAACCCCTCACCATCTTCAAAATCCCCTAGCCTTAGATTATATCCCATTCGTTCAATCCCTCGAATCATTGTTGTGACATGATATTGCTTTTGTCTCCATGATAGCAAAAGCTATAATACGAACGTCGTTTAACGAGAACCATTATCCAGCAATCAGGTGTTCTGGATGGAGTTTCTCGGGTAAGAAATTTTGGGCAATGTTACGTGTGGGGTGGGCGTGGGGACGTGGGTGAACGAAATTGGGAGACTGAAAATACCCGACCTCATCTGCCCACCAGATTTCAGATTTCAGACTCTTCACATCACCACCAACAAGGAAACACGTAAGGTAAGATTCATACATTTTTCCGAATTCATATATGTAGGATTTTGTTTGGAATCTTTGGATGTAGTTTATGCTCTTTGATTTGATTATTCGATAGATTGATTGTAATTTCATTTCATGATTCAAATATGATCTGATGAATTCCTTTATTTCTATTTTTCTTTATTTTTTATAACAATTAAGCTAGGTCTTGTGAAGAACTCAAAGGAATCATAAGATGGATATACCCGCCCCCGCTCAAGTTGAAACCAACCCACTGTAAGGAAGGTAAGGTGCTGGTGATGATTTTAATCACCCGCCATCAGCGGGTAGGGTGGCGGGTGATGTCAAACCCGATTCACCGATCTTTTGTGCACCCGTATCCACTAACAACAACAACACTGTTTGTAGCAACAATGAAAATTTTCCACCATTATAACCACCGTCACAACCACGGCCACCATTTCAGAACAATCAAAACCAACAATAATTCAATCAAAAAAATTAATCAACAACAAAAAAAAAATGTTTTCTTCAATGTTCAAAATATAACAAGCGATTTTTTGTGAAGCTTGACGGATCTAATTTTGTTGTTTGAAAACTAGCATATGACCAGTGTCGTAAAGGCCCAGGTTTTGAGTTGTTGTTATTACCGTTTAGTGTGGCCTTATTAACTCATTCAATGTTTTTTGGGTTGTGATCGCTTGACAAAATATTTTGACAAAGTAATTTGACAAAACATTTTGACAAAGTAATTTGACAAAACATCTCAGCCACCCATTTGCCGGAGATGTTTAAGGTTGAGCGATGACATTAATGGCAGTCGATTGAGAGTAAATAGAATCATCACGTCAGCATAGTTCAAAACCGTTAGATAACAAAAACCAAAAGTTAGGATATATTATTAAGGGATTAAGGGTATTATTAAATCATTTTTTCAGAATGTTTTGTTAAGCGATCCTCTTTCATTTTTCTATACAATCTTTCCTAATCGAAAAATCACCGACAACATTGTTATGGCTCAGGAAGTGGTTCACAACATGAAGAAATTCAAAGGAAAAGAGGGTTGATGTGTATCAATCTCGACATGAGCAAGGCGTTTGATAGGGTCAGCTGGACTTATCTCATTGAACTCATGAAAAAGTTAGGCTTCTCAGATATTTTTTGCATGCTTATCCACCAATGTATTAGTACCCCTTCTATGACAGTCCTTTGCAATAGTTCTCTCGGTAAGTTCTTTAAGCCCACTAGTGGAATTCGTCAGGGGGATCCTCTATCCCCTTATTTGTTCCTTTTGTGCATGGAGGGGTTGACCATACTCCTTCGAAAAGAGGAGGCATTTGGTAACATCCATGGAATAAGCGTAGGGAAAAATAACATCCCTATTTCTCACCTCCTTTTCGCTGATGATTGTATCATCTTCTCTAACGCATCTCTGGTTGTTTCCAATAACATCTTAGAAATCTTAAACACCTTTAGTCTTGCTTAGGGGCAAATGATTAACTTTCAAAAATCGGGTATATTCTTTAGCAATAAATTCCCAAATAAGTTTGGTAAAATGATCATAAAAATTCTTAAAGTCCAAAAGATAAACATCTCTGATAGCTATTTGGGTTCCCCTTTATTCATTAGTGCCTCTAAGATTAAATGTTTTGACTCAATGCTTGCTAGATTTAGGGGAAAACTCCAAAATTGGAGAGGCAGGACGCTATCTCCAGCTGCAAGAACAGTAGTAGTCAAGTCCATATTAGAATCTATTCCCATCTATCAGATGGGATGTTTCAAGATTCCGAAAGAAATTACCAACCAACTCATTTCCCTCCAAAGAGATTTTTGGTGGGGGGAGAAAGAAGGTAAAAAAGATTTATATCCCAAACCTTGTCCTTTCCTTTGTAAACCAACAAACCTAGGGGGATTAGGCTTTCAAGACTTAGATACAAACAACACATCTCAAATAGGAAGGTTAGCCTGGAACCTCTTGGCCTCTCCTGATTCTTTAGTGGCACAAAGCCTGAGAGAAAAATACTTCCCTAAATGTAGACATCCTCTTGACCCTAAGATTATCAAAACCGTCTCTTGGATATGGGACTGTATCCAAAAAGGCCTAACAGCTATTAATCCTTTCTGCATTTGGGAGATCGATAACGGGGAGTCGGTTCACATAAAAGAAGATTGCTGGCTACCGGAAGCAATGGATCTAAGCTCTATCCATATCTCACAAAATATCTACCTGGTCAGTCGCTTAGTTGATTCTTCAACCAGAAATTGGAACATTGAACTGATCCTCACTATCTTTAACCCTCCCACTTTTGAGTACATTTTGTTTATACCCATTAGATCCTGCACTAAGGATGTCATCCGGTGGAAACTTCACCCAAATGGTGTCTTTACTACTGCCTCTCTGTATTCTAACCTCAAAAGGTTTGTTAAAGTGCCAAACTCTGTAAGGGATAAAATCTGGGTCATGCATACGTCGCCGAGAGCCACCCTTTTTATCTACAAATGTATGAACAACATGGTACCAACAACCTCTTCCCTTGGTAGATTTTCTGAAATCCCTGATATTTGTGCAATTTGGTCCCAACGAGGTGAAACTATAGACCACATTTTGTTAGACTCTCCATTTGCTAGGTTTGTATGGTTTGCCTCTCCTATTAATCCGTATCCAGCAGATGGATCTCCTCAATATATTGTGCAATGGATCCCAACCTGGAACCAACACCCACCAGGCTGGCCGCGAGATCAAGGACCATGGGATGCCCTATGTGCAGTAATTGTTTGGCATATTTGGAAGGCAAGGTGCGACAAGACCTTCCAAGGAATCAATCCAAACCCCAGACATACCTTTGAAAGAGCTCGGCAGTTCTGGCAAGATAATCACACAGCTAGGAAGCGACTGACCAACACAACCATCAACAGTCAACAATCAGGAATGGATAACAGATGGAGTAGTCCGCCCGTGGGAGTGGCAAAAATAAACTTGGCTACAAAATGGAACCCTACAACAAAGGTTTTTTGTTTATGCTTTAATTCTAAGAAATGCTATTGGTTTCTGCAGGGAAGTAAGGGTCTCAGCAACAACAGCTCAGACTAAAGACATGGGAGAGGTGCTACCAATGGTTGAAGTTTGGAAATGGGAACTGCTCGTGGAAGAGCTAACAACTATTGTAGAGACTAACAACAACAACCTCATCAGATTGACTTCGAACCTCAACTGCAACATGGAATGGCAAGCTAAATCTATTTGGAACAACAAGGAGATTAATTTTTTTGGACCAGACCAAACTCATAAGTCCTTTACTTTCAATTATGTAACTAAGAAAGCCAACCAGACAGCAATTGCATTGGCAACCAAAACCAATGCAATTACAACCTGTAACTTTCATGGAGATCCTTTTAGATTTATTTTTGATATTTTAGACAAAGACAGGACCGAGAGCCTCAACTCTCGACAAAGTCACTATGTATAACTCTTCCTCTCTTTTTATTTAAATTTACTTATCAAAAAAAAATAAATCTTGGTGTATTTTTGTCTTTTTTAGGTAATACATCACATAAAAAAATATTTTGTAAAGGCTTGATCAAATGCTAAATAGAATTAGGAGAACAACTTATCAATGTAGGATATAACCCTGTTGATTCTCAAAGTTTGTAGATACGCTACATGTTTTAATCTTTTTATGCCTACACTGCAATTGCTAACATTCAGAGGGCTTACGACAAATATTGTGATTTCTTTATGGGATTCATTATACCGGCCTCCGTAATTTTTGTGTTTTTTTATTTGGGTAGCTGAATCCCCTTTCGGTTCCCCTTTTTTGTCCGGTTGTAATCAGGGTTAAGGCACCCTCTTAAGTGCCTTTTTTCAATGAATTTCTATTTGACCGTTCAAAAAAAAAAAACATTCAGAGGGAAACACTACGTAGAAAAACAAAATAAAGAGCAATCACTGAGGCAAATACACCAAGATTGTATATACATGGATGAGGGAATGCTTGTAGTTTCCCGAAGTTCCACCATCCAGTCTTTATCATTGAGACTTCCGTCTTCTTGGTGCCAATCAAAAATGAAATTGGATTACATGCGAAAGAATACACGTGCATTGGAACTTAAATGTGTACACACTGTGCAATCATATTTTTTTACCTCACTTAAGGATGCCTAGTTAAGTAAAGATAAATGAATGGTTGAGTACCTCTCAAATCATAACTATGTCTGAGACAATGGATTGGACAATCCACCGGACTTGGCTGTCCAGTGCAGCACACATGGTACTACCGGTATTCTTTGACACTTAAAAGTGAAAAGGTACCTGCATCTGGTTAGTTTTTATATGGTCAATAATATTGGGATAAAGAAACTTTGTAGTGAAACTATTGGAAACTATATCCCCTAGAACCATTTTAGTTCTGCACTTGTTAAAGCCCAAATAGTACCACTGGTGGAACCCAAGCATTCGGGTTGCACTGGCTTGAAGAATAAGTCTATTGAGTTTCCAAGAGAAAAAATCAGTTAGCCTGTGAGTTATTCATTTAGAGGTGACACTATACAACATTTTTATGATGGTTAGAAATGTATTTGGTGAGTAGGATCCCATTTGGTATCCATTAGTTTAGAAATGTTCTTTATATTATGAGGATCCAAATATCCAATGCGGAGTGTTATTTCGAGTTGGGACTATTATTTGAGATGCTGGAGTAAGTCAGCATGACCTATTACATGTGTGTTAGTTTTGAGTTAGATCATCCATTTTTTGCATAACCATGACAAATTATAATGGTGATGTACATGCAACTGATATCTTTCTTTCTTGTTGTTAGAGCACTGCACGGTCGAACTCTCAAGCGTTGCTATCTCAAGCTTGTTTGTCAAGTTTAGTTGCCAAAACTATAAGTCTTGATTTCTAGTCTACGTATAGCTAAGTCTCGGATTAGGATAGAAAGTGTAGTTGAGCATTAGACTTCACGACGTTCATCGATTGAAGACGAAGAACTACCAAGGGGAGCTTGTGAAACTTCATCAACAAAAGGTATGTGGAGACTTGAACTCATCTATAACTCAAAAGTCTATCTACTTTATCTCCTATTTGAGACAAAAGTCGTATAGCTATATAGACTTCGACTATACACATTTAATATTTGGGTTATTTTGTTTTTGGTACTCATGTTTTGTCCAACTTTTGAGTTTGGTCTAACATTTGTCCAGCTTTGCGTTTGGTACCTGGACTTCACATTGACTTCCATTGACTAGGTTAAGTTTAATTTTAATGAATTGACCCAAACTATTTTCTGGTATTTTACCTAAACCGTTGATCTCAGTACACGTGGACGGTCATAGAAATTTCATGATATATTAACCTAAAAAGCATTTCCTCTTTCATCTTCCTCCCCACTGAAACAACTATCCACCATTTTCCTGCGTCCGCCACCACCTCTACCTCTTTAACTCACTGGTTTCAGATTTGAAATCAAAATTTAGGTTGAAAGTGATATTTGATTGATGCCCTCCCACTTTGTGATAAACAAAAAATAGATTTTTGCTAGAATTATTAAAAGTTTTGGAGTTAAGGAATCTATCATTCTTTTCCAATCGAAATCAAAATTTCAATTTTACTTTCTAAAATCAACACTCATGTTGTATGAGATGGAAAAATGCAAAAATCATAAGGAACTGAGGGAGCACGTGAAGTAATTTTTCCGGCACTCATCTTATTGATTCATGAACAACTTTTTTCTTGATCTTGACTTTATTTTTATTAACACTCATCTTATTCATCTCCATACATACAGAAATGGATGGAGAAATTCAGGACGAGATTAATTGATGGAAACATTGAGATGATTTCAGAGTTGATGATATTGGGAAGCGACATTAGATTGCGTTTCTGCTTTTGGAATTCCGAAGGAAAACTTTGATTAGGATTTGATTGAATTAGGAAATTTTGGTTGTTGGTTCGAATTAGGGTTCTTATTTTGTTTGATTTTTGTAAACTCGTTTGGAGTTCCTATTTGGTAATATTGTGGTATCAACGGAGAACGGTGGTATTGTGAGGACAATGTTGTATAAGTGGGAAATCACTTCCCTTCAATTAAGAGTTACAAAGAAAGCGCGGACGTGGTTGTGATGGTGGCAGGGAAGGTGGTGGCGGCGGTGTTGATGGATTTTGAGAGGTAAGAAGATGGTTTTATGTAAAATGTTTGGAAAGTGAAGGGCATGGTAGTAAACTTCTCCAATAATTTTATTTTTTTATTTTTTTAATATAATTTCTAAAAAGAAGTCAGTATTTAATTGAGTCAACCGAGGTCAACGTTAATTCCAAGTACCAAACACCAAGCTGGACAAATTTTAGACTAAACTCAAAAGTTGGACAAAATTTGAGTACCAAAAACAAAATAACCCTTGATATTTAGAGCTGAGTTTATCTCGCTTACATATTTCTCGAAATATGTGTTGGTAAGCTTTCGCTTTATCCAAGTTCATCTTATATTCTTGACGAAAGTCAAAAGATGATCATGTGAAAATCGCCTAGTAACATCTTACATGATTTATGTGAGACATTCATTTGATGTAGACTCGAAATGTCTCGTATTGATCATTCGATCACTTGAAAAATGTTTCGAAGCTAATAGTTTGTGTGAGACGGCTCCTGTCGTATTCTAAGAATGTTTCAATGATTGAAATGGGAGTTTAGAACTATTAACTATGATTGGATATAACACCGTCTGCGTACTCGTATGCTAATTGTTTCAAGTTATTCCAAGTCCGGGAACCATAGTATGCATACCCGTGTGCGTACTGGTTGGTTTAATGAAAGTCCGGGAACTTAGCATGCATACTCGTATGTGTACTGGCGTAAAGTTCATGTCCAGAAATTCAACTGACTTTGGAAGTGTAGTAGTGTAAAACTGATTCTGCTGAAATAGGTAAATTGGGTGTGCCGCCGAGAAACGAATCTAAACCCTGAACAAATGTACTACACATGAGTATTTTAGATTCGAGAGATCAATCTATACAATTCTGGCCTAAACCAAGAAATGGTTGTTCCAGTCTTTCTTCGGTCACAAAATGAAGGATAAGGGTTGATCTTAGGGAGGGAAGCGAAGAAGGTGTTGAGATCAGAATGATGAACGATGAAGGTGTGGTTGTTTTATGACTTGTATCAGAATGTGGAACTTGCTTGCGGAATGTAAGCTATAAGTTCTTGGTGTTTTTTGGATACTTGTGTTAATAACATTGATGTATGTTGAAATAGGTTGAAAACCTATTTATACAAGTCATATTGAACGCAACCTAATCTCATGGGAAGTGGAAGTAGTTGAGTGATGGAGAAGTGGAGATCGTGTAGAATGGTGAAACCCACATCCCTACTATGAGGGGAAGACTGGTTGGTTTAATTACCACCACTTCTCTACTATCACTAGATGTCCACCTTTCCTGACACTTTCTCATAATGGGCGTGTTGCACATCGCACGCTGTAAACCGCCAGACCAATACCCTGATGAACATCCCCAGTTTATGACATGTTTGATGTCTCGAGTATTTTGTAGAAAATATGTAGCAAGTTACTGAGTGGGTCTTGCTTGCAAGACCTAATTATTTTGTCCAATCACGCGCAAGCTAGCGGCGGGCAGTCATAAGTTACAAGTCAAGTTGTGAGACTTGCCGCAAGAAATAGCATGTAATGCTCTTGGGTTAAATAATTAAGTTATTTATGAAATCGATATTTATAAAATATCGTTCGTAACCGATGAATATAAAACACTGCTTTTAAGCAAGCATCCCAAAATAATCGATGCCCATGAAGCATCGTTGTATAGAGCCTGTCTTGGTTAGTCGCAGAACTTAATGTCTTAAAAGAAGCTCGGCCGGCTGTCTTTGGGTAGCTGCCAGGAGCCGCTCAAGCAGGTCGAGGGAAAGTCGATCATCTCTCATGGAAGAGCGGCGGACGGTGATCATGACGGCACCTTGTTGGTCACCCAGAATTAAATATAATCCGGTCAATTTTGCTAGCCAAGTTGGATGGTTGGGATGATTTGCGGCAGTAATTGGCTGTTGTTGAATTTGTTTAAGACCCTTACGGGGAGCGCGACTAGCCATCTTTGAGCAGCTTCCAGAACCCATTTAAATAGGTTGAGGAAGAGTCGATCGGTACTCATAGGGGGGTGATGGACGGTGATCTCGACGACATCCTACTGATCGCCCGTAATTAGGTCTAGGCCGATCATCTTGGCTGGCGAAGTTGGACGGCCACGATTGGTTGATTCGATTCAAGGCTTTTAAATCCGTGTGACTGACACACTTTGGATAATCATTTTGTGGTATTGGTGGAATATTTGAAGCAATGCAATTGGTCGGGGCTATTGTTGAGTCGCCGGTGAACATGGCCGCACCTTGTCGGTTGCTTAAAATCAGATCTAGGTCGGTCGATTCGCCTAGCGAAGTCGGACGGTCGGGATCGTTTTGCAACAGTAATGCATTGCCGTTAACACAAATTAGGGTTTTTGAGCCGCGCAAAGAACCTAGTTTGAGCGATTGGTTTTGTAGCTCTGCTTGCAAGCTGGGAGGATTCCGATTAGTTGAAGCATGAGTAGGCTCGCCGGTGTATACCACAGAGCTTTCCCGGTCACGTTTGGAGGCTACTAAGCTTGATAAATCTGTCGGCCAAATCATGCGGCCGTGATCGTTTTAAGACTGACATGGGAAGCGTATATTCGATTTTTTAAGGAATTAAGTGTGTCGACCAGCCAACTTTCACCTTTAATTAAAAGTGTAGGCTGCGCATTTAGAGCGGTTTGAATGGTCGGTAGGAAAGAGGGGTTCGCAGGCAGCAACATGGGCATGGCCGACCGATGGTACGGCGGCGCAAGCTAGGGTGACCCGTCCTGCGAAGTGGCCCGGCCGCGTCCCTTTTGTTGCTGCCTTTATTTGCCGCAATTTCTTTTTATTTCTTTTTTGTTTTTCCAATTTTTGGTAGGATTTTGCTCCTACTAGTCCATGGTGGATCAATTTTCAAGCTTGCCTAGGTTTAGTCTTCGAGATATTGTGCAGGCCGAAAAAACCTAATTTTTGTAAATTAGTAAAATTAGGTTAAAATTTTGAATTTTGCGAGCTAACACAAAATCAATCAAGTTTGATGAATTCTGTGTGTTGACACAAAATCACTAATTTTATTCTCAGAGAGCAGCGCGGCTAGCGTGCTTCCAATTGAGCTTTCATGGAGATCTTTATCCTGACACTTCGGAAAATTCATGCTACTCGGATGCGAGTGAACATTAATAGTCATGTCATGTCAATATTAAGAGTTCATCTAGGGAACATAGCATAGAAAAATACTCAGTAAGCCATGCATTAGTGAATAATACAGGCGGGAGATTAATAAAATTTACAGAACATCTGGGATTTTCAACCAACATTATTCTTAAGTAAATTTCATGTATAAGTATACTGAATTGCTCAATACGTATGTAAGTAAAGAGGCATAGGTACTCATCACTTTTGAATGGATCTATTTCTTTGCAGAACGACTGCACATTAAATACAGGATTTTACAATTTTAGCCCTGAACTAAAAACCACCATCAACATGAAGGTATGCATACCCGTTCGCATACTGGCGAACCCGAACTCAGTCCGACCACTTAGGTATGCGTACCCGTTCGCATACTTGAGTATGTTATGTTATAAAATCGGTTTGTTCATGAACTAATACATTTATATAATAAGGAATGCAATCTTTTGCAAACAGTGGCTATAATGTTCATGAATTGATTCGAGTGAAACAAAATCGATTTTGCTTCAATTGTGTCATGTGTACTTCTATGAGAATATAAACAATTGAATAATCTAGAGCTAGTTTCATTTGAGTCATTTAAACTAGTTATGGTTAAGATGAACAAGGTTGATATGAAAGTGTTCATATGGCTAACTTCGGTTAACTATTGTTGAGCCAACAAGGTGTACACGTTTAGGTACGGTTACTCATATCTAAATGAAGTCACTTTTCATTTATATTGAATGCTTTGTTACCAAGGTAAAATTGATTGCAAACCCTGATTTGAATACTATATATGAGAGAACTCTAGCAAATGGGAAACTTAATCCCCACACCTCCTGTGCGATACTAGTTGCGACTAAAGTCGATTCTCCTTTAACCTTAGGTTTTTTCCAAAACCCTATAGGTTAACGACGTGAAGACTTCATTGGGATTGTGAAGCCATACCCAACTATTTTCTTTATAGTTGCGTGTTCTGATCTTGTTGTTTTCTATCGTATTCAACTCTATCTTCTTTAAGATTTGCTCGAGATTTAATCTCTGATAGGCAAGATAAAAAGTAGTCACAAACATCTTCGTCTCATCGTTTGTGATTCCACAATATCTTGTTTCGCTACCATACGATTAAGATTATTGTGAGGTCATTGATATTACTAGGTTGTTCTTCGGGAATATATGTCTGGTGTATCAATTGGTTCCTGTTCACCTTGATTTATCAAAAGACGGAACAAAACTCCTAGGTATTTCTGTGGGAGATAGATTTATCTATTCAATAGACTTTTCTGTGTGAGACAGATTGGTTTATCAAATCTTCGATTTTGGGTCGTAGCAACTATTAGTTGTGGGTGAGATCAGCTAAGGGAATCAAGTGCGCAGAGTCATGGTGGGATTTAGAGGCGTACGGAACGCGATTGTACCTTGATCAGTGTGAATTTTTTAGGGCTCAATTACATTTCAGTCTGAAGTTAACTTGGAGTAGGCTAGTGTCTGTAGCGGCTTAATACAGTGTGGTGTTCAAATATGGACTAGATCCCGGGGTTTTTCTGCATTTGCGGTTTCCTCGTTAACAAAATTTCTGGTGTCTGTGTTATTTTTTTTCTACATTATATTTGTTTATAGAATTGAAATATCACAGGTTGTGCATAATTTAATCAATTAGATAATACAACCTTTGGTTGTTGATATAAATTGATTGACACTTGAACATTGATCTTTGGTAGCGTTCAAGTTCTTTCACATAATAATCAGGATCGCGGATTTATATCTGTTTGATTTGTTGATTACATTGTGAAACAGAGATACAACTCTTGGATATATTTCCATTGACTGAGTCTGACTGTCTAGTTGATTCTCTTGGAATTATATTGGAGTTTGTCCATATAGATTGCCTAAACGAAATATTGGGTGAGGTTGTTAGACCCCCGCTTTTTCAATTGGTATTAGAGCAGGAAAACACGTTTAAGACCTCATAAGTCTGTGTTTGTGGCAATCTGATTTGTGTGGATAGTTCTTTATCTCAAACTCGCGCATATAGAAATGAGTTCCAAAAGTTTTGATTATGCTAAATGTCTTGGGCTTACCTCCAAGGATAACTCCTTTGCTGATTCTTCAGAATCCCCAGGTAAGAATTTTTTGCTATCGGACTCTGGTAACATTCCCTATGATGTGACATTTAATAATATGTCTAAAGCTGAAATGGAACTCACCAGATCTAAAAAAAATCTGATGTTTTCAAGGAGCTAAGATAAAGTCTCTTGAAGAAAAACATGATCAGCTCATGATGAGCTTGAGAAGTCTCTTGGTCGAGAACGGGAACTCTATAGCATCATTGAGTCCTTCTCTGACAATATCGAAAAACTTGTTCAAGAAACTACTCTACAACGTGAAAGGATTAGTACTCTTGAGGATATTGTTAAATAAGATTCAATTAGAGAAAAACGTTTGATCAAGACTCATTCATTAGATCTGAACAGCTTTCGCGTTGAAAAAGAGAAATTGGTTGCTTTCATTCTTATTTCCCAGGAACAGTGCAAATCCTTGAAAAAGGAAAACTTTGTTTTAACAAGAAAATCTTCTGTGCCAATCACTAATTCTCAGGCGAAATTACAGTACATGAAGAAAAGTTCTCCAAAGGAAGTTCCTGCTAAGAGGTGTTTACATAACTTGCAGTCTTCTAATAGGGATATGAACTTAAAACAGGTTCCTTCCGATGTTTCTCTTCCACAAACCTGTTCTTTCTGTGGGAAAAATAATCATTATTTTTCAACATTGTTTTGCTAGAAAGAAACAGATTTCTGATCTTCAAAATCTACTTCTTTTTAAAGTCGACAAAGTAAATTGTCTGACGACATCTACAATGGATTTCATTCCTGCAGAAAACCAAAACTCTCATAAAAGGGACTTCAATTGTCACTCATATCGAAATCTCTACAGGAATCGTGTTTCTCCTTATGGTGCAAATTCTTACACTACAAAAATACACATTACCAGTGTTTATGAGAATAAATCTGGTAGACCTAAGCCTAGAAGGTGGATATCTCTCTCTTCTAATCCTCTGGAACAGATTTCTAGAGGTTCTAGACTTAATCCTCAGAAAAATCCCTCTGATGGATTTTCTAAAAAGGTTATGTCGAATTCTTCTGGAATAAGAAATAGCCGAAGAAAGGTAAGGAATACCAGGTTCAAACTCTCAGATGATATTTACAACTCATCTCTCAATACTCATGGTGGGATTACATCTCACTTTTCTACCTAGATCTAGGTAACTTCGTCCTTATATCTAACTTGAGAGTTGCAAGGATGACATTTGCGAGATGCTCAATTCTACTGTAGGTTACCATTTGCTTGTGTTTGACTTAGATGTTTTCTTATCTTGTGAAGGTTGAGTCATTTATTGACTCCTTGTAACTAGTGTATCTCTTCCTTATGCTCTGATTAAATCTTTTAATTACTGAGCCATGATGGTAAGAGATATCTGAAAACAGAGTGTATTTCCTTTTCCTGGATCTTTTATGATTCATTAGCCTTTCACATCTAGTCCACGAACGTCAGTGTCTTTCTTGGAAGTTTTTAGGATTTCCATAACAAGGGTTTTCTTCTCTTGTTCGTAAATATATATGTATATATATATATATATATTATATTGTTTTTCCTTCCCTAATAAAAAATGGAGAACTTCTCAAGGCCTCAAGAAGTGGTGAATCTTGAGATGAAGAAGACATTAAAGGATGCGATTCAGTTCAAGAACTTGTCTTGAAAAAGATGATTGAAAGGAAAGAGTACAACTCCTGGATTGGAGAATCTGTCAAGGATTTAACTCTTTTTCAGAATGACTTTAAGGTCGAATTTGCAAATCTTCAACTGCAAATAAATCAGCTTATTGATGGTCAGACCAAAATCCTTGATAATCAAAAGATCTTGATCAGGAATCAGAAGAAACTCATCGTGGACTGTGTCAAAGCTAGGCATCTTGCCCGCATTGTTTATCGGAAAGTTAATGTTCTAACTCATGAACATGGAGTCTCAACGGTCAAAAGAATCAAGGATATCAGTGATACCTTTTATCATGGACCCTTTCAAAGGTATGATGTTATCAAAGAAACTTGATTTTTGTATAGGAAACTTCTTATGAGAATTTATTCTTGTGTTGTAAGAAGGATAACTAGGGTTTGGAATAGAAACTATTGTGAGTACACATAACTACTGCCAACGATTTTCATCTTGCAATGTTTTTAGATTTATTTATTTAAATTCTAAAGTTTATTTGGAAGATGATTTTGCAGTATTAATCTTTATTGGTTTTATATATTGCAAAAAATTGTTATGGGATATGTATGTTTGCGTCCGTGAACTATGATTGTCCCATATATGTCAAAAGTCAACCTATTATGTCATTATGCAAATATTGATGGAAGATAGGATGAACTTTTGATTGCAAAGATTAAGTCTTTTATATGTCTTCATGCAAATATTGATGAAAAATAAAATGAATCTTTGAATATTCGGCAGTATTAATATTTTCCTGATCCACTTCTATGTGAAAGTATTGTGCGGCTCCGTAAATTCTCTTATGTTGAGCATTTCCAATTAAATTAATCATGAATTCTCCTGTGGTTAATTTAATTGAGTTTCTGGATACAAATTCATGGTTCATGTAATTTGTTAATGTCCATAGAAATCCTTCTTTTCTTGCAAAAGTAAGGTCGCTCTTGTTGTTCTTTCGGGAATAACATTTTATGGGGGAGAGTTCTTAATTGAACTTGTGCTTAATTGCCAAATCTTTGTGGGGAGTGCGGTTGTGGAATATTGTAGGAGTTTTCTTGTATCTTTATAAACTCCTTGATGAATACACTAAGTTTTGACTATGTGAAATCATCGAAACAAAGTTGATATGTTCTCTTTTGGTCATGAAGTATATCTATGATAATTTCATTATGATCCCACTAGTTTTCGTACCTTTGCCAATTTATATTGACAAAAAGGGGGAGAATTAATGTGTAGTTCACACTACAAATACATATGGTTTACGAATCATTATGTAAGGGGGAGTTTTTTTATGTGAGATGAAGTATTGACAAGGGGGGGGGGGGGTGATAATATCACCACAGTATTGTTGTCAAAGTTGTGATACAATTGGACTTTGATGTTGTGTAGTAATATTATGACATTGTATAACAATGATTGAGAGCTACTGTTTTCTCATTGTTATAGCTACGGATCTTCAACAACTATGATGCTGAGTTGAACACGTTCAGAATCACTGGAGTACTTGGAAGTGACGAAGATTTCGAGTAATGTTGAAGAACCAAGGAAATCAAGCATTTGGTTGAGAAGCTACAAAGTTTATTTATTTTGTAATACATATGTATTGATAGTTTTGTCACTAAAATTGACAAAGGGGGAGATTGTTAGAGCATCGCTCGGTCGAACTTGCAAGGGTTTCTATCTCAAGCTTGTTTGTCAAGTTTAGTTGCCCAAACTATAAGTCTTGATTTTTAGTCTACTTATAGCTAAATCTCGGATTAGGATAGAAAGTGTAGTTGAGTATTAGATTTCACGGTGTTCGTCGATTGAAAACGAAGAACTACTAAGGGGAGCTTGTGTAACTTCATCAACAAAAGGTATGTGGAGACTTGAACTCATCTATCACTCAAAAGTCTGTCTACTTTATCTCCTATTTCAGACAAAATTTGTATAGCTATATAAACTTCGATTATACACATTTGATATTTCGAGCTGAGTTTAACTCGCTTATATATTTCTCGAAATATGTGTTGGTAAGCTTTCGTTTTAACCAAGTTCATCTTATATTCATGAGGAAAGTCAAAACATGATCATGTGAAAATTTTCTGGTAACATCTTACATGATTTGTGTGAGACAATCATTTGATGTAGACTCGGAATATTTCGTATTGATCATTCGATCACTTGAAAATTGCTTCGAAGCTAATAGTTTGTGTGAGACAGCTATTGTCGTCTTCTAAGAATGTTTCAATGATTGAAATGGGAGTTTAGAATTATTAACCATGATTGGATATAGAACAGTATGCGTACTTGTATGCTAACTGTTGCAAGTTATTCCAACTCCGGGAACCATAGTATGCATACCCGTATACGTACTGGTTGATTTAATGAAAGTCCGAGAACTTATTATGCATACCAGTATGCGTACTGGCGTAAAGTTCATGTCCGGAAATTCAACTGAGAAGGTATGCGTACCCGTTCGCATACTGGCGAACCCAAACTTAGTCCGACCACTTAGGTATGCATACCCGTTTGCATACTTGAGTATGTTATGTTCTAAAATCAGTTTGTTCATGAACTAATACATTTATATATAATAAGGAATGCAATCTTTTGCAAACGGAAGCTATAATGTTCATGAATTGATTCGAGTGAATCAAAATCGATTTTGCTTCAATCGTGTCTTGTATACTTTTATGAGAATATAAACAATTGAACAACTCTAGAACTAGTTTCATTTGAGTCATTTGAACTAGTTATGGTTAAGATGAACAAGGTTGATATGAAAATGTTCATATGGCTAACTTCGGTTAACTATTGTTGAGCCAACAAGGTGTACACGTTTATTTACGGTTACTCATATCTAAATGAAGTCACTTTTCATTTGTGTGCAACAAGCTTAGATCGATCTAACGGTTGGAAGATATTAGCTTGAGCCTAATCAGGTTTTCATCTAATGGTGAATATTGAATGCTTTGTTACCAAGGTAACATTGATTGCAAACCCTGATTGAAGATTATATGTGGGAGAACTCTAGCAACTAGGAAACCTAATCCCCACACCCCATGTGTGATACTAGTTGCGACTAGAGTCAATTCTCCTTTAACCTTAGGTTTTTTCCAAAACCCTGTAGGTTAACGACTTGAAGACTTCATTGGGATTGTGAAGCCAGACCCTACTATTTTCTCTGTAGTTGTGTGTTCTGATCTTGTTGTTTTCTATCGTATTAAACACTATCTTCTTTAACATTTGCTCGAGAATTAATCTCCTATGGGCAAGATAAAAAGTAGTCACAAACATCTTCATCTCATCGTTTGTGATTCCACAATATCTTGTTTCGCTACCATACGATTAAGATTATTGTGAGGTGATTGATATTACTAGGTTGTTCTTCGGGAGTATAAGTCTGTTGTATCAATTGGTTCATGTTCACCTTGATTTATCAAAAGACGAAACAAAACTTCTAGGTATTTCTGTGGGAGACAGATTTATCTATTCAATAGACTTTTATGTTGGGTCGTAGCAACTCTTAGTTGTGGGTGAGATCAGCTAAGGGAATCAAGTGCGCAGAGTCCTGCTGGGATTCAGAGGCGTAAGGAACGCGACTGTACCTTGATCAGTGTGAGATTGGTTAGGGCTCAACTACATTCCAGTCTGAAGTTAACTTGGAGTAGGCTAGTGTCTGTAGCGACTTAATATAGTGTGGTGTTCAAATCTGGACTAGGTCCCGGGGTTTTTCTGCATTTGCGGTTTCCTCATTAACAAAATTTCTGGTGTCTGTGTTATTTCTTTTCCGCATTATATTTTTTTATATAATTTAAATATCACAGGTTGTGCGTAGTTCAATCAATTAGATAATCCAACCTTTGGTTGTTGATATAAATTGATTGACACTTGAACATTGATCTTTGGTACTGTTCAAGTTGTTTCACATAATAATCAGGCTCACGGATTTATATCAGTTTGATTTGCTGATTACATTGTGAAACAAAGATAGAACTCTTGGATATATTTTCATTGATTGAGTCTGACTGTCTAGTTGATTCTCTTGGAATTATATTGGAGTTTGTCCATACATATTACCTAAACGAAA
Source organism: Papaver somniferum (assembly GCF_003573695.1). NCBI lineage: Eukaryota > Viridiplantae > Streptophyta > Magnoliopsida > Ranunculales > Papaveraceae > Papaver > Papaver somniferum. The sequence goes on along the minus strand of NC_039367.1, from coordinate 41,131,047 downwards.
TATTGGGTGAGGTTGTTAGACCGCCGCTTTTTCACATGTCACGAACCTCATGATCGTGTCTAGGTTGGAGAAGACCGTAGCAACATCCATGGAGGATAAAGTGTAGTCCCTGAGAAGAAACATGGGCACACAAATAACAACGGTTGTTCAACTCTAGTAATTTAATATGGAAAATGGTAGTTTGGTTGATTTACCTTGATATTCTTCTATATATGACGATGAGACCATAACAATCACAGGTCTTTCCTTTGTTCCATGCGTGTCTATTTTATGGATTAATTTTTCGTTGACTCACCCCATCAGGTTTTCTTCACATTTTTACTACGGGATAAACAATGATGTGTGTATCAAAGAATATGAAATACTACGGTAAGCAGCATTACTAATACTGTAAACATCAGTTGAAATAAAATGGGAAATCATGGAAACATAAATATGAATGCTTTCTTTTAGAGAACAATATACTAAAGGGATAATAGACTCTAGAGGTTTAACTGTCACTGATAATGGACAATATTAGTTGTATTATTGCTAGCATTTGTATTGGAAACAATACTATACCAAAAATTAATAGCATACTGACATCTCCATTTTTTCGTGTTCCATATGGATATGCAGACTAAGTGAAGTGTAAGCCGGTTTAACAAAATTAAAGCATATACGTATCTCAGAACAGATATAGTTCAAACGAAATTATCCTTACTTGGTATGCAATAGTTGATATCCAGTGGTGTCATGGCTTCAAGAGTGATGTCATAAGATTCTTCAACTTCTAGAATCAAATTTTATAATCAAATTTCCATCTGGTTCCTTGCGTACTTTCTCTAATAAAGATACTGCGAAATAGGTAGACCAAATTCGAGTTTAGAAACCTAAATGCCGAAAATCATTCCATGTATTTTAAAATTAAAACCACAATAGAAAGTACGTAAAAAATGTAACCTGGTAAGCTAACAACACTGTTTTTTTCTCCCGAGGTTCCTTCTCTGGGCTCTTCTTCAATATTTTACAGCTATTGGTTTTGTCTACATATAAATGACAAAACCTCAATTTCTTCAAATATCTTAGGTGGCTTCTTATAAATACAGCTAAATTTGAAAAGTTTTATGACTTAAATATATATGTTGTGAAGAACCCACAGTTACATTCATATAAACATTATACGGACAAAAAAATGACGTATGACTTGAATATTACCACAAATATGCCGTAGATTTAAACATTACAACATCTAGCTGATATATCAGGAAAAAAAAAACATAACAACACTCAACAAAGATATAAAGATGGATGTGTTAAAGTTCTATAGACAGTTATGTTAAAAACCAAAGTACAGTGATGTTAACTGAGGAGAATCGATACAACATACCTAAACCTCGTGGGATGGATGATGTAGCCACACCATTAATGAATCAATAGATATTGAAAAAAATAAAATTGTGAATCAAAAATCTAGCCGCTAACCTTTTGATAGCAAAAAAGAAAACCAAATATTTGGAGAGAAATGATCATCAAAGAAGAATAAAAACCCAATGACTCATACTTGTTCTTTTTCGATCTTTTAAACCGATTTATCGATGTGTATGAGCTTATGAGTTGGCGGTCTTATGAGATTATGAAGAAGAAACATTTGTGAGCGAGTATGAGCTTCCATTCCACTCTATTGATTTCCAGGAATTTGAGACGCCTAATAAAGATTCCATTAATTTGACACATTGAATAGGGAATTTTTAATTAGGAAAGAGAGTACAATATGTTGTGTACGTGAGACACTCTCAGGCGTCGGATGAGGGCGTAAAATGTGGGTTCATTTTGAGCCACGATTTATCTTTTGCAGCTTCAAAATAATTAGAGTCGTCGATCGTTGTCGAAGGCCCATCCAGAACCGCCAGACTGGAAAAGAACACATTCGTTTTTGTAAGATAGATATCAAATCTCGTTTGTATACCATGATCACTAGAAACTTATGTGGACATATTAATGGATCTTTTGAACCTCAATCACAATTTATGTTTCTTAATAATGTTCATATTATCAATCCATTGTATCTGGAATGGCGATCTAAGGATCATTTTGTTGGATCTTGCTGGCATCAATGCAATCATTCTTCCTTTCCTTGGCTTCAGAGTTACTTGGAAAAGCTATTGCTAGACAGAAATGGAATCATCTTTCAAATATTTTCACTCGGCATTTCTTTCTTCTCAGCTTAGATCTCAGTTACATTCTATTTAGAGCAATTCTTCTATCTTTGAGTTTCCTCACTAGATTAAGTTTATTTTTGATTCTCTAGCAGAAATGGTGAATCTGTTCCTGATAAAGATCTTGTTATTATGTACTCCTTGTCTAATCTTGGTAGACAATACTCTTTCTTTATTATTATGAAACCATCTCTCTTATTTTTTTAATTGTTTTTGCACTTTCCCAATGCAATGATTGGGTGTTATCTTGTGCATGGATGCACAAGAAATAGATGGTAGCAACGTATATTAAATAACACCGGATTAAAAAGACCATTAGAACATATTTACAGAAATGCCATTATTTTAAAAATTGATCAAAAAATCTAAAAACTTAATATCTTTCAAAATATACACCGGATTTTTATAAAATTTATATATTTTGAAAAGTCATTTAAATTATGTATGTAAAAAGTACAAATAAGAATAATGAATTTTATTTTACGCAAAAAATTTCAGTGCTTTCCAATCTGATATTGGTGAATGAGCCAAATTCAAGCATGTACATGACACATGTGTTCTCACATGATCTTTATTTGAACACACTTTTTCAATGACTAATAGAAAGAACCATCCTGGTCGGATAAGGTCATGTCAGGTTCGGGTGTGGGTGTAACTAAAAACCTATTTTTTTTTGGTAAAACTTCATTTGAACTTTTAATTTATCATAAGAGTATATCGTTACCAAACCTTTTCTTTTTTGGCAAATTTAATGTGCTCTAATGGCAAATCAAACTTGTTTTTCACCGTCTTCGATTCTTCATCAATTTCATCGTCAGCACCTCGACATTGATTCTTTATCAATTGCTTCATCATTAGCACCTCTTTCTAGGGACGAAGCCCGGACTAATTCACATGGGGCCTAAGCTAAAAAAAAGCAAAAAAAGTAAGGCAAACCATAATTAAATGGAAACTAACTTCATAATAACTAGCAAGGACACATGTGCGATGCACGTGCTTGAATTTTTTCTCATCTAACAATACTAAATTTGAAAGTCATAAAAAGAATTTCCTAAAACAAAAATTTACTATTTTATTTGTACCTGTTACATAGATAATTGAAAGAGCTTTTCAAAAATATATAAAAAAAATCCAACGCATATTTTGAAAGATATTAAGTTTTTAAAAAATTTAATCTATTTTTAAAACAATGATATCTACGTAAACATGTAAAAAATGGGACAACTAAGTAATTTAGGGATCTCCTACCAAAAAGAGCTCTTTTATAAGATAAGATTATAGAAACCTTATGGTTTCATTTTTTAACTTGTCAAATACTCCCCCCGTTTCAAAATAATAGGCAGGTTTGTTTATAAATTTACACACAAAAAAAATACTAAAAAAAATACAACTGCACACTGCACATCAGAGTTCCAACAGTGCACATTCACAGCATTTAGAGCAAGTCTTATGGTGGAATCCAAACTATTCCAAGTGTGGAAAAACCATGGAATGTCAAGTCTAATGGCTTCCAAGTTGGAGTCTTCCACAAAAATCCAAGCAAGGTTCCACGATTTCGTGGAAGAGTTCGTGGAATCCATCTGAACGCCAATAAGAATAGCGCTAAACGCTAATAAGAATCGCGCTAAAAAAACTCCATTAAGAATTGCGTTTTTTTTTTATCCGTAGATTTAAAATGAGTTGTTGAAATCTAACGACTGAGAAAAAATCCTCATTCTTAAGAGCGTTTTTTTAGCTCCATTCTTAATTGCGTTTTTTTTGCTCCATTAAGAATAGCGTTTCTACTATTCCACCATTACACTTGCGCTTCCATCCACAGTTCCAAGTGCTGAGGTGGCGTGGAAGATGGATGGATTCCACCATAAAACTTGCTCTTAAGGAGAATTTCCAAGAATTTCCAAGAGTACCCAACAAGCGCTTTCAAGGGAACTCCGAAGAAAATAAAAACCAGTTTTACGCTTGTACTACAACACTTGTGATAAATTTTCATATAAATCTTCTTTTTGACATACTCCCAAAGACGCACACACAAAAAAACATAAAAGAATAAACAATAAGAAACTAAAAAAGAAAAGAAAAAGTAGGTTATAACATCAGGAACACAAAATTTATTTCTTTAATGTTAAAAACACTACATTAAACTAAAACTAACCCTCGTTTAGTTATTTATTTGATCAAATAACAGCGCTTAACTGTTCTTAACCATATCGCGGTGTAGGCGGTAATCAACCATTAAGCCCAGACCCTCGAGTTGAAATCCACCTATTTCAATTGTTTCTTCTAATTGCTTCTTCTCCTTCACATGTTCTATCTCCCCATCAGTCCATCTGAAGTTGACATCAGAGTATAATAATCTCGGAGGTTGCTGACCAAATCAACTTTTGCAAGTCTACCAAGACATCTATATATAATATATATATATAACCTACATAAAGATAAAGAAAGAAAGTTGTATGTAAAGATGATTGCTGTGATGACAACAATGGAATTGCTGCATGAAATTGCAAACCCAAAGTACCGCATTCAGTAAATGGATTCATGTCAAAATTCCAATCATACATAGATTTGATTTATAGTCAGAGATCATCACAACTAAAGAACACCTCTTCTACTTATGGAAGTTGTCTAATCACAAATTTTAATGATGAGGTACACACATGGATCATTTGGAGCAAAGCACGACAAGGTAATAAGTTAATAACTTACCTTTATAAGTATTAAGCAGCCTGCTGAACCTGACGATGAATTTGAAGCATCCAGTCCACATAGCTACTACTTCCAGCAATCTGGTCCTCGACTAGATTCACAAGTAGCAGTAAACCTTCTCTTGGGTGTTCACCCTGCTTTACAAGATGGCAATGCTGATAACAGGAAGGATCCTTCTCTCTTAGTCTTTTCAGTATCGCCATTAGCCTTCTTGATGTATCATTATCTTGCTCCGAAAGGTTAATCTGGGTACCACAAAAGCACACTAAAAGATCAATACGAAGAGTAGCAATTCTACGTAAAAAGAAAAAGACCAGAGCATCTTTACAAACTAGAAGTTAAATAAACCCAAATCACAAGAAAGAAAGAAAGAAAGAAAAAGAGAGAGAAAGAAAACAAGAATCATTAGATAGAAAATGAATTCAGGATCTGCCTTTCTTTCTTGAATTGTATATTATTTAGCTACAATGTGTCATTGTTAAGTATGAAAGTTCTGCAGACTGCAGCAAGGAAAACCATACCTTGGACAGATCAATGAAACCTGATAAATCCACCCCAACTAAATTGTTAGCTATTTCAGGTGATAAAATTTTGCCAAGCCAAATAACAAAGCGGAGTCCATCATCATAAACATAAAGGCCTCTGGAATCTAAGCTCTCTGAAGCTAAAGGTAATTCCTTCAAGTGACTCGCCAAATTATCAGCATTTGCTGGTCCCTGTAAACATAAATTGATGTGATGTAGGGTGAGATTTACAGCATTCAAATATATAAAAAGGAAAATGCAAAATCTAATATGCTAGTTCTACCTTTGCAAGGTGCTCATCAATGCGAATTAAGTTCGGATAGAGAAGCTTTAGCAGCCTCGAAGTAGGCAATGTCATCATGGTATAACCAGCTGCAGAACGTTCGTCAAGCTGGGCATCACCAAATCCTCCACGAAGAGGTACAGATTTACACAACGCCAACCCATATAGAGGTAAGAGTTTCAGTGATTCAGGATATATCATCTTTCCGCCTAAACGATGCTGCACAGCATATAGATTTCGGTATTCCCTCAAGGCTTTGACAATCTTCAGTTGCACAGAATGACGTGCATCTTCTAGTTTATATGATAAAGCTTTCTCAATGGCTGCAAGAGTGTAGCTTGTTTAAGAATAAATAAATGCCAGAGGAAAAGATCATATTCAAGACTTGACCGTCATATATATGAAAAGAGCTTTTAAATTCTACCCAGCCTACTAAACACAGATACTATAGCACCAGTGTCAGCCTGGCGGTACATCTCTCCAAGGTCAGCTACCACCGGTGCTGCAGCTGTATGGACCCTGATACGCCTCTCTCCCGTAGAAGAAGTATATCTTTTCCTCGCTAAGGAAACTTCAGTTAGCATTAATAGATATTGAAGTTTTAAACATATGAAACTGACTACCTTGAAATCAGGAGGAAAAAAAACATGAGGAAACCAGAGGAAAGCGTAGTTCGATAATTTTGAATAATTGATGAAAAAAACATGTAACAATCATATACGAACTTCTATCAGGAAAAAAAAAATTAGGAATTTTTTTCTTCTAATATAGCGATGCATTCCAAAATTTAAATCCAGGCGACAAAGGATACAGCAATGCAACTTGGAAATATACGGTTTGATTTGTCAGTAGATTCTCTTCTAAAGATAACTGCATTGCAAAGGCTTTATCCGAATCAACAGCTGGAAGTGCCAATAAGTCTGTCGACCTTAACATAAAGTGTCCGTGATACGTGGTAAATCGTACTCCTGAAGAAAAATAGCACTTCTCTTAAAAAACCGTCATTCATCATCTATGCAAGCAATGAGTTTCAATACACCCATAAAAATCAAAGTTGAGAAACATAAATGTGTGAACTCGTCAATTGACCTTTTCCACATCTTATACGCATGACGCTTTCCCAAGCAGTTTCCCTCGTAAGGTCCCTAGCTAACTCATAAGTCAACTTCTCTTTGTGAATACCTGCTTGAAAACTTGGATAGTAGTATACCTGGCCACCAGTATACTTTGCTAGTGTTCCTATATATAGGAAAAAAGGAATGTTATTAAAGAAACAACTTAAGAAAATTAAAATACATTACTTCTAATACAAAGTATACCTAAGGAAGCCAAATCGGTGTACTTGTCACTGAAAGCATATACATTCACACCAATCTGGAACTTAGTAAGATCAGCAGCCATTTGCTTGTAAAAAGGATCTTCTGGTATTCTCAAGGCATGTTCCTTATCTGTTCCATAAACACGAAGATCATCGCCACGTAATCTTAACCGGCCAACACCAAGAGTTGGTAGTGTTGTTTGAAAGATCAAAAGCTTTCCCCCAAGTCGGTTCTGTTAAAACGAGCAGCGATGGAGGTTGGCATGATTTAATATATTGGTAAATTACATGTCTTAAAGGCTTCAGAAACATAATACAAATCCAATTGAAATGGATATAAAGAATCAATTAGAAAAATAAATCAAAGTTGTGCATCTAAGCAAATAAGTAACTCACCATAACCATAAATGCTGCTTTCAGTGCTGGCCCAAACGCGGATTCCACATTTACATTGTCCAGAAACATGGCTGGCAGGCTATCTAGGAACGAATCCACCACGTGTCTGGATTCAGACAAGTTTACAAGGAGATCATCTGGCAATGGTACAAATATATCATCTAGATCTGACACTATCATCATTTGGGGCTGCGTCAGGGATGACTGGCACAAGGAAAGGGTGGAATACGTCATAAGCTGGACTAAATTGGGAGACTAGCCTAGCCACTATAATCAACATTGGAAAGAAACACCATATCATATCATACTAATTTGGAAACTTGCCTTCATATTGTAGAAATGCAATGTGCTGTCATAAGTTATAAAACCTATCTGTGTCCTTGGGGAGCCAGGCAGCTCATCCAAACAAGACTTTATGGTCTTCGCTACAACCTGCCAAAGAATAATAAAGATCAGGAATTCACCAAGGCTCAACTTAACCAGGATAAAGAACATGTAAAACTTACTCATAATCTTTTTCTGATATGCCAATTGCAAATAAATAGTATAAGGAATAACTAGCGAAGCCAATCATAATCTATACCATGCATCAGCAGTGAACTAACTATATGCAAGTGCACGGAAAGTGAAGATGCAAGGGGGACTTTGGTGGTTCAAATCAAAACAATCCTTCAGAGAATTTTCCATACCTCGAGCATACCGGATTTGACTGCAGAAATTGATACATCTATGAGGAAAAAATATAGCGGCGGCATTGGAGGTCGCACCATGTATTCGGTTGGAGCAACAAAATCTACACTACCCTTCGTCAGTTCAGGGCGTTGATCCATATCAATTCTTCTACCACTAGCATCCAGATGAGCAAAATATTCACCGGGAACTGAAAAATTGGAGTCAAATAGCTTAGCTTTCAGTCCTACCTTTCCGACACTTGAAAATTGATGAAATGGAGTTGATTCCTCTCTTACAAGAGTACAATAAATAAAATAATAATTCTAACAAAAACAGACTACCACAGCTACTTGTTATTTTTAAATAACTTTTGCCAAAATTCTAAAAGATGAATAAGAATGGCTTATTGTGTGTCTACCATCATTATTAAAAGCACACATGTTGCAGCGCCACTTCCGTCCTGCATCCATAAATTGCACATATGGATTGACATATGTGCGGCATCTCCTACAACGAATAATGCCAGTGGGTCCAAAATTGACTATCGGCACTTCCTCCTGAGACAGAAAGTAAAAAGCTAAAGGAAGGTAGTTGCATATAGAAAATAGTAACTAACACAATGCATCTCTAATAATCAAAGAAAACAATCCAACTCACTGACCCCTTTTGGAGCTTCAGCAAGAGGATGAACAACTGCTCCAAGAGGCAAATGCCACCTCGCAAGAAGTGATTGGGAATTTGGCATTGCACTAGTTGTGAGCCGAAAGTACCTAGAAGCACAATTCATGGGGTACATTCCAACAGGGGATGTTGGCTCAGCATCACCATCTAACGGTCTTGGCAGTGATCTGTGATCAATTCCAGGGTCCATTAATCCTGGAGCAGATCCAACAGATAGCGAGCGGAACTCCTCTACTAAGTCTGGAAGACCCCCTACAGGAGGACCTACACCAGGATGTTGCAATGAATTTGTGTGAGCTGCATGAGGATTAGGTGGTCCATAAGCTAATGGGCGACCAAGAAAACCAGGACTTTGCACCGGTGGAGGACCTGGAGTTGCTGGAGTTGCTTGCCTATAAGGATATCCATATACATTTGGCCTTGCTGAGGGAAATGATGAATCTACAGCGGACGGGGGAGCACTCCCTCTTTGAGTCGGATAACTTCCACTTTGAAGTTGAGGTGGAGGTGCCATAGGCATTGATGAAAGCTGGGGCTGTGAGTGAAACGGAGAATGTGAGGGCTGAAAAGCTTGTCGACCTCCAGAAGGAACAGTGGGAGCGGGTAATGTTGATTGACCAGCAGGTGGGCCACCGAATGGAGACATAGGTGGTGCTGGTGGTGTAATCTGTGGTGTCGAAAAACGTTGATAAGGACCTACATTAGCTGAGACTTGTGAAGGTGGTGCATATGGACCATTAGGCATAGCTGCAGGTTTTCCATGGAAATTTGTAGGTCCGGAGGATGAATAAGGCATTGTTGGAACAGGAGCAGGAGCCATAGATGAGGTTGTGGGTCTTCCAGGGAAATTAGGAGGTCCAGGCATTGTCGGAACAGGGGCAGGAACCATAAGTGAAGCTGCAGGTCTTCCAGGGAAATTTGGAGGCCCGGGCCTTTCATTTCCCATGGGGGGCTGCATTTTACTCGTATAATTTTATAACTTATCAAAGTGCCATCTTCCAAACCTGCAACATCAAATACGGCATCTGTAAAAGCTCAGCATAAGAATCATAAGAGTACATTATCATGATAAGCTCAGACTTCATAGTATATAAGTTCACTGCATCATATTGGATGTACAATGCTAAACACAATATTGAACATCAAGCAACTGCACACATCTTACAGACGGTTGCAGCTTTAAAAAACAGATTAGAAGAATCTTGACCCTCACAGTCCCTCCAGCTAACAGTATTAGGTCTGTGATAGTATGACTAGGAATCAGAATTTAGTTCTTTAAGTCCTTATTAACAGCTTGCACTTGGCCTTTCTCAAAAATAAATGCTTAACAAGATAAGGAGTATACTTGATGACAACTAGAAACAACAATTATCTGCAATATCTGCCATCATACTGAGATTTAACACTGTTCAAGAACCAGCCACAACAACATTTTCACCATTAAAGCAATCCAGCAAACTATGTCCTTTATACCTAGAGTTTCTTTATCCCGAAATGTTTTGTAGTTGTAAATCAGGAAACGTATAAACTTACAGAAATTACCATGTTATAATTCTCGATTCCTGTATTATAAAACTAAAATCATAGAGTTAAAGTGGTTCTCATTGCAGCATTCTTCTAGTACGTCAGCAAAAACGTGCTTATATACTATAATTGCATATTAGTCAAAGATTTGATGCAAATCTTCGCATACTGCACTTCCTTGCATACTAAATTCTTTAACTTTAAGGTATAATCTGGTTATCAATCCATTGAAACAAAATAAAGTTGAGCCAGCTAAGTTTACAATTTTATTTTCATTGCTTAAATAATGGCATGTATATCGGCATCATCTCATTGGCACTGGCCATACTGCACACATAGCCTTGCTTCAAAAACCTAGAGATATCACTTTGGCAACGAGGACTGTAAGTTCTAATATGCATAAATCAGAATTAACACATGGATAGTATCTCACATACAATAAATCAATAGTATTACTTACAGATCTCTCATAAATGGAATATTTCATCTCAGTTACATTCCCCAATAAAATATTGACAATTTTAAATTTTTGCGAGAAAGCTAGAATTTTCTGATCGGAATTAAACATTGAGCAATCATAAAGGTCAAATCTTTTATTGAAATCTGAATACAATGTTCTCTAAAAATCACTCATCAAATCAGACGGATAATTCAGACAATCAAGTAACTAGAGACTGAAATCTAAAACAAGATTAGAGATTTAATGATCTCAATAAATAGTATAATTCATAATCCATCAAAAACAAAAACAAAAAAACCATTTGAAAAAACTGAAATCTAAGTGCCTGATTCACTTACCTGAGGTTAATAAAATATATATGTATCAGATGATAAGTTGTTCGTTCAAAAACCCTAATAATTAAGCAATAGAGCGAGAGAAAGATTTTCTGAGCAATCGAAGAGGAAGAGTTTGATTTCTGCAGAGGTCTTCAAAGAGAACACGATCTGGGTTAGAGAGAGAGACGGAAACTTGTTTAAGTTTCTTTTGTTCAGAATTCTATTCTAGTTCTGAATTTAGAATAGAAATTTGATTTTTCAACCCAAATTCTAACATCCTAACTATTATTACAACCAGCACGATCTTCGTTCTGAGTCGGGCCGTTCTCAACGGACAAATAGTTATGGAAAGAATATCACCGGGCTATTATCAGCTGTCCGAATAATTATGGCTGGGCGGAGGCGAGTTAGAGCTGTCCTTTCAGGCATGTTGTTCTATTGGGCTTTTCCATCTTTATTATGCCAAGTGAAAACTACAGCCACATCCATTTTTCAGATTTTGGACACTGTGAAATCCGCCGACAAAAAAGCTCAGGCGCGCATCTATTTTTTCGGTCAAAAATATTCTTAAACCCAGATTTTTTAGAATTTTGTTTCCGTTTTTTTAACAGTTTAATCTCCTCTTCTCTGTATCTAATAATTTCATAATCCAAACCAAAACCAAATTGTCCATCAAAATCAGATTCAGAAGAATCCATAAACTCTAAATTCCTTTTCTTCTTTTTGCAGTTCTGTAGTTTACCATTGTTGGCGGTGGTGTTGATGGTGTAAAGTGGATTTTGATCTTCTCAGCCTGCTGGTGATGATGATGTTGTTGATGACTGTGAGTGCAACTGCTAGTGTATGATTCTTCTGAATCTGATGTAGCTGGAGCTGACCTCTTCTTCTTTGAGAAATCCTTTGAAGTCCCAACAATATGAATTGAAAAATCAATCAATCAATCAACCAATTCAATTAAGCAAAGCACATTGAAATTCAAACAAAACCCATGAAAAAAAATTAAGCAATTGATTGTTAACTTGCAGCAAAGAGAACAGAATCTGAAGGAATCAAGAAGACTACGCTCACAGACTTCACAAGTAAACAGGGAACTAGACGGAAGTCACAGAACCAGGTTTCCTAGGCCTAATTATTATTTGTGTCTTCCGGATCAGGTGTGATTATATACAACACTTTGTAGGTTTTGGTTTTGGGTGACTACTACTTTCTCCTGCTAGTCTTTCATTTCTTTTATGAGACATTGTTCAAGAAGAACTAAGCTACTGTTTCAGGGTATTTAATGGTATACTGTTAGAACTAAAAATGAGAGGAACTAAGCTTAACAATGAAACGTATGGAACTAGAGCAGTAATTTTTGTTTGAGCAGATATAAATTAAAACAGCGGATTCAGTCATTACCTTTGTTGCTAGAGCAGATGATGACGGACATTATATACATTTTATTCATTATGTTCCTTCAATATCAACGTTTTGAGTTATGAATTAAAGGTCGTAGGGATATTCTGTACACACTTATCCCTCGGATCATTTCATTTTAAGAGGCATGATGTGGCATGATGTCTATCCACGTGTTGACAACAACATTACATGAACAACATCTGTCATCCATAAGTACCATATGCTCTACTCCTCATGCACTGGCTAGCTACTAATGTGGCGTGGTGGGAGCCGGGAGGAATTCAAGAGCTCATGTGTGTAATTGCATAGATTAATGATTTGTTTTACTCTGTCGTGGCCAAGTTTCAAATAAAATAAGCACATTAACAGCTTAGGTTACTGTATTATTTTAATAAACTGACGAGATTACAAGTCAACACAATTTTATGTTGAAACAAGAAGTTAACACAATTTTATCTTTAATGAATCAATAAGACTACGCTCACAGACTTCACCAGTAACTTGGGAGATGACGGTCTAAGAAAATTAAGTTATTGATTGTTACCTTGCTGTACAGGGAACTGATGTCACTGCCAAGGATTTCTGAAGCTTGAATCTGAGATGCTGAGCTTGGTGTGAGTTGGTTGTGCTGCAGGTGTTATGCATCTAAAAAAAATTGTTGCATAACTTGTTATGCAGTCCCGAAAATGGTTGCATAACACGTTATGGAGCTATTGTTGTAGGTGGATGACAAATTATGCAGCCTTTTTTTTTTGCATAACTTATTATGCAGTACAAAGAATGGTTACATAACACGTTATGAAGCTACTTTTTGTTAGTATTGAAAACAACAAAAAACAAGGCTGCATAACACGTTATGCACTTATAATAATATCTGCATAACATGTTATGTTGTCAAGAAAATGGATGCATAACCTGTTATGCATTCGAAAATATGATTGCATTATGCATCGAGAAAATTGTTGCACAATGTTTTATGCATCGAGAAAATAGATGCATAACCTGATATGCATCCGTAAATATGGATGCATACTGCATTATGCATCAATTTTTTTATGTACGCACTAAAATCAACCAAAACAATGGTTACATAACTTGTTATAGATGCATAACTTTGTTATCCAAATGCATAATTTGTTATGCAGTGGAGAAAATGGTTGCATAATTCGTTATGCATCTGCATAATGTTTTAAGCATCTTTTTTGGTGGCTACATAATGGTTATGTATCAAGTTTTCAGAAATTTTGCCTAAAATGATGATCACCTCTGATTTTTTCGTGGAAAACAAAAATTTGATATTCTTGTTTGTACTCGTTGCGGAGCTCTCTTAAAAAGATTTCCAACGATATAAAATTTGTAAAATTCCAAGGCGCGGATTTTTAGATATGTTATATTCAAGTTGCGTTGCCAATTATACCCCTGATGCATAACCCGTCATGCGATGCATAATCCGTCATGCAGACATTTTTAATAATTTCATATAATTATGGGTGTCACGGAACTAAAAATTAATTGTGGGCATGACAATAAGAATATTATTTTTTTTGGGTCTGCGCCTAGTTTTCCCTTATGCCAAAGAAAGTTCATAACTAAATCAATTAGTTTTCTTAAGGGTTATTTAACGTTGTGAAAACTACAGTCAAACCCATTTCTCAGTTTTTTTCCACTGTCGAACCCACGGCTAAAAAACTTCGCGTTCGCACCCTTTTATGGAGGAAAAATTAGGCGCAGGTCCATATTTTCTGAAAATATGCTTTCGTTTTTAGATTTGTGTTTGTTTATTTTTTCAGTTTTCGATCATTTGATTTTCTCGGTCGGATGAGCTGAGAGTTCGATTTCTTATCGAATCAATTGAAATTATCTCTAGGTTTTCCTCCAATCTTGTTCTTGTTTTACCATCGGGGGATACTATTTAGTCGTCTTCTTAGATTTTCTGAAATTAAAGTGATGGATCGAGAGTTAAAGAGATGATCTTTTTAAGAGAATAGACACGGAATTGAAGCTTAGATGGACTCAGAGTTTGGGTCCAATCTGTTTGTTTTCAGTTTTTACCGAGGAAATACAGGGAAGATGGGTTGCTGAACTGCCATTGATTTTGGTAGTAAATTGACGAAGATTGAAAATGTTTGTGTGTGTGTGTGTATGTGTAGAGCAATGGGTTTTGTGCGAATCTGAATGAAATTGCAGGGAAGGACTGATTTGTGCGGCTTCCACAGTGCAGCCGTTATCCAACCATTACAAGTTTTCCAGACGCACTACAACTGTTTGACGAAATGCTTGAACCACAGGTATGTCTTGTACCAATCAGTTTACATCACCTTTCTTTGCGCTACCTAGGTTCTAGCCATGGTACTGATGGGTATTTGCGAAGGGTCAAGAAATAATTTTGAAGGCAGGAAGGAAATGAGTCAGGGGTTCGAGTTGGTCACAGTTTTGTACAAGTTTCTTAGGCTTGAATTCAGCTAAACAACTCCGTTATTGCCATCGATATTGCAGATGAACAGAAGAGATTTAGGCTTCATTACTGATGGTTAGCCATGATATCTGGTGGGTGTTTCAGATGGGTTCAACTGCATACAAGGAGTGTTAAAAATTTAATCTGGTTTGGATGAGAAAGCAGTGAAGAGACCAACAGTTGCTTATGCTGTTGTAGCATGGTTCAACGGCTGTGTATGATGCGTGTCTGGCACTAGATAGATTGCAGATTTAGAAGTCGACAGGAAAAGGAAGTCTGGGTATCAATTTGTTTCAGTTCAAGAAAATAATATCTTGCCCAGAAAACAGCCAACAGATGGTGGCCTTGCCGTTAGTTTAGGGTGTTGAAGGGCTGAGATTTGGAGGCCATCAGGGTTTTGAAATGTTGGGGTCTTGACCAGATACGAAATTACAGGTGCATGGATATAAAAAGGAGGCGCAATACACTCACAGGGATCATCTCATACCCCCTTCAATTGTTCGCATCTTCAACAGAGAGCCTCATCCATCTCACCTGCATAACTGCATCACCTCGAAATTGGTTGCATAACACGTTCTGCAGCTTTTTTTTTTTTTGCATAACTTGTCATGCAGTCCAGAAAACGGTTGCATAACACGTTATACAACTACTTTTTTCTTAGTATTGAAACCAACAAAAAATAAGGCTGCATAACTTGTCATGCACCTACAATAATATCTACATAACATGTTATGCAGTCGTGAAAATGGATGCATTATGCATCCAAAAATATGACTGCATAATGCATTATGCATCGAGAAAATTGTTGCACAATCTTTTATGCATCGAGAAAATAGATGCATAACATGATATGCATCCGTAAATATGGATGCATAGTGCATTATGCATCAATTTTTTTATGTACGCACTAAAATCAACCAAAACAATGGTTACATAACTTTGTTATCCAAATGTATAATTTGTTATGCAGTGGAGAAAATGGTTGCATAATTCATTATGCGTCTGCAGAATGTGTTATGCATCTGTTTTGGTGGCTGCATAATAGTTATGTATCAAGTTTTCGAAAATTTTGCCTAAAATGATGACCACCTCCGATTTTTTCGTGAAAAAAAAATTTGATATTCTTGTTTGTACTCGTTGCGTAGCTCTCTTAAAAATATTTCCAACGATATAAAATTTGTAAAATTCCAAAGCGCGGAATTTTAGATATGTTATATCCAAGTTGCGTTGTCAATTATACCCCTGATGCATAACCCGTCATGCGGATGCATAATCCGTCATGCAGACATTTTTAATAATTTCATATAATTATGGGTGTCACGGAAATAATTATGGGTGTCACGGTACCTAAAATTAGTTGTGGGTCTGACAATGAGAATATTTTTTTTTTGGGCCTGCGCCTAATTTTCCCTTTAACGTTTGGTACCTAGCAAAGCTTTGGTACCCAATATTCCAAATATTAAGGGTTGGTACCTTGATTTGTTATTGACTGTCTGGTCAAACACTTGATTTAACAGACTGTTAACCAAATAATCAAAGTAAATAATAAATGATAAATACTTAACGACGTTAACTGACCTTTAATATTTGACTTATTAGAAGAAATTGGGATCAAACTGATTTGATTGGAAGGTTAGAAGTATATTGATTTGACGGACTACAATGAAATGATTCAGATACTATTATCGAGTTCTTACCGCGACAACCAGACTCTACTTAACCATCTCAACTCCATTATCTTAGCACCATCACAGCCAAAACTGACTCCTTGCTTGCTTGAACTTCTACTACTCTTCCTAGTCGAACCAATTCATCGGAACCATATTTTATAAAAAGAACTCGTCTCTCATGCATTTTTACAAACACATGAAGTGTGTGAATCTAGTAACCAAGAGATATCTATGTTGTTGATTTCTAAGCCAACCGCATCTCCTTCCCTGCAATTAATCATGAATTCAAGACAAACCCATTCATTTTAATTATCACATATCATAAATTTCTTCTTTAATCATTCAACATCAAAAACCCCAGCAGTAACTCCATCTTCCACTTCAAGGCTCATAAATCTTCCGAGCATTCCTTCCCATTCATCTTCGTATTACTTCTTTGTTATTTATAACCTCAAACCGCTAACACATTTCTCTGCCAATTACATATCCACTTCAAACACATTCTTCTTCTTCTCGCAACATCCATCAAACCCATTTCTTGTCTACGCATCAACTTTCGAAACCTTTGAAAATCAATGGCAGCATTAGCAGCTACTACATCTTTACTTTCTTCTCTATCACCAATTAGAATCTATCTTAGGACCTTCAAACTTAACCATAATTCCCATGGCATCAACGATTTCTTATTCTTTTCTCGACATCTAGTAGAACAGAAAGAGAGAAATAAATGGATTTTAGTATAATCGGGAATTAATGCTGAATCTTGAACAAAACCAGTAAAAGAATTAAGCAGTTAATGAAAAGAAAGAGATGAATCCCGAGATACCCGAGACACGCGTACTCTAACTTGACGTTAAGAAAAATCTGATAATTGGTATAATTTATAGGTCTAATCATGTAATGACCATATTCTGTTATGGAAATATTAATTTGGTTCACTCAACAGTTTGACCAGACAGTCAATTACGGGTCAAGGTACCAAACCTTAATATTTGACATGTTGGGTACCAAAGCTAGGTGTTGGACATTTGATGGGTACCAAACGTTAAATAACTCTTTTCTAAAAGTTTTTTTTGGGACGGAAGCAACCCACCATCAATTGGAGTTCTATTTGCCAACCTACCAAAGTGGAAGGTCTTGCTATTAGAGACACTGACGTTACTGTAGTTACCTAAAATCAGTGAGAGGCTAAAGTAGGATTCTAGAGTTTCTGAAAGTGAGTTATGGGAGGTTGAGCACAAACAGTCTTCGCCTAAACTGCGCACATTGGGCATCCAAAGTCTGCTTCAATCACCGGAGAGGTTAGGACTAGTCTTCGGGAGGGAAGCATATGAAGAGAGATATCAGAGAACTTGTAATTCCTCTGAGAGTTTATGAGAATGTTGTGTGTTAGCTTGGAGAAATAAAGGACCTATTTATAGCTAAATACTCTAATCTCAGTTCGGTGAAGATATGGATTGCTTGTCCTGTAGAGCACTTCTTCTGTCGCTTTAGGAATAGATAGAGATAAACTAGGTTGAGTTTATCTCTTCATTCCACCACCTTTTCTCTCTTACGTGGTAAGAAATAGACCGGGTATTTCTCATACGTGTCGTAGACCGCCAGACCAAAACCCTAATTGATATCCCCCCATTTGTGTAAAGCTGAGTCAACTTTGTGATGATGTATTGAGAGGGAGAAATATTAGCTTTAGCCGATTTGGCCAGATAGAGAGATATTCTCTGGTTTGTGAGAACGACTAGGATGAGTCATGTTAGAGCATTGCTCGGTCGAACTCACAAGTGTTGTTATCTCAAGCTTGTTGTCAAAACTATATCATGATTTCTATTCTACAATTAGTTAAGTCTCGGATTAGGATAAAAATATAGTTGAGAAATAGTGGATCACGGCAGTCATCATTGCATTCGACCGTTTGAAGGTGAAGATCAACCGAAGCTTTTGGAGAACTTCATCAACAAAAGGTAAGTGAAGACTGAGCCACCTATTTCTCAAGTTATATTCGTTTTTTATCATTGAGACGATGTCGCATAACTAATTAGAATGTTATGCATAAATAAGAATTTTGAGACAAGTTTATCTTGATAATTTGTTCTCGAAATATAATGACTAAGCTTAATGAACATTTGTTCATACTTGATGAATTTCAGTTAAGTCTGTAGTGTGGGGCCGACATGACCATATAGAGACACTAGCCTACTACCATGGCTCTAGCCATCCTCTGAGTCAATTGTGTTTGTATTGTGGGGCCGACATGACCAGTGTATCTCGAAAGGATGTTCTAGGAGTCTGTCAAAATGTCTTAGAGGCAGAATAACCAGCGTATCTCGCGGGGATGTCCTAGGAATTATTCAGAAGCCTTAGTAAGTCGAGACAGAGTCTAGAGTAGACGTGAACAGTGTATCTCGTGTTGTTGTACTAGGAATCAGTCATTAATCTCAAATAGGGTGAGTCGTGCTTACCGAAGACATGTTGTCTCCGCTCTGGGTCATAAGGTCGTCGGGGACGTATCTACAGAGCCTACATGACCAGCAGTATCTCGTCGAAATATTATATTTAAATGCAAAATGTTCCCCGGCAACGGCGCCAAAAACTTGGTGGGCCCGGAGATATGTATAAAATTAAGCGCAATGAAAACGCGGGCCTACAGTAATACCGCAAGTGCACGGTCGTCGGTTGTAGCTCGTGCAAGTACGGGTCGATCCACAGAGATTGGGAGTGTTTTGTGTGTTTAGCTATTTGGGCTCTAAATTTCTATTGGGCTCTAAATTTGCTTTGGGCTTAGTGGGTTTGTTTGTAATGATGAAGTGCTTTAGGCCTTGGGCCTTTGAATTGAACTGAGCCTTGGGCTTTGAGTTAGGCTTTTGGGTTAAGCTTTTGGGTTAAGCCCACAGTTGATTGAATTGGGCCTCAGTTATGTACACAGTAGACTGGGCTTAACTTCACCCAATGATGAAATGGGCTTCAACTTTTGGTTCAAACCTGGGCTTCAGTTTGTACAAACAATGGACAGTGGGCTTAGAACTGAGCTTGGGCTTTTGGGATTGTTGTGAGCCAAGCTCAGTTGCAGCAGCAGCAGCAGCAGGGGAAGGGGAGCAGCAGCAGCAACAGGGTTGCAGCAGCAGCAGCACAAGGCAAAGAAGAAGGAAAGCAGCAGTACTGCAGCAGCAAAGCTGGAGAAAACAGCAGCAACAGCAGCAGCAGTACAAGGAAAGCAGCTGCACAAGCACTGAGTAGCAGGGTAGGGAAGCAACAACAGGGCAAAAGCAACAGCACAAGGGCTTCTGGCTTAGTAGCAAAAGAGGAGTGTAAACAGTGGCTCTAGGCCAAAGATGGAAGCAAACCAGAGAACAAAAGAATGGCAAAAACAGCAAAGATTAAACAGACTAAAAACTAAACAGCAAAAGAAAGATGACAATGAAGAAAACAGTGTGAACAAGATAAATGAACCAAGGCCTAAGGCCAAGGGCAGGGATGTGGAGAAGAAGTAACAAAGCAAAGCTAAGGCATTCATCTAGAGTGGGAAGAGAACTAGCTTGCTCATTGTCACTAGTGAGCACTAGTTTCTCCCCACTACTCAATCAACACAATGCACCTAAGCATACAAAAATGGAATGGCAAGATAATCAGCTTGCTATGAGCACTGATTTCTTCCATTACTCAATCAATTCAGTGCTTCAAAGGTTTCTAGCCTAGCATTCCATTAAACTAACAGTAGTGAACTAAACATTAACATTACACAAACATCAACAGGAACATGCACATTTAACAGGAACATCAACAGAATATGAAAACAAGCACATTAACAGGAACATTAACATTACAACTAATGGAGAAATTGAACAATACACAGAACATGGAAAAACATGGATAGCAAACACATGAATTGAAAACATGATGAACTAAAACTGAATTTGGAATTAAAATTGCAAATTAAAATTAAGTCTACAAATACAGAACAGGGAATAAAAATCTACCCAAGAGGAACTGGCTAGTCCAGCCCTCATGGGGATACACTGGCTAGTCCAGAGATAATCCATTACACCCACCACAGTCCCCTTTTTATACCCAATTACATGATTAGGGTTTACACCCTTTTCACCCAAAAATCCCCAAAACAGTAGACATTAGGGTTCTACCTAATGTGACAGAAAATCACAGTTAAATTCAATTACCTACCCTATATCACCCACTTTATCTTCTCCATGCTCTATCTCAACCTAATTAGGATTTATGTAAAAACCCCCAAATTGACAGAACTAGGGTTTGGTAAATTCTTACCCAAATTGATGTGATTTGACGAGTTTTTCTTCGACCCATTCTTCTCCTTGGTCCTCTGTTCCATTCTCATGCTTCAATTACTACTCGAGACTCACCTATTTGACTGATTTCTCACCTAGGGTTTCAGAGAAAAGAATGGTGAGAAATCAGTGAAATAGAGGGCTAGAGAGAGGGGTATTAGGTGGTTTAGGTAATATGGGTGGTTGTGATGATGGTATGGTGGTTGCATGATGGTTGTAGCAGGTGAAGAAGGTGCTGGTGATGATGGTGGTGCGGCAGGTGAAGAAGGTGGTTCTGCATAGGGAGGTGAGGGAGGAGAGGTCGATATGGGTTAGGGTAGGGGCTGTTTGTTTGAGGTCTAGGGTTCGGGTGCTCCAGTGTGTGGCGGCTTCATCGATTTTTGATGTTCAGCGAGACTAAGCCGTGAGATGTGGAGCTGGTAGGTAGATCGGACGGTGATGCGGAGGCAAGCGAGGAGCGACCGTCGGATGAAGGGATACAACGAAACGAACGGTACTTGATGGAGTTAGGTACTGTAGTGTAAGGCGGAGATATCAAACTTCGATGAACAGCAAGGGAGCAACCGTTGGATTCAACTACCATCTAATCTGAAGGCTTGGAATTTCAGCGCTGTGGTGCTTGGCAGAGACTTCAGATTTTGATGCTCTATGAAGGAGCGACCATCGGATGCTTCTGAGAACTGATCTGATGGCTGAGAACGGAGGCGTTTTTGTGTGTAGAAAATGAGGTTGTGCGCACCATTCTTCGCGGCTTCCTTGCGTGATTTCTCCCGGCTTTTCACTACTTTTCTGCTCTTTTTGCTCCGCAAGTCATCCAGACTTTATTTATTACCTAAAAATGCAAAATTAATTAATAAAAATATTTATTCTCGAAAACAATGAAAATACAGAATATGGGATAAAATGTAGAATTAATGCATAAAAGATGAGTTAAATGCCAACAAAAAGGGATAGATATATACAATATTTGGCACTCATCACTTTATTTTTCTTTGGCATGATATAGGCTGTGATTTTACCTAGTTATATTAATGTATTGATAGAGAGAGAGACGTGTATCCGGTTCCGCTTTTGGAAATTATGAGCTCCAACTTCCCTATGTGAGCTAAAATCCCTTTATTTTCTCTGAAATTTCGCCTTTATGGATTCTGTTTCAATCATGTTGTTCTTTGAACACTTATATAACTTAATATTCACATTTATGAAGCCATTGGGATGATTATAGGAGTGCTTGATCGGTCCCTGTCATGTTGGATTCTCCTTCTTTAAAAAATACTCAAAATTGTGAAATAAGGGTATTTTGGTCAAAATCCCTTATGAGCTTGTTTTTGTTGAAGGGTTGTGATAGAAAATGGTTAAGAAGAACCCATGAGAGACGGAGTGAGAGAGATTTGGCTCCTTTCTTTTTTAGAGAAGTCCCTTTTCTTTATCAAATTCTTGGAATTAGGGGGTCAAAACCCTATTTCTCTTCAACTTTGGTGCTTCCGAGAAGTTCCGAGAAGTTCCGAGAGAATGAGTGACATCCCAGTGGATTGGGAGCACATCCATGCACGTGGGACGGGCTTGGACGCGGTTTGGAGAGGTTTTGGAAGAAGGGAAACCCTAGGTTTCCTTATTTGAGCCAAATTCCTTTAATTTCCTCTTTTGACTCTAATTCCCTTTCCTTTTGCTTGATGGATTCCCTTTTGGGATAGGCTTGAAAATAAAACTAGTTTCTCACTATTTTGGGTGTTTGTCATAATACTTCAGTTTTGAGAGACTTGTGTAAAATGGTTGTAAACTCTTGATACGGACTCCGATTTGAGTCGTCGGACCCAACTTTGAAATATAATAGGATAAGATTTCTAATGAAAAAATAATGACTCGATTCCGAGTTCGTTTGGCCAATCAAATCCATGTATACTTTTGCTTTCATAAATCCCGTATAAAATTTCAGGAGTTTTTCAGATTGCACTTACTTTAGTATCGGGGCCACAAATCCTAGTTCGTTTATCCAATTGAGGCTCCCATTTTGATATGTTGTACTAGAGACATATGGGAACATATTTTCTCAAATAGTACCGCAAAATTCCTTTCGGATTATCACCGGTCAGCAAGTTTCCCTGCTGCAAAAACCCTAATTGCAGGAGAAATCCTTGCGTTTCTTGAATTCCTGGCGCGTTCCGACACTTGAGCATGACCCTTGGAGTATTGTGACTTCATTATATTCTTTATCTTAGTATAAGACGTGATTTTGGTCCCTTTAAGTCGGAGACCCGCCCGCGGCATGAATATATGCTTTTACCCTTTGTTGTACAAAACGTATTTTTTGTGGCTCTTTTAGGAATATGGGTTCGAACAAAACCTATGAGTATCTTTGAGGACATGGATTAACTTTCTTAGGATTAAAATAAAGGTAGGATCTCTAATTATGATGGTATATTTTGTCTCTTGCTTGTTAGGCTTGATATATATTTCTTAAATCCAAACCCAATTTGCTTCGTATACATACCTTCATACCTTCACATTTCGTTATATTTCGTTTGTCTCCATGTTTATTTATTCTCTTAGTGCACTTCTTTTAACTCCTCTCTTGTTTGTAGAGTCACATGAAAATCGGGATTTTTATGCAAACAACTACTCTTCATGGTGAAAAGGAATTTTACTTTGGTAAACTGAGGATGAGGCGGGCTTCAACAATTTTAGAGGGCCTTCAGAAAGAGATTTCAGGTTCAGAGGGACCACCGACCGACCTGAAGGTGATTTCATGGGATAATGTCTTCTTTGATTTCGGATGAGACAATTGTTGGAGGGTTTAGGGTCATGAGAATGATAACACTAAACAACCTTGTTTCTGAGAATATAATAAATCTGGGAAACTTGATGACCTCCTGTAAAAATATTCCATTCAACATGAGATGACTGCCAAAATAACTTAATTCTGTCAGAGTCGGTTGAAGTGAGTTGAGTTCAAGCCCTCGTTCTTTTTGGAGAGGTTATTAATCTGGAGGAGTGTGTGGTAGATGAAGAGCATGCAAGCAGCTGGAGATGCAGATGCCAAAGTAAAGCAGCTGAACATTGAGAAAGAGTTTTTCTCTAGGGTCGGGCCTAAACTGGTTGATTTTCTTCAGGATTGATATGTTCCTTTCTGTACCTTTCATGTATGCATCTGGTAAAGGAAGGGGACCCTCGTCAGTTCGAACTTGATGCAAAACCTGGTTTGCTCCGTCGGGTATGCGAGTAGGTGAAAACCCTAAGTTAAATTTGTAATAAGAGTTCTTCCCTTGCACGACCTTCACTTCAGGATCAATAAACTTCATTTGACGTCCGCATTGGTTAACCCCAACTATAGAACATAGAAGACCTTCCTTTCAGCTATTAGAGAAAAATTATGATTTGAAAGCTCGTTTTTCCAGTGATAAGTCCATGTGAAGTTGAATCGGGAATTCAGAGATTTTTAGCAGCAATTCCTTCAAGTGTTTTGATGATATATCTTGGATCGTATTTCGAAACATCATTCCCTTTTATCACATGGCAGGAGAGACGTAGACGAATATTTTTTTATCAAAGGCATGTTGTCAAATTCTCTAACTATTTTTCCCAGTTTTTCGAGTTAGATGGATGAAGTATAAGGCAGTTTCAGTATAAGAGAAACTGTAGGATTGTTTTCACCCAACACAAAACCCTAGTTTGTCTCATGCGTGAATCTTGAGAAGAGGAAGGATTTGAACACGTATTTTCCTTTTGTATAATCCCTATAAATGTTTCCATATGTGAAAATCCTAGACGAGTTTGGTAAAAAAACTAGCTTGCTTGGTCATGATATAAACCCTTGATTTGTCTTTAGGGGTGAGTCCTGCTCTGGATGCGGGGAAACATGATTTTGAATCTTCTAATCTTCGACTTGTGGAAGTGTTCCGGCATCTCTGTTTCGGGAATGATTTCCAGTCCCCAGGGGATAGCATCATCTGGTCGCAAAGGTTGAAGCATGTTACTGTAAGAGGAATCTTTGTTGAATTGTGTTTGAATCTCGGCTATGGAAGCTGAGGCTCGTTCGGGAGATCCTATTCACACTAATATGTGATGTAGTTTTTACAGTGATAAGCAGAGGGATTCGATTCTCGGACTTGGGAAGTTATTGATTTTAGACTTAATAAAAGAAAATACTGAAACTAGCAAAAATATGTAAACAAAGGTAATAAGAGCAAGAGCTGCTAAGACTTAGGATTTCACTGTTTCTCATACTCATGTGGTTTAGAAATTAATCCTAGGATAATTATGGCTCAAATAATAAAATTCATTAACTCTTAATATTTTCCAAGATAGATTTTTAAAAGCAATGACTGTAAATCTAAAGCATAGGACATCAAATAATTTAAGCTAAGCATAACCCATCAATTGAAATAACAATCATTCAATAAAAATCAAAAAACAATTAATAAACAGTGCAAAAAGTATATAAGAATTAATTCAAGTTACCACATAGATGACATCCAACTTCCTCTTTTGTCCCAGTGACGGGGTTTAGCTCATCATGATAAAAACACACTCCAAACAATATTTCACACCTCTAAAAGGTGTTTTTAATGAAGAAATTGTATAAGATAGAGATTTGCAACGATGTAATGATGTTACAGACGTCACTGTTACATGCTGGGTGTTGCAATTAAACTTAACCGTTACAAAGGTACTATCGTAGACACTGTTCAACATCGACAGTTCTTTTGTGTTTATTCTTCGTGTTCTTCAGAACGACACTTCAATGGTGTCATATGAAACTTCTCCTTCTTCTTCTCTGCTGCTGCTACAGAATCGCTCTGCAGCGATTTGTTTGATGCTCTGCACTACCCCTAACTCTAGATAACCCTCCGTCCAGGTCTTAACACCCTATTTATACCAAATAGGACCAAAATATCTTCTCTAATTGCTCGAGAATATTTTCTTTCTTCTTCCCGGTGATAACTTCCTTTTTTACATTCTCCATGTGTTTGCTAGTGTCGATTAATGGCATAGAATACTTTGATAACTCCTTCACATTCGAAACTGCATCTCGAGTCCCTCAAACACGTGCAATACATGCCTCCCCTCACTCGATCTCGTGAATGAATTTTCGGGTAATCATATTTCCTTGTTTTTATAAAAACACCGTGTACTTCCTTGTTTTTCTCAATTCCAGCTCATTGTCATCCCTGGTTAGCAGTAATAGGGTGACACCAATCCAACAGATACACCGGCTATATTTCTGCCAAAACGAACCCACAAAGCCGAGAATATTTCTCGTCCTTGTTTTATCGTGATATGGTGATCATCTCTTTTTCCTTCGAAGCAAGACCCATTACCAACCTTGTTACGTCACAAACGGCCCAAACAAATCCAATCCAATGAAAAACTCTCACAAAATCACGCTACAATTCTTCCCAGAAAGTCTCGCAGGTGAGTTTATCTTCCCGCCAAAATTCGATTCAGAAGTGAAAGAAGAAGGTGCCCTTATCCGGTTTTGGGGTGTCTTTAACACTTGGGTATAAATAACCAAAACTGGGTGCCTACATCCATGGGGTGCCTTGATCACTTTCCTGGGGTGTTTTTGACACATTTGAAGGATGCCTCTGACGCATTTCTGGGGCGCCTTTAGTACGTTGTCTGGGAGTGCAAATACCACTTTTCGAGCCAATTTCTCCGCAAAAGTTTATTTCTTCAAAAACACCTACAAAACCATAAAATAATCAAATAAGTACAAAATGGAGCACTAATAATACCCATAATAGCGATCAAAATAGACACGTAAATGCGTCTATCAAATACCCCCAAACTTATTATTTTCTAGTCCCGAGTAAATCTAATCTAGAAAATTAAATTCTAGCTCACTGTCGCAGGCATCGCGGTTGCACTTAGCATGTGCAACAAGCCTTTAAACCCCTAGGTGGCCCTAGTGGCCGAGTTATAGTCTCGGGAGGGTTTACAGTAGGTGTACCCACAAAACCTTTACTCCAAACCCTAGCTATCTACGCAGAACCTTGGAAGGCACTAAAGAATCTCCTTGGTTGGCATACTCTCATTGACTACAAGAGGAAGTACCCTGATGCGAAATTCCAATTGTTGTACACGAGTTTGCACACAAGCATACTAAAATTCATATATAAGTAGTGACAGAGCTTTACTCAGATAGTCCCACTATGGACATCAATATCCAAAGTCAACAAATCACATGGATAGATTAAGAAGATGGATATAGAAAAACGTAGATGGTTTTGATGTTGACTAAGGTGAATGGTGTTTCCCATATCTGTCTGAATGCCACTGCCAAGATGAACCTATCCTAATGGACTGAGATACTGGTCTGGACTAATATTAACATAGCTTGGAATATACAAGGGGACCAGCGGTCGATAATCCTAATTCTAGATCAACACAACTGGCATATACAAGGGAACCCGCGGTCGATTTATTCATTGGATTCTCTTTATTTTTTTTAACAACATGATTAGATATTTTGGATCCAAGCGCATGCTTCTTGTCAGCAGATTATATGGTAATTCCCATGGATCCTGCGTTCCACGCTTGTTTAGGCGACGGAGACAGGGAGAATACCCACATATTGCTATCCAAGTGTTAATTATTTCGTTTTGTCTAATTGGTCTGGATTTTTTTTAGTAACTCAGTCAGCAGTGGTAACAATTCGATCACTTAGAAACATATTTAAAAAAAAAACAGAAGATGAAAAGGACTCAACGAGATATGGTGAAACTACCATGTTATTTCTAACACCTGAGCTATGTGCTTTTATGAATAAACTCTATTTAGATGTTTCCATCCACTCAGATTGGTTCCTCAACTCCTACAACCAAGATGCTTCCATCCACTTAGATTGGTTAGTGCCATCCTTAATAGGCATCAATTTCTAGTCCCTGGAGTTTATTTATTGCAACTAAAAAGTTTCTCCCATACCCCCCAACTTAAATTAACATTGTCCTCAATGTTATAAAGATAAAATTAAAAGCATGAACAAGGAGAAACTGTTACCATTTGAAGCAAAAGAGTTAAGGAAAGATATTACCGTGTTGCAAGAGCATGGTTACCTCCCAAGTAGTGCAAGTTTAAAGTCTTCAACCAGACGCTAAATATCACAAAATGGTTAATTATATCCTTTAAAATCATATATCAATAGCCGAAACAACTGTGGGTCAACAAAACCAAATAAAATTGCCACAATTATGAGACAACTGCACCGAATTAGAAAAATTAACAGTCGGAGCACAACCTGATCTAAAATTTCTTGCAAGACAACTGATTTTATCTGTGGCGCCCACTTGGGCTTCATACGAGTGTCTTGACAAATAGATTCATTCGCACTCCAGGGCTTTAATAGCTGGATTTCCTCCTGGACAGTATCAGGAGGATCAAGTTGAGGAATCGGAAGAGACTCAAGTAATACCTCAGGTATAATAGGCTCGAGTCCCAAATTAGGGACTTCTAATGGGGATACTTGACCATCACTACCCCCAAACTTAGGGTAGTTAGTATTCTCGGACAAACCTCTAACTATTGCTTGAATTTCCGGATCCTCAGAGTCTTTAAAATACTCAAGAGATTCTTTTAGATCATTACCCCTAAACTTAGGGTCAACGCTACTCTTCGTAACGCCTAGCACCATGGATTGAATTTCAGGGTCCGTAGAGTCTTTAAAGTACTAGAGAGCTTCTTCTAGTTCAACAGTTTGGTCACCTAACTGACTTAAGAGAATCTCATCAAATTCATCCAAAGAATCATCCAATAAAGTGTCGTTCCAATTATCCTGAACTAAAGTGCTAATCATATTTACTTCCTCTAAATCATTAGAAGGTTGTCTAGTAACATTAAATATATTTAGTTCAGTAGTCATATTACCAAAGGATATGTTCATAATTCCGGTCCTACAGTTGATGATAGCATTAGATGTGGCTAAAAATGGGCGACCTAAAATCACCGGTATTTGAGCACTAGGGTCCTGAACAGGTTGAGTGTCTAGAACAACAAAATCCACTGGATAAATAAATTTATCAACCTCAATCAGTACATCCTCTATGACACCACAAGGTACTTTGACAGACCTATCAGCTAATTGTTGTGTCATTTTTGTCGGTTTTAACTCACCAAGACCTAGCTAGGTGTACACATGGTACGGGAGTAAGTTAACACTAGCTCCTAAGTCAAGTAATGCCTTATCAACCATGTGATTGCCAATCGTACAAGATATGGTGGGGCATCCAGGGTCTTTATACTTAGAGGTTGTTTGGTTTAGAAGGATTGAACTTACCTGACCAGCTAAAAAGGCTTTCTTATGGACATTAAGCTTACGCTTTCGTGTACAAAGATCTTTAAGAAACTTGGCATAAGCAGGCATTTTCCTAATTGCTTCTAGTAAAGGGATGTTAATGTTTACCTGCTTAAATATTTCCATTATTTCGTTGAAAGTCGATTCTCTCTTGGTTGGAGCTAATAACTGTGGATATGGGGCTCTAGGCACAAAGGTAGTTTTATCAGGAACCGCATTGGACTCTTTAGAGACTCTATCAGTCTCTTCTACTATTGGCTCTTCTTCATGAGTAGAAGGTGGAACTACAGTATGTCCATTATCAGGCATGACTACCTTATTGTCCACCGTTTTACCACTTCTAAGGGTTGTTATAGAGTTCACGTGATCGAACTCTTTCTCTCTAGAGGATAGTGCATGAATTCTTCTGGGATTGGGTAGTGGTTGATTGTGGGAATTTCCCTTTTCTCTTTCGCTCAAAAACTCTGCAATTATACTAACCTGATTTTTTAGCTCTGAAATAGCCTGAGAGTTTTCCTGTAAACCTTTCTCAACCGTTTGCTTAAATACTGCACTGTTATGAGATAAGATGGTGAAAGACTCTTCTAAGCTCATGATTTTTTTATCCGACAGGTTCTAATACTGATCGGGCCCTAAATGGTTCTTAGTATACCCAAAACCCGGGAGAGTCTGAGAACTACTAGGCTGACCTTGACTCTGGCCCTTAGACCAAGAAAAATTAGGGTGGTTCCTCCAACCAGGGTTATAGGTATCAGAATATGGATCAAACCTCTGACGGTTTTCAAACCTAGAGTTGTTATAAAGAGCATGGGCTTGCTCTTCGTATCTAGCATGGTGTGACCCTTGATTCATTTCTAAGGCCTCTAGACGCCTAAGAATATCAGACCCATAATCAACTCTATCGACCCTATGGATATGATTTCTAGGTAATTCCGGTTCTCTCATAGATGCCCATTGTCTAATTTTCTCAGCTAACTCGATAAACTTGTCAAAACAAGCATTTGGGTCCTGATGGGTGAATTCTCCACCACTAATTGTTTCTACCTGCATACGGGTTTTACTATCAAGGCCCTCATATAAAATTTGGGCCATGTGAGCTTTCTCAAAGTCATGATGTGGACATCGGTATAGCAATTCACTAAACCATTCTACATAATCATGAAGGGTTTCACCTAATTTTTGCTTAAAGGTTTGGATAGACTGCCGAACAGCAGCAGTCTTATGGTGTGGGTAGAATTTCTTAACAAATACCTCTACAAGACCATCCCAGGTGGTAATTGTTTTAAAAGGGATTGAATGATACCACTCTTTGGCTTTCTCATCGAGAGAGAAGTGAAACAAACGTAACTTAAGCACATCTTTGGAGACATTCGGATAGTTCATTGTGTCACAAATCATTTCAAAGTCTCTTATATGGGTATACGATTTCTCTTTCTCTAACCCCCTAAAGGTACGAAGCATGCCAATAGTCTCAAGTCTAATATCAAATTGGACCGTAGAAGCTGGTATATCTACACCTGGGTCACGCACTACTCTAGACGGGTTCAAACGATCCCTTAGGGTTTTGGTTGGCGGGACTTCACCATCATTTTCATTAACCATTTTGGAAAAAATCGAAGTACCACCTAAATCTGTATAGCGGGTCGGACTCAAATTGAAAAGGTCGTTATCCTCAAGTCTATCTCCTACCCGTTTCCAACGACGCATACACAAGTAGAAACACTAATGGTAACCAAAAATTTGTGCACATGCAAATGCTGGGGTTCACTAATTTAGGTAAGCTTGGGTTACCTTTAGCAATATATACCTACAATCAAAGACTGGTCAACGGTACATGGATAAGGCTTGTGGTGTTTCGGATGATAACGCACAGAGGGTTCACCGTACTAAACCACGTGTTTTCCTAAAATCGGTGCCAGACGAAAATGCAGTTGATGTGTGCACGTGTATTTTTATTTTTTTTTAAAAAAAACGAAATAAAATATTTACAAAGAAAGAAATAAAATAATTATGTACAAATAAAAAAAACTAATACTACCTTATTTAGAAAAATAAAATCTTGAGTACGCTACTTACCTTTTTGGTAGGCAAATCAACAATAAATGTGAAATATAACCTGCACAACAAAGACAAGACTATACCCAAAGTAAAATCAAAGAAAATAAATAAAATAAAAAAATCAAACTAAAAAAAGGAGTTTTGGGGTTTTAGCCTTTTCTACTTTAGGTGAACTAGGAGATGGTTTTATTGTCTTTTTGAACCGGTTGAGAAATTGCTTAACCAATTATGATGCTAATTCTAAGATAGGCAGTTTTCTTTTTCATAGGGTAGGCTTAGATATTCAAAAAGGAGCTGGGGCGCAACTTGTTGCTAGGCTCCCAACCAACCCCGTGCAATCTTTTATGAATATTATTTTACCAAAATAATAAAAAATAATAATAATAGTTAGGTGATGATACTTGTGTTTTTTTGAGAAGGTTGAGGAACTATCTTGCTAGTCAAGATGCCAATTGTAAAGTAGGAGGGTCTCTTTTTCATAGATTAGGTATTATTATTCAAAAGGGAGTCGGTGCCCAGATTGTTGCTAGGCTACCAACACCCTCGATGTAAAAACTGACTTTGTAATATATTCTTTTCATAATAATAATAATAATAATAATAATAATAATAATAATAATCTAAAACCTAACCTAAAGGCAAGTCCACGTCGGCGCCGCCAAAAACTGATGTAATTTTTACAGTGATAAGTAGAGGGATTCGATTCTCGGACTTGGGAAGTTATTGATTTTAGACTTAATAAAAGAAAATATTGAAACTAGCAAAAATATGTAAACAAAGGTAATAAGAGCAAGATCTACTGGGACTTAGGATTTCACTGTTTCTCATACTCATGTGGTTTAGAAATTAATCTTAGGATAATTAAGGCTCAAATAATAAAATTTATTGACTCTTAATATTTGCCAAGATAGATTTTTAAAAGCAATGACTGTAAATCTAAAGCATAGGACATCAAATCATTAAGCTAAGCATGATGAAATCATAAAACAATCATTTAATAAAATCATAAAACAATTAATAAACAGTGAAAAAGTATAAAAGAATTAATTCAGGTTACCACATAGATGAAATCCAGCTTCCTCCAGATTTTAGCTCATCATGATAAAAACACACTCCAAACAATATTTCATAGCTCTAAAAGGTGTTTTTATTGAAAAAATTGTATAAGATAGAGATTTGCAACGCTGTAATGATGTTATAGACGTCATTGTTACAAGCCGGGTGTTGCAATTAAACCTAACTGTTACAAAGGTACTATCGCAGACACTGTTCAACAACGACAGTTCTTTAGTGTCTGTTCTTCGTGTTCTTCAGAACGACACTTCAATGGTGTCGTCTGCAACTTCTCCTTCTTCTTCTCTGCTGCTGCTACAGAATCGCTCTACAGGGATTTGTTCTGCACTACCCCTAACTCTCGATAACCCTCCGTCTAGGTCTTAACACCCTATTTATACAAAACATGACCAAAATATCTTCTCTAATTGCTCGAGAATATTTTCTTTCTTCTTCCCGGTGATTACTTCCTTTTTTACCTTCTCCATGTGTTTGCTAGTGTCGATTAATGGCGTAGAATACTTTGATAACTCCTTTACATTCAAAACTGCATCTCCAGTCCCTCAAACACGTGCAGTACACGCCTCCCCTCACTCGATCTCGTGAATGACTTCTCGGGTCATCATATTTCCTTGTTTTTACAAAAACACCGTGTGCTTCCTTGTTTTTCTCAATTCCAGCTCATTGTCATCCCTGGTTAGCAGTAACAGGGTGATACCAATCCAACAGATACACCGGCTATGTTTCTGCCAAATCGAACCCACAAAGACGAGAATATTTCTCGTCCCTGTTTTATCATGATATGTTATCATCTCTTTTTCCTTCGAAGCAAGACCCATTACCAACCCTGTTACGTCACAAACGGCCCAAACAAATCCAATCCAATGAAAAACTCTCACAAAATCACGTCACAATTCTTCCCAGAAAGTCTCGCATGTGAGTTTTATCTTCCCGCCAAAATTCGATTCAGAAGTGAAAGAAGAAGGTGCCCCTTATCCGGTTTTGGGGTGTCTTTAACACTTGGGTATAAATAACCAAAACTGGGTGCCTACATCCATGGGGTGCCTTGATCACTTTTCTGGGGTGTTTTTGACACATTTCAAGGATGCCTCTGATGCATTTCTGGGGCGCCTTTAGTACGTCGTCTGGGAGTGCAAATACAACTTTTCGAGCCAATTTCTCCGCAAAAATTTATTTCTCCAAAAACACCTACAAAACCATAAAATAATCAAATAAGTACAAAATCTAGCACTAACAATACACATCATAGAGATCAAAATAGACACATAAATGCGTCTATCAAGATGCCTCAAGTGAGAAGTCTCTAACTTGGAACTTTCTGACGTCTACTACTGGAATCTTTGTGTCGATGGTGTAACAGTCCGTCATATAAGGTTTAGATGTTTGGGCCACCTCATGTTGGTCACACAGATGTATGATGCATTTTCTTCATTAGTCTCCAGTTTTTGGTATGAATAAGGATTCTTATCACGGGAGATGTTTGATCATCCAGGAAAGATATCTGTATTTCTCGAGATTGAGTCTTCAGGGATGAGACAAAATTGTATTCTTTTGTCTCTGTCAGATGTCTTTATAGGAAATCATGTGAATTTATGTTGCAAATTCTCTGCTGAGATATATCCTGCTTCTGCGAGATGGTCAACCGAAATTGAGAGTAGTAGACACCTTCTGGGACGGAGAGAGATGTAAGTAGTTGTCTTATCTTTTTCTCCAGTTATCACATCTGATTCTGACACATAGGGCAACTTGTTGAGCCAGTTTTTAAAGAGAGAAGACTTTGACTGCGGGAACTGGTAGGAGCTTCTATATGAGTAACTTATGGTCTGGAGATAAGGTCTCGGATCCTTCCCATGTGTACTTCAGTGACAACATATGGTTGTGGTTGTATGTCGAGTAGTGGAGTGTTTATCCAAATAGCTGACCTCATGATTATTACTATAGATTTCTTTTCCCTTGATAGATTCAGCTGCAAAGATATTCTCCTTTTCTGTCCTGGGTGAACTGAGGTCCCATCTGCAAATAAAACTCGATAGTCGTTGGTGCAGCTGAGCTGGAGGCTCATCGAGACTTAGTCATAAAATTGCTAGGGCTAGTTCCTTTTCGGTATGACGATATGGGTGTTGAGGTAGCATATCGATTAACATATTTGTATGATCTTGTCTTGAGAGTTAGTCTCGAGATATACTTTGCCGCGCTTTGGTCATGAACCTTTGGAGCAGGAAGAGCGAAAAGTTGTATCTTGTCTGGGTATGGCGGTTTATGACCGTAGGTGGATTTGCAGTGCTTTTGACTAGGTCACGAAATTTTTGGAGCCTTTACAAGTATTTGCTAACTTTATCATGTAGACAATGAAAATACGAATCCAATGGAAAAGAAAAAACAAGGTTAATCGGATACATAATGAAAGAGTTATGAGTAAAATAGTGAAGTCAGGTAAACTTCTCGAGTCCCCTGTGATTGGGTTGAGGGCCCCTTGAACTAAAAGAAGTTTGGAGAAACTATTCGTCA
Source organism: Papaver somniferum (assembly GCF_003573695.1). Taxonomy (NCBI): domain Eukaryota; kingdom Viridiplantae; phylum Streptophyta; class Magnoliopsida; order Ranunculales; family Papaveraceae; genus Papaver; species Papaver somniferum. The sequence continues at coordinate 41,096,217 of NC_039367.1, read as the reverse complement.
AAATCTCCAAGTGTAGAGCGTAAACGAATGTTGGAGAAACTATTCGTCAGAATCTCCAAGTGTAGAGCGTCATATGGTGTTTGAGACCGACGAGGTGAGCTGGATGGTTTCTCCATCACGTTCGTAATAATCTTACTCTTCTACCGTGATTGGGTTGAGATCCCCTTGACCTAAACGAATTTTGGAGAAACTATTCGTCAAAATCTCCAAGTGTAGAGCGTAAACGAATTTTGGAAAAACTATTCGTCAGAATCTCCACGTGTAGAGCGTAAACAAATTTTGGAGAAACTATTCGTCAGAATCTCCAAGTGTAGAGCGTCATATGGTGTTTGAGAGCGACGAGGTGAGGTGGATGGTTGCTCCGTTACGTTTGTAATGAGCTTCATCTTCTACCGTGAGGCCGATTGAGTACAGACTGGATCCCGTCTGTGTCATTCTCAATAGTTTTAGTACTACTTCTCTAGGGAACATGTACTCGATCTAGATTTATTAGATATATCCCTGTTGAACATTCTAAAGAGGTTTACAGATAAGTCAGGACGTTGATATGAGTATTTGCAAGACTCTGTTGAGTCCTCGGGAGCCTGCCTTGGTCATTTCCCAATATTTTCAAGTATTAGTAGTATATTTTCAAGGAAATAGGGCAGTGGGGCGTTTTGTTATGCATGGAGAGATCCATGTGATCCTGAATGTCACTAAACTATTCACTAAGGTCAAACAATCGTCTGACAGAGAAAAGTGTTGATAGAGATAACCCTCTCGACCAATGGATTACAGAGATTGGATCAATGGGACGTTTTTATATTTGGATTGGTGGAATCGTCTTCCTTCCTAATAGAGACCATGATTGAGATATGTAATTGCGCGGATAACCTCACGCCGTGGTCGCTAAAGTGTAGTTACCTAAAATCGGTGAGAGGTTAAAGTGGGGTTTTAGGGTTTCTAAAAGTGAGTTACGGGAGGTTGAGTGTTAGAGCATTGCTCGGTTGAACCCACCAAGCGTTGGTATGTCAAGTTTGGTTGTCATATTTTAGTGAACCAAAACTCTTTTAAAGAGTCGCTTGATTATTTACTAGAGTCAACTTCGTATAGGTTAGCTAGAAAGTTATTAGGATATGAGACATACAAGTATTACTCGAAGACTTGAAGAATGTGAAAAAGTAAAGAGCTACAACGACGACATCATCCTTCCTCTTGAGGTTAGTAATATTTGACTTGAACTGTTTCATTCCTAACGTATCTTTCAAGTCGTGCTATATTGAAAACATAACTGCGAAGCTGTGAATGATTATACTCTAGTTAGACGTAGTATTAAGGAATTATAATACGAAGTATAACGCCTATCTTTTGAACTTCGTATATAAGACATCGACATAATCGTATGAATGTTATTGTAATTATGTATGGGTATGGGTGAAGATTTCTTCTTAGGAAACAATGTTTTACGTTCATTTAAAGGAAGTACACTCATAAACTTTTTTTGTGAATCGAAAGGGAAATCGATAGGCTTATTGGTATTGTTATTCATTGCAAATCTCTAGATTACCAATATGTGTGTTTAGTATAACCGTTCATAACTTGTTTATGTATCTTGGTAAAACTATTCACAATGCCTGACTTATGTATCGGTATGACTTTTATTAGTGAAACCAATCTTAAATAATCACATGAGATGGTATGATCGATATTTGTAATTGGTGTGACCATTCCTAATCATTGGGTAACCGATCCTAGAACTTGGTGGGACTAATCACAAGATGTGTAATCGATCCTTGTAGTAGGTTAATAAGTTTTAGTAACTGGTGCAACCGATCCTATAACTTGTGCAACAGATCACAAGTAAGTACCATAAATAAGTGGTAACCGATCCTGGTACTTTTGCCATTTTATGGAAACTAGTGTGACCGATCCTAGTAGCCACTTGGAGGTAGAACCGAAACTTGTTTTTGGTAGAACCGTTAAACCTATTAATGGTGATTGAATGGTTTTGATCAATCACATAGTTCTTGGAAATCAGATGAACCAATTTTAAACTCGTTTGGAAGTGTAGCGAATCGGTTCCAAGATTGTGAATATGAAAGAGGATTTACAAAGTAAAGATGTCGACATACTTTGAACACGTGCAATAATTATTATCTATTATTGTTCAAAGATATTCCTTAATAACTAAAGGAGAATCCCGGATCGAAATAAATTGAGAATCTTTTAATTAAGGTTTTTAGTTTTATATGCTTTTAATTTCCAGCAATTAAATGCATATTTTTAGAAAATAAAAATTGGTAATGTGCATTTACTAATTGGAGATTTTCTACTGAGATTTCGGTCAATATTTGGACAGAGCATTTCCACGAATTATGAAAACCGATTTTGGGTTTATTGCATATCTTTGAGAATATTTGGTTTTGGAAATTCCTTGGTGTCCAAACTTCCTTGGTCTATAAATATTGAAGTTTGCATTTCGAGCAAACTAATCCTCAGAGCCAGCAAAACTACCTTGTTGTGTTGTTACTGGTGGAGCCGTCTATTCGGAGAGGAAAGTACCCAAATTAGGCGAAATCTCTTACGACCGCTCGTTTTAAAGACTTCTTTGGGATTGGGAAGCTCTACGAGTACCGTTGGTGGGAAACTAGATAATTGCAGTTTATTATTAGTTTTAGATTGATTTGATTGACTAACGGTTGTTGAACTTTGATTGCACCTAGTTTGTTTATGCTTGAGAATCTTCTCTTCTGATATAAGATTTACTCAAACTAGATTGAAGTATCGACGGGGATCTTTAAACTGTTTGTAGATCTAAAGACGTCTTGTGATAATCCATTGTTAATAGACTCATTTTTGTGTGTGATTGATCACAAGAGATTCAAGTTGATTGTGTGCAGGTGTTTATTGAAGATCTAAGAATATTTGAACACAAAGAAGATTTCTTATTTGAGTTCATAATCTTTGGTGTGCACAAAACTTGATCGGCTGGGGATCCAACTATAATCGATTTATCTTTTGATAGATTGGATTGATTAGTTGAGTAGATCGGCATCAATACATTTCTTTGTGATTCATAGTATTGATTGCATAGTATTAACAATTACTTTGGTAGTTGTTGAAAAGATTGATCTAAGAACCCGACAAAGGAGTTTATATTGGGATAAATGGAAGATCCTTTTGTCAAACTCATATCACATTGTTTGAAAAGAGTTGTTACCGAACAGATTTTTTGTTCCTTTACTGTTTGGAATACGAACCAAAGGAATTGTTCCAAGTGCGTGACTTATTGCAAGTTGGAGGCGCAGGGATACAGACGGAACTAGGTGAACTATAGGTTTAGTTGCTTGGTCTCAACTATACGAAGTTGGTTTAAATTTTTTATAGCGGCTTAATCCTGAGAGTATTCAATTCTGGACAAGGTCTCGGGGTTCTTCTGCATTTGCGGTTTCCTCGTTAACAAAATCTTGCTGTGTCTTTTACTTTTCTATTTCCGCAATTATAATTGTTTTTATTATAATTGGAAGTAAAATACAGAAACGTTAATTCCTAATTACTTGATATCAATCTTATTGTGTTTGGTTAAGTACGAACCTATTATCAAGTAATCATACTTCGTTGTTGTATTGTCTCGATCTTCTATCCATAGTCAATCACACAAGTTATCTTGTTGTCGTATTGTTTCGATCTCGCATCCATAGACGATCGCACGAAGTGTGAACCGATTAGTTGTATTGTCTCGACTCAGTCCATAAACAATCACTTTCGGAGAAAGGACTTATACTTGGAAAAGTTTTAGATTGAGGTATATTTGGGTACCCTCGTCTTTTGAATTGGTATCAGAGTAGGCAAACACGAAAAGATCTAACAATCTGTGTTTGGTGCGATCCAAGCTATAAGAAATTGAATCTAATGAGTGATTCAGTTAACGTAGAGCAAGAAGATGATACACTTCAGAAAGGATGTTTGTTTTCAAAACCTGATAAACAACTCAGCACTGTTAGTTCACTGGTGGAACACAACTCAGGAAATATTAACCATGATGAGTTAATACGAAAGCAAATACTTGTGACAAACAAGTCAGATTCAGATGACAGTAATGAGATTAAATTTTTCATAAAGCTTGCTAAAACATATAATTTAAAGGATAATATATATTATCCATCTGCCGAGAAGATCGTCAGAGAATCTTTGATTCATGAAGATGCTGAATCTAAAGCACTTGACTTTGTTCAATCCAAAAGGGATATATTAGTTAAAACAAGGATATGTGATTCTAATCCCCAGAATCTCTTAACTAATATACAACATTGTGATTTTAATAGTCTAACCACTTACAAGAATCAAAATAGATGTGATTTAAGGGGTAATCCTATGACTAGTATCCAGTCAATACCATCTGAGAATTATTATTGATAAGTTCTTAATTTACATGTTTTGAATGTCAATTCCATGCTTGTTTTAGCTATATTTCTAGCATATTATCTTGTATTATTATTATTTTTTTCTAGTTTATATCTTTTATTAGGTTAATCATCCGAGAAGAAGTGAAAAGGGCTACAAAAGTGAAGTCTACAAGTGGAGAAGGGCCAAAGACCAAGTGGAACTCATTCAAACTTAGGAGAGGATTCCGATTCCGATGAAGAGGTTGTGAAGAGATAGAGATTGATAATGAAACCAAATTGATTGAAGTCGTGGAAGACTCAATTGAGCTTGTCAAGGAACATAATAATGCTGAGATTTCGGTTGAAGCAGAAATTAAAAGTTCGATAGAGGACCACGATATACTTGAGGTAAATAATTCAATAGAGATAAAAGACGAGGATCTGATACAAGGTTTGTCTAATCCTTTGCGTAATTATATATCTATTGATCCTTTCCATCCAATTGAAATAGCTTCTCAAAGAGTTGTTAATCCATATTTTAGGAAAATACCTTACTTAGGATTGAAGTTGTGCGCTTCCAAAGTTTTAACAGATTATTTTGCTTCTAAGTATCCACCACTTGATGTGTTTGATTCTAATAGTTTGCAGGTTCACCAAGCTGAAGAACCTTTTGAAGTTCCCGAATTCTATGTTCTCTATCCACTTCCGAGTGTAAAAAGGACTAAGTGTGGGGGAAACTTCAATAAAGTGATAGCTTCAATATTTATATTTTGCACTAATGTTTTCATGAAGCTGTTATTGGAATTGCAAATTATTGTTTGGAAGGACTACCAAATATTCATATTGTTGGTGTATGGCCGATAACGAGAATGTCGGGCTGAGGACGTTAAGCTAAGTGCTGAATGGGAGGCAACCCATTGGTTTGTATTTTATATCCTTTTGTTTTTATTTTTCTTCTTTTGCATATCATATTAGGATTTCCCACCTTGAATTTACTTAGGACGAGTCAATTACATTGAGGAGAATGTAAAGTTTAAGTGTGGGGGAGTGTTTGGATATTTTGCATATAGAGTATTTCAAAAAAATTTAAATTTTCATAAAAAAAAACTCCAACTTGTAGAGATTTTAGAGTCACTGGCATACTTCTAGGTATGTTTACATAGAGAATTCTGACCGACATAACTGAACTTGGAAGTGTTAGGGAAATACGTTCGGATTTCTTGCTTGTTAGAGTGTTAAATAATGGATTTAATCATGCCGGTGATGCAAATGAGGAGCAAAGAGAAAAGCATTATTAGAGTTGTTGATCAATCATTAGTGGATACTGTTTAAGGGTGAATTTAGGTTTGAGGTTCTACCCGTCCTAGCTAACCAAATGACCTCACTTTGCTAATAATAATAAGAGAGAGAGTCCCCTTTCCATTGTACCTTGTCTTTATTATATAGGCTTTCCAAAATCCCCTTCTTTTATGACATCATGCCATGTGTCCTAGACCTCCTTAATTACTCCTAATGCCATTTCTTAAGATAACCTTCTTCTTATTTACTAATCCCTTCCTTGTCCTTCCCTTTTAGTGGATACTTTCTTGTTGGACTTGGGCTTAGTACCCAAGTCCCCATGCTTTTACCTAGTTTAACTACTTCTTTAGGAACACCCTAAACCCATTAAGGGGTGTTATTTTTCATGCATCAACATTAGTCCCCTGACTATTGGGTCAATTTTATAATGACCCAATAGTCAAAGAACCCTCTTTGAGCGCCCTCTTTTATAGTCCATTAAAGAGGTGGGTCTTTTCCCTTTGTTGAACTTATGGTTGTGGGTGACGTTTCGACTCCTCATCGTGCAAAACCGCTTCTCCTTCTGGTTTTCTGACGGTTACTTTTCTGCCGTGCATAACTGCCACGTTCGATCTTTAGGGCTTTCTATATGTAGAGCTGTCAATTCATTTTCCTTTCAACTTTTCTTCTTCTTTCGTTCTTCCAGACGTACCCGTACACTCGCTATGTATAGTAGCTCTTCCAGTAGTTCTTCGTCCGAGGAGTCTAGCGAATCTGAGCAACCTAGGCATGATGGCTCCGAGGAAGCCGAATATTCTGATCAGGATGAGATCGTCCTACCCGCCCCAGTAGATGGCAGGTTGTATACTATTGCTGAGTTCACAAGCGGCCCTGCCTTAAAACGCTCCCTGAGGTTAAGAGAACTCCGTGAAGGTAAACACGTTTTCCCTCTGGATGATATCCTAACCTCTCTCCTTTTAAATCCGCCCGTGCTTCCTTACCCTTTTGATCCCGGATAGCTTATGCGCCTCGAGTCAGAGACCATGGACACTTTTGCGTTCAAGACTGTGCCGCGGATGGCCATCCATTGTGGCGATTATAATCTCCCTGCTATCGACATCCGCTCTAAATCGAAGACTCCCCCGGTGTGGCCACATTGGGAATCTTCTATACGCTCCAACTCCAACCACGCAGCTGCTCTTCGGAAGGCGGGTATTAATGGAGCTATAGAATCGTCTCTTAAATGGGAGGTGAATAGGTGCAATCGTGATATAATACGACTTTTCTGCCGCTGGGCTCCTCCCATTCACACCCTTCTCACAGCATGGGTGGAAGCCACTATCCTCCTAGAGGACGTGGTCGCTCTTACAGAGTTACCGATTCATGGAAGTCATTCATATGATGAGGCAGCCATCTTCGGAGCACTAAATGACGAGGACAAGGAACTGTGTACTTATTTGTTGAAGTGCAAAGATGACTCCCGACGTGAACTAGTACAAAAGAGCCATGCACCATCAGGGTGAGGTAAGGACAAGGGAGTTGCTGACACAGATAAGAAAGGTGCGTCTTCATCCGCTCAGAAGGGGAAGGCTAAGTGGGTAAAAGATAAGGAAGCTTCTCCCAGGCGCCCTCCTGGCGATCGCCTGTTATCCAGCTCCATCCGAGCCTATGAGTCGATCCATGGTTCATCATACCCGATAGAAGCTGATCCTGAATGGGTCATTAAAGTTAATCGTCGCGCTTCTTTTTCTCTTTGGCTGAAATATTGGGCTCCTCAGATGATCGGTGATAAGGTGTTCCCTCCTAAACGCAAGAAGAAGAATCCCCGCGCGGAACTAGCTGCCTTCATTTTATTCTGGCTTTGTCACGACATATTTGAATACAGTCCCCAGGATACCATCAAGGGTGAGCTCGTTCCAATGGCAGTGTTGCTGTCCCGCGGCGTCTCTTTTCCACTTGCACCAATGATCTTAGGGGGTTTGTACCGCCATCTTGATTTGTTCTATCGAGATCTTCAGACGGTGGGTTCGTCTCATAAGATCGAGACCTACATCCCAGCTTCTTTTATGCAGGCTTGGTACTGGGAGCATGTTCCCCCGTGTGCGCCTGAGCCTAATGAACTCGCGATTCACTGGGAAGAAGATGTGAAACAGGACAATGGTTCCGTCAAGAAGCTCCCCGTTGTTTACGGCTACCCGCGGATGGCTCTTTGGAACTTGAAAGGGAAAGTCCCCAAGGGCGATCTTGGTAAACACTTGGATGTGGCCAAGGATTTTGAACCATTCCCTTACCAAGACGGTCGGTCAGGTCCGACGCATTATGATTTTGTTGCACCTTTTGACGCGGAATTGGATTCGACAAAACTCCTTCCAGAGGCCGATTTTGATTCAGTGATGGCCGTGTTACCGGGTTATCTTCCTGGTTTCTATGCTAGTAAGTTCATTGCCATGTCCTACAACCCTGACCGCGCGGCTCGGCAGGTGGGGTTCGATCAAGGGGTTCCTCACAGGTTCCCTCCCCTGGAAAGTTCCGACGTCGAAGATGTTATTGCTAGCTTCAATCGTTACGTCTTCAAAGGAGCGACGCTCTTGTCTGATCGAGGGATCAATTTTTTATTCAGGAAACCCATACCTGCGTAGCTCCTAGCAGTTACTGAAAGGTCCCACGAGTATCATGATTTCTTACGGCGTCGGGCTTTGAACTTTCTCTTGCGCGAGTCTTCTCCTTCTCACGACTTGACTGCTCAGGATCTTCGGGAGCTTCATGCGTCTGGTCGAATCAAACTTGATGACGCCATAGCTGCCGACCATCGCCTCGTTCCGGCTAATAAGGGTCGCTTGGATCCCGTGGTGACCTCTTGGGCCCCACCTGAGGGTTGTGAGCCTACGAAGCCGAAAAAGGTGTTGTTTTCCAATCGTAAGCCTCCGAGGTTAAGTGTGAAACCAGCTGCTAGTTCTTTGGCACCTCAGGTATTTTCTATTCCCTCCACCTTGTGTTTCACTATTCATCGTTTCGTTTTCCCTTTATTTTGATGAGATGAGTGGCGGGAATTTTTTCCTCAAGGAACTACTCCTTCCAGTCACCTAGGGTGGAAGCCCCCTTCTTATGTGATGGAGGAATACTTGAACATGCCTGAGTGTGACTAGACTAAGAGTAGTCTAAAGAAAAAAGCTAGGCGGGAAGCGAACCAATCGTCTTCCCCGCGCCCTTGTTCCTCCGCTAATACCGCGCCTTTGCAGACTCGTCAAAGTCATCGGAGAAGCGCATCACAGCCTCCTAGGGATATGAGTGCCATCCCGACTCCTTCGTTTGTGGACCAGCTGAGGGACTTAGGGGTTAGCCTCCCTACAAGGGCTGGTTGGGTAACGCCGCACCTTCATGTATCATCAGTTCACCCTCTCAGGGCTAAGACCGTACGTGGTAGGGGTGAGCTTCCAGTATCTCCTAGTGTCGTTCTGCAGTCAATGATCCCTTCTGGGTCCATCCGGTCAATCTTTGGTGGGTCCTCATCCCACGTGGCACCAACCGTTAATGATCCTGCAGGTAGTTCCCTATTTAGTACGTGTCTTTGTTTTTGTTATTCCTCTCTCTTTGCTTTTATCTCCTCTATTTTCTTATAAATCTAAGTTGTTTCGTGATGATGCTTGTTTCTCATTTGTCAGGCTCCACTAGCAGCTCTGAATCGTCTTCTAGTTCCTTCGCGTCTCGTCCCAAGATTGCTGATACTCCGTTGGACTCGTCAATTCCCGAGGTTGGTTTTTTTTTTCATACTGTTATTATTTTATGTATTTATTTTCTTTTTAACACTGTGGCTGGCGTTAGGGTATGGGTAAGAAGAGAAAGGAACCCACGAAGCCCGACATGGATGGTATCAGGCGCGCAGTTCCTGGTGGTGACGAATCTTCTAAGTGCACTAGAGTGAATGTCGGCAGTTCATCTATTCTCTCGGAGAAGCAGACCGATACTCATGTTGCTGACGTGACGACTAACTCTGTCGTAACGGAGGAGTCTGAGGATGTGCGATTCCGCTTCCCTTTGGTAGTGACCGTTGTCGAGGCTGGGGTAGATCCCGCTACCCACACCCTGGTCCATGGCTTTTGGGTTCCGACTGTTTTTGATGCCACCTATAGAGACATCGTTGAGCGTGGTGGTGGTCATATGGCGACGGAGGGTCTTTTGGTTGTCCCTATCCTGTGCTACATGACTAGGAATCTCTTGGAGATTAAAGACCAGCTCACCCGTGTAGGGGAGGATCCTGTCGATGAGGCGAGGATGCGTAGCTGAGAAGCCGCCGTGCAATCCGCACTCAACGTCAAGTTCCCTGTAGTGTGGCTGAAGGAGCTGTTGGCGAAGGTAAAGAGCCGCAATGATCCTCGTAGTCGTCTGTCTGGTCAAATCTCTCAATTAGAGGAGAAGCTAGATAAGTGTTTGGAGACGACTTCCAGCAAGAGGGTGGTGCGCGCTAAACCTTCTGCTCGATGACGTTGGGTTAGCAACCGACGAGGTACTGCGTGCTGAGGCTGATGAGAAGGCGGTTCGTGCAGAACTCGAGGAAAAACGACAAGAGTTGGAGAAACTATGATTCGCTAAAGGCGCCTCGTTCTTATGTTGGCTTCTCTTTGTCTCTCTCTCTTTTTTCTTCGTTTCCCTTTGTTGGATTTATTGTTGGTTTGCTCTTGGATTGTGGGATATTCTGTTGATGTTTGGATTAATTTCTCTTGTTGCTGGTATTTATTTACTGGTTGTTTTGCTTGTTTATAATTTTCTTGTATTATTATTGAAATGTGCGTGTGTTTAGGTGAATGTTTGCAGCATTGTTGAGTATGCTCATCGTTGGTGATCACATCTGTTCTCTTTTTTTTTTACCGATCAGTAGGCTCTGGTAGGGGTAGGTGCGGGTAGGGCGCGTCTATTCCCTCGTCTTAATTTGTAAATAGTTGTTAGGCAGAGTGAATACCGGGGAATTGTGTGGGCATTTTCGAGGGTATTTGGTAGAGCAGGCATTAGTGGAACGCGCCTTCCCCCCTTCGTTTTATTTGGGGGGGGGGGGGGGGGGTGGGGGGGGGGGGGGGGTCGAAAGAACGGGTATTAGCAAAACTTGTCTTGAGGCCTTTTGTGGATTCCGATTGGTCAAGCGCTATTGGCGTTCCTAAGACCTTCCGCGAATGTTAGTCGTCCTGGCGCCTTTAGCTTCTTTGGGGGTTTTTGTGAATTTGTCAGTCAGCCGGGCACCTACTCCCCCATTTTTAATTTCTAATAGGGGTTTGGTGTGGTGGGCACTGGTAAAATGCACCTATTCCTTTTTTTTTCTTTCCAAATAGGTCTTGGGGGGGGGGGGCATTGGTAAAACAAGCCTATTCCCCTTCTCTCTTTTTTCGAACAAGGCTTGGGTGGGATGGGCATTGGTAGAACGTGCCTATTCCTTCCCCCCCCCCCCCCCCCCCCCCCCCCCCCCCCCCCCCGAATAAGGCTTGGGTGAGATGGGCGTTGGTAGAACGCGCCTACCCCCTCTTTTTTTTACAATGGGGCTTTGGTGCTCCGATAATTTTGTAAATATAAGTCAATCAGGCGCCTTTGGCTATCTTGAGACCTTTTGTGAGTTTGTCAGTCGGTCAGGCGCCTTTGGCTGTCCTGAGACCTTTTGTGAGTTTGTCGGTTAATCAGGAGCCTTTGGCTGCCCTGAGACCTTTTGTGAATTTGTCAGTCAATCAGGCGCCTTTGGATGCCCTGAGAACTTTTGTGAATTTGTCAGTCAATCAGGCGCCTTTGGCTGCCCTGAGACCTTTTGTGAATTTTTCAGTCAGCGACCCATTGATTCAAAAGCTTGATCGCGCGTTCTTTACTGCAGGGGAGAGGTGGTGGCGTTTTGTACTCGCGCTTTCTCCCTCCGTTCCTCCCTTGATTTCTTCCATCCACGTGGTATTGGTTCCCACCCTCATTAACATTAGGTCTCACATTGTGTGAGGCTCCCGTTTCAGCGCTAACTGTGGTGCGCCAAACAGCGTCTGTCGGCATCTCTTCTATGCAGTCAGCGATCCTATCGGCTTCTTCTTCTTGCTCAACAAAGGTTTGGAACCTGAAATTAATTAAACCCCTCTTTAAAGCTAGGAACATTCCGCGTACGCAGATCTCAACAAGCGCTTCCTTGTCGATGTATTCATGACAGTCCAATGCCAGGCACCAGAACCGTAAGATGTACTTCCTTACTTCTTCGCCTATTCGCTGCCCGTCCTTGCTCAGGTCTATCGCCGTTATCTTCCTTTTGGATGAGTAAAACTTCCTAAGGAAGAGTGTGGATAAAGTCTGCCAGGAATCCACGCTTTCTTCCTTTAGGTTATCATACCAAGTGAACGCGGTGCCAGTAAGTGACTTGGGGAACTCTTTTAAACACAGTTTTCCGTCTATAGCCCTGTCATTCATTGCTGATAAAAATCGGCTGAGATGTTCTCGTGCATTTCCTTTACCCTCATATAATTTGAACTTGGGAGAGGTGTAGTCATCGGGGTATAAGTATTCTCTAGTGTGCGCTGGATACGGACTATTCACGTGGCAATGGTTGTCTTGTTTTACCACATGATAGTTCTGTTCTAGGTACTCGGCGATTTCTTCTTGCGATGTCACTGTCGCCTTGGCACCTTTGAGTTTTCCTCTTTTTGTTTCCTCTTCAGGCGTACTTTGTCCTGCTTTTACTGCCTGTGCTATCCAATCTTCAATATCTTGCCTCCTTCGTGAGCGCTCATTCAATTCTTTCTGCATGTTTTGTAAGGTTGAGGATACGGGTTTCGCTAGTCGAGCTGTCTGTCTGTCCTTTTCCCGTGGTGTTGCTACCTCTCTATCCTGGGATATGTGACTTTCCGATTTCCTGATAACGCCTAGGATCGGTGTTTCCTCCTCGCTATCATCTTCCATCGTCACCTCGTCCAGATTAAGGGGTAGATCAGCTGCTTGCTTTCCTAACGCGCCTGAGATAGTGCCTTATTTGTGTCATGGTGAGATAGGTACGAGCCTCCGGGTGTGCTCGCCAAATGTTGAAGGGTGAATTTAGGTTTGAGGTTCTACCCGTCCTAGCTAACCAAATGACCTCACTTTGCTAAGAATAACAAGAGAGAGAGAGAGTCCCCTTTCCATTGTACCTTGTCCTTTCTTATATAGGCTTTCCAAAAGCCTCTTCTTTTATGACATCATGCCATGTGTCCTAGACCTCCTTAATTACTCCTAATGCCATTTCTTAAGATAACCTTCTTCTTATTTACTAATCCCTTCCTTGTCCTTCCCTTTTAGTGGATACTTTCTTGTTGGACTTGGGCTTAGTCCCCAATTCCTCATGCTTTTACCTAGTTTAGCTAATTCTTTGGGAACACCCTAAACCCATTAAGGGGTGTTATTTTTCATGTATCAACAGAGACTACCTATTTTTCATAGCAATAGTGGTACCAAACCAAATTTTCTTTATAGCCGACTAAAGAGCTTTCTTTTGAGTGTGTATCGTTGTACGTTAATTTCGGGTAGAATGGTGAGCTACCCAACCTCCCACCAATAAAAGTACTACTCTTTGATCTCTTGAGTGATAATTTTGTCAATCATGAGGGTGACGTATATAGATGAAAACCACCTTCTTGTAGTTTGATTTGCAGTTAGCACCATTCTCTCTATCGCCAACAACAGGTCCATAGAAACACAATCATCATCAACAAGGGAGCAACAACAAAATCTACAAGGAAAGTTGAATACGTTTGAGGTTTACAAGCAACAATATAAAGAAAAGAAAAAATTTCACATCTGAGTAAAGCAACATACAATGAGCAGATTTTTATATACATGTTGAAGACTTACACATATAAGGAGCAAAATTCTATATCAAAGTGAAAGACTAAGTACAAGAGCGAAGAAAATCAAAAGATGAGATCTATTGAAGTTTATGATACGAAGACAATACAAGTTGTGAAGATCAAAGTGGTAAAGTACTTCTTTCATGGCCATGTTAATTTTGGTTTCATTTTTTGTAGTTATAATCTTTTTATAAAAAGAAAAAAAAATTGAAAAAGAATTAAAAAAATATACAAAAAGAAAAAAGAAAAAAATACAAAAAGATTTGCATTTAGGTTGTTATTTGTTCAATAAGGCCATAGGGAAGAAAAATATATAAAGAAGTTTCAAACAACAAGGAAATTGAGGAAAAGAGTTATAAATTGTCAGAGTTCTACGAAATTCAAGAGTTTATCATCAACAGTTGAAGACCGAATACCGAAGACCAAGAAGATGAAGAAGACGAGCTGAAGACTACGTTTCTATTGGATGCTGTGAGAGTGGTGTTATCATCATTGCAATCAGATGTGAAGGTGGTAAGTACTCTCATCCTCGTAATAATGGTTGATTTCCTTTCTTAGAGATCATCAGAAAATATCTTTGTTTTTCACTATTTTGTGGAGTCTCCAGAAATAATTCGGAAGGTTTTGTTTCCGCCATTCAATGTATATAGGATTTATCTTTTCATTCCTACCTGCACACATGTGAGACCCATAAAAAAAGTCGTCTTATTGAGTGCAATTATCATAAAATCCTTTTAAGTGAGGCAGAAGTCGAGGCGAAATTCTTATTGATCGCTCTCAAACACGCGTTCTCTCATTATGGTGTGGTTATTTCTCACTCAACATTTAAGAATGAGAATATGTTCTTTGGTATTTCTAACTTCTCGTTACTAGAAACTCTATGTCCTCATAGCTTTTTGGATGCTTGGGAAACTGGAACGCTTTGAAGTTCGAGTAGGTTTTGTGGGTATACCTCTCGTAAGCCTTCACGAGACTATAACTCATCCACTAGGGACACCTAAGGGTTTAAAGGCTTGTTACACATGCTAAGTGTGAACGTATCCTCAACGACATGGAGTTGTTGTATTTTAATTTAGGTAGTTTGCTCGAGGACTAGCAAAAGCCAAGTGTGGGGGAATTTGATAAGTGCTTAATTTACATGTTTTGAGTGTCAATTCCATGCTTGTTTTAGCTATATTTCTAGCATATTATCTTGTATTATTATTGTTTTCTAGTTTATATCTTTTATTAGGTGAATCATCCGAAAAGAAGTGAAAAGGGCTACAAAAGTGAAGTCTACAAGTGGAGAAGGGCCAAAGACCAAGTAGAACTCATTCAAACTTAGGAGTTCTTGCTATCACATTTAAGAGGGCGGAAAGACGAAGGCAATGGCGAAATAATGGAGTCATTCCGACCACGTATGAAGAAGTTACGAACATTTGAAGCTAGTCAAAGATGCGAGATTGTGAACACATAGAATTGTTAAAGGCAGACGTGCCTTTTACTCAAGGCAGCCACGGAATGGAAATTGCATTATCAGTCGTCTAAGACTGACAGTTGGACTAAAATGGCTAATGACAGCCATGGAGTGAGTAACATCAGGAGATACTCGATTCTGTGTTGGCAGTTAAAATGGTGTAGTCGATATGGTTTGATGGCTGTTGAGAGAGATGACGAGCCATGGTTACGTACTACAAATTGATGCCATGCATCGATGATTATGGCAGGGAAGAAGAGAAGGATGTTACTGCCTTTGATGGAGGTCGCAGGGGTGATCGATTGAAAGAGCTGTAGATTATTGGACGCTGTGAATATCGGTGAGGAAGGAATGAAGATAATGGAATTGTTTTTGTCGAGAAGAGCTTGGCTTCGGTTAGAGGCTGATGGACTGAGCTCGAGAAGATAAGTTCAGATATCGTGGTGATGTAAGGTGCTGTTGCTGTCGATGAGTGAAGAAGTGTGAGAAGATGACGAGATTGGCAGTGCAGTGGTGCTTCTGTTAGATGGCAGCAGCAATTGAAGCTCGTTGTTGCTTTGTAATGAAGAGATCGAGTTTAAGACAGGAACGAGGAGCTATATATGAAGAAGGCAGTGCTGATGGTGATTTAGTTGGAAGTGCTGCTGCTATTACCGGTGATGCTGATGATCGTGATATATGATCAAGATGGTGATGACGAGCTCGACAGAAAGGTGGCGTTCTCAGCTCTGGTTCATGGAAGTGATGCTGTTGAGAAGCAAGCAATGAAGGTGGCAGCGATGAGAAGATGAAGATGAAAGCAGTAATGATGGTGAACGAGAATGGAGCCGTGGACATAGTTGAACAGGGACGCTGCAGTGATGATCATGGAACACTGATGTTTGGCAGTTGGTGTTGTGCAACGGTGAAGCATGGAAGAACTTCGAGCAGGTCATGAAGATTATACAGAGGATGATAGAAGAGTATGGCTCGAGTTTTATAGTGGCTTTGGATGAAGTTTGTTGTTGCTGGAGTTGAAGTTAGAGAAGGCAGTGAAGTTTCGAAGTTATAAAAGAATTAAACATACAGGAGAGTTTACGGCTAGAAGTCTCAGCCGTGATTGAAAAGAAGAAAATTGTGAAAAGTTACAGGAGAAGTTCCGTATAGAAAACCCATCCGTAATAAGAGAAGAAGAATATAGGCTGTCAGTTCCACAGAGCTGACAGGCCATTTGAAGCAGCTGAAATTTACAAACACCAAATGAGCCTAATTGTAACGGTTCATAGAATGTTACAAAGACCTTCAGCAACATTGGATAAACGTTACTGTTGAGGTGGGCAGATTTTCTGTCACAGTTTAAATGTTTCGGGTATGGCCAGTAACCTTTTCAAAGCACCAGACCATCCGTTCCATTTCGTGCAGGTAGTAACACGTTTCCACAATCTGTCACACCTGGATAGTGTTACTAAATTTTTTTCCTGTAACAGAGAACTACTGTTCCAAGACTAGGCCTTTGGATGTTACTAAAATCACAAATATATCAGGTTATTTGTCACCATCTGCAGCTGACATAGTTCTCGAACATCATACTCAAGATATGTATCTGTATTTCTGATGTTCGCCACATCAAATTAAAAGATAAAGAGTACAATATTTCTTGTAATATCATTATTAATATGCTTTTGAAACAAGCAAAGAGTCAAACAGATAAAGATTGGATCATTTCTTTCTTTACAAATACAAGAAAACGAAACTAAGTTTGTTAGTAGTGTCAAGGTATCTTTTAGTCGCCCATCCTTTTTGATGGTTTTTGCGAGAAGCTTAAACTTGTACGTTCTTCCTAACATTTAAATCCTGGCAAATACTGTGTTGGACTTGAAGACATCTCCACTATATTTATTATCTCAACACGATTACTTCTGTGGACTTACAGCCTGGCAATACCGTGTTAGACTTGCAAATAATTATAGCCCGATCACGCAGAACTGGATTGTCCGCCTCAACAATAGCATTATTCAGGACTACCTGCAATGGTGCAATTGAAAATGTAGGAGCATCAATATCAAGCATTGAAGCAACAAACCTAAATCATTCTTTGTGCGCCTTCTGTTGGATTCTTCATAAAAAATTTAATAGTGACTGTAAGCAAATGTAACTGAACCAGAGCAGGCTCTTCTGAGAAACTCTCCAAGAAACCTATCAAAGAGATCATTAGCACTGTCAATTCATTTTGCGTATTTCATTAATTATCCAGATCATGGATATCAACAGAAACAAAATTACAAACATATGCTAAAGAATAAAAACTGAGACTCAACATTGGACATTGAATGTTAACTTCAGAAGTACCTTTGCTTTCAACTAAGGTGTCTAATCCACATGCAAGGTACTGCAATGATTGATTTATAGCTACAGGAAAGTTGGACTTCAATAAGAATTTAATAATGTGATTTGTTAATTATATAAACTGTGTTACAGTAACTTACGTGTTAGGATATCTGCTAGAGATACCCATGATGAAAATGATAGCCTCCTGGACGCCATAGTTATGATCTCAATCAGACACTTTACAATATTCACCTGCTCTTTCTAACTTGATGGCACATAAATAGTAACCATTTTTCTGACAAAATCTGCCAACTTTGGAGGTATATTCCTTGAGTTCCAGTGGAGCTTGAAAAAATTATTACCTGCATACGAAAAAATTCTACGTCGGTCCTGATTTACACATGGTTAACAAATTATTATTATTATTTTGGACAGAGACAAACAGAAAAAACTTGGATCCTTTTTGTTACCTAGTGTAATACCCGGTGCAAAGCGGCGCTGGATCATGGAGTTTCGACTGTAGACTGCAAAGATGATGAACCAGATTACAATTAAAGAAACTCAGAAGAAAAGCCATATAGAAAATGGGTATAGTTCTTACCTGCATACCAAACGCAGATGCAAATGCACTAGCCTCATGAAATCCAGTTTTTTCATGTGATTCAAAAATACAAAGGTCAAATACAAACAAGGCTCCTCCTTCCATCTCATCGATTTGGTTGCTCCTATGAAGAGAATTTACAGCCAGTTGATGAATCTGCATCAGGAAAGTAATGACATTAGTTATTATTGATTAGTCACTGAAGCTTAAAAATAAACACATCATCTACTTCCTTAAAAATTACTCATTTAGCTCCATGGAGACTTTTCGATAGAGGAACCACAAGATAAGTAAGAACCGGATGACTGATATGTAGGGAGAAACCACCAGGAAATGAGAAGTTGTATAAAAGAGCCAGACCCCTCCAGGTAGAGAATATACAACTAAATGAAGATTAAAACATCCATGTGAAACAGACAAAAATTCAGCTCCCTAGTGGTAAAAATGAGAAACTAATCTGGCTTTATTCAAAAGTAAAAATTGAGATAACATGTTGATGATTATGCAATGCCCTAGAAAGAAACGTATCTGATGTAAACAGAAGCCAATAGTCTTAGGTTGAAATGAGACATTTGACATCAGATCTATCTTCTAATTCCATCCACTTTTTGTCCATCGGGACTGACATACTATATATTCAAACTAATCACACTTATCACGTATCAAACATGCATGAACTTCAAAATTTACTCACAAACACACACCAAATCATCTACCATAGAAAATCAATCATATCATTACTTAAGTTAGGATAAAGTAAACTAACCCACGTAGAAGCACTTGGGACCTCTTGAGTGTGTGATATATAATTGAGTTGTCACAGCACCTTCCAAAATTGATATTAGTTAAGTTGTCTGTAAAGGAAATTTGAGGTCATTAATACATATGTAATGCAAAATATAGTTTGAAATGTTCTCTGTATGTATAAAGAGATAACACAGAGGGCTCATCGCATAGATGACTAAACTGCACTCACAAAAATAAACACAAACAAAGACATCTAACCTTGTTCCCATCCTCAAACAAAAGGTATACTATCTCACTTGTACAATAATCAATCCCAATTTAAGCATAACAAAGCAAACAAACTACTACATCTACCAGCATCCACTCTCCATAAATCTATCAAAACAACTCATAAATCAACATCTTATCTGTAATGGACAATCAATTAGGTGACTTTAAAATCAAACTGCGAAATTAACCCCATTAGTTACATATCAGTAGCAACTAATTAGCCTTTGGCCAAGTCATTTTACTATAATCTTAAGAAGCCTAATTAAGTTATGGAATTCTACAGGAAAATTAACATGCTACGAAAACCATTAATCCATTTCAGAAATAAGACAACGAAATTATTTATGTCCATAAACAAGGATAAAATTAAGAGATGGAATTTATTTGTCGTAACTCCGACAAAGCCAAAGAAAATCCCAACATTTTCTAAATACCGGACACCGATACACAATCACATGGGTTACGTTTTCCATATATAGTCTAGTGCTTTCAAGGGTCGACAGAAAATAGTTCAAGTGGAATTCTTGTCTGTGACCACTTAAATTTCAATTCAGAACAAGTCAGAGAGTATTTCAAGCTCAGAATAGTTGAGCAACATCAAGCTTACATACAACATACTAGTCTATAACTCTTATGATACCATAAACTGAAGCAACAGCAGATCCATAACCATTTAAAACGTAACTTAGCAGGTAGGGCTGAACATGGTGTCGGTTAACCGTTGGAAACCGACCGAACCAGACCAATAAGAAAGAAACCGAACCAAACCATTTAGATTTGGATTGGTTTGGTAAAAAAAGTTGAAAAACCGACATTATTGGTTTGGTTTGGTTTGACCTGAAAACCGAACCAAAAACCATTGGGGAACCGATTAATTTTTAAACTTAGTTTCTACCGTCGGTTTAAAAGTATTAGATTCTACCCATTGATTTAGAGGATAAATAGAAACCCTAAATCTAATATTTCATTATGATACTCTCCCTCTTTCTCTCAGCCGCCTCCCTTCTCCACCCCCAACTACAGCTGCTGCTACTCGACTTTTTTCTTCCCGTCTTCCTTCTTTTTTATTTATCAATAACTAAATTAAGATATATTATATATCTTCTTTTGATCTCTAGAATTAGAGTAAGCTTTAACTATTCTTGATTATTTTTTTTTTGTCTGTATATTTGTGTAAACCAATACTATCGGCAACTACGATTTTTTTATCTGTAAATTTGTGTATTTTTTTTTGATTTGACATAATTATTGGTTAACCAAAAACCACTGGAAAAAACCGAAACCAACTGGAACCATTTGGAAACCGAACCAATGGTTAATGGATTGGTTTGGTTTAGATTTTTAGAAACCAATAGTATTGGTTTCGGTTTTGGTTTGGCTATAAACCGAACCAAAACCGACCATGAACAGCCCTATTAGCAGGAATTGACCTATGTATTATCAAATAAGAATCCGAGCCATATCAATCCGAGATGCTCAACAAACAATATACACAAAAAACAAAGATCCGACTAATTCCAAACATAATAAAACACAATTCAAAATCTCCAACTAATGTCGTCGTCAAATACACCAAAAACAACACAATAACGACCTATGTATTACCTTGAGAGATGAGGGTATTGAAGAAACTTGGTTTAGATCGCCGAATATGGATATTAAGATTAAACAAGTGATCCCCGCATCATCTCTACCATTGGGATGGGGGGTCTTGGCAAGACTACTCTGGCCCAACTAGTATTCAACCATCATAGCGTACAAAATCTAACCCATTTTGAAATAGCCGTGGATCAGTGTTTCTGATCGTTTTGATCGCACAAAAATTGCTAAGGCAATCATACTAGAAGCTACAGAAAAAGATTCACAAAACTTAGGATGGAATGCTTTGCACAAAAAATTAGTTGAGTCTATCGGGGGGTAAAACATTCTTTCTTGTGGTCGACGATGTCTGTTGGAAATGATTATGGGGTTAATGGGAAAAATGGTATTGAAGATGTGTATGACTCTTAAATAACTCACGGGACACTCAATTGGAGTTTATGGAAGTGGACTTCTATTACTTTTCAAAACTTTGGTTTGTACAGGGATTTAACTTTCTTACAAACTCCCACTCACTTTAGCTATCACTCGATCACTGACCTTACCACCCACTTTGGGTTTTCACTCACTTACAGGTCTCAACTGAATTCACTACTGCCTATTTATAGATTCACTTTAGCGACTCATCTATCTCTAGACCTCTCTCTAATTCTCTAGTCTAAGACCACTCTAGAAAACTCTAGTGATCGACTTTATTTACACATTTACAGGCCAATTTTGACTGAGTAGAACATCCTAGACTTATCTCTACTGTACAACACTAGCTAGAATGTTCTAGACTAGCAGATCAATTTCTTTCGTTTCTTACAAATTATGCCTTCTAGAATATTCTTAATTAAGCTAAATCAAGTTTATTCTTCCAACAATGTCTGGACTGAGGATCCAAAGAATTTGAAATTTTTAATGCATTTAACGATACTTGGAAACTATGTTGTAAAAGGCACCTATCTTAGTTGACCAAAGCAGGAGGGATTACCAAAAGAGGAGGGATTACCAAAAGAGAAAGATAAAGAAAAATTATGTTTATAAGGCACCTATCTAAGAAAAGGCACCTAAGCTTAACGATACTTGGAAACTATGTTGTAAAAGGCACCTATCTAAGAAAAGAAAGATAAAGAAAAATTTAGACCTCATAACAATTAAAAGTTGAAACCAAACATCATTCACTTACCCAAAGCAGTTGATTTCTCCAATTCCTTTGATTCGTTTTTCCAAATTCTAGGGCTAAGTTTGCTGTGTAAACTAAATATATGGGTTTATCCAAAAAAAACTGTAACTGAGATCGTGATAAACATCCCACGATCTTAGTGGAGAAGATTTTGGGAGGGAAAATTCCGAGCCAAAATTGAAAAGAAAGAGAAGAAAGAGGGAAGCCATGTTCTGCAATTGAAAAGAATGTGGAGGTCGTATGTAGAAAGACACGCGTAGTGTATTTGACCGAGAAAAAGAAAAGAAACATATTTCACCGAGGAAGTGTGAATGGAATTTTAATTATGGAGTGTGTTTTATTGGCTAGTGTATCTCAAAACCGTAACATGTATAAACTGTTACAACCCATTAAAGAAATGTTCCAAAACCGTAATAGTTCATGCGTGTTACGCATTACAAAAAAATATTACCGATGTCGTAACAATAAAAACATGTTAGGTCTAATGTTACAGATTCTTCATTTCGGTGTAGTGTTACGTGGGCTGGACTTTTCTAGCTTTGGAGGTGGTCCATTAGCTGATTATAGGATTTCTTCCACACGGCCAACCCTTTGGACGTGACATAATTTGGAATTTGGCAACCTACTTCGCACGGGATTCGACACGGGCACTTCTACAATTTGGAGACTATATAAGAAACAATTCTTAACCTAATATCAAAACAATCATCTCATATTATACTTTTGTTCTTCATAAATATTCTAGGGTTTTTCCCTTTAGGGGGAAACCGGGTAATTGTGTAATCATGAGAAGCTAAACCTTTGTTGATTAAGGATGAATTCAATGTTCTAGCGTGAAGCTTTATTAGTTATATAAATCTATTCGGAGTTATAATCACATAATCGTTTGTTTTCACTATTTCTAGGGTTTATGATTGATTAATTAGATTGTTTGGAGTGCACGCTGGATTCATCTATTGATCATTCTATTGCTAGTAAAGGGTTAGGATATCCGTGTAATTGTTGAATAATCCTTACACAAGTAGAGAACGTGAGACCTCGCAGAGGGATTCTGTGGAGCAATTGTGTGTGAAGACAACACTAGTAAGTGGACCTTGCGCTAAGAGTCTAACTGCTAGGATCAACCTAAGTTCACATAACTTAAAACTTCCGTTGGCTTACACCTTGAGTGTGATACTACTTGGTGGTTCAGTTGGATAGAAATTGATATGCGAGCGCTTAGGTATCCGGTTACAATAGGAACTTTGGGGATAACACTGCTCTAGATGCTTTCCTACGGTTGGTGATGAATGGTTCTAACAAAGATAGATAAGTACATTATTGAGTCAACATTTGGTAACGGCGAAGGACTCCTTGATCATCCCTTTCATCTTATTCTCTTTTTATTTAATTCATAAACCAACCCCCCTTTTTACTTTGTTTTGCTATCTAAATAACATATCAATTACACAACTCTCTGTGGGAACGATCTCTTACTACCGCTATATTACCAGTTAATTAGTGGGAAATATCTTGATTAATTTGTTGTGGTTACGACACACATCAATTATCTCTTAGACGGAAGGAAAGATCAACTCAAGTACACAAAAACAAATGATTTCAGATCATGTTGTTTTGTTGTTGATCAACTGTCTAAAATAGAATCCAGGAAAAAATATCACCAAATGATGTTGTCATATTCCAAGAAATTCCTGGGTCAATATAAGAGTTCTTATTTTTTCACGACTCAAAAGTTTTCAAGTCAAGCTTATGATCCTGTTTATCAAACTGATCTGTTAAATAAGATCACTCCAGCTGTGACTCAGTAAAAGAAGTTTATTCTTAGAATATTCCCAAATGGGAAGATATTCGAAAATATCGTGATAGATCAGGTTCCACAAAAATTGAGCTATCAAAAGCTCACTTCAACACCTGATGTTGGAAATCAGAATTTCCCTAGTTGTGCTCGATTCAAATAAATGGGAAGTTCTTAAAAGGAGCATAAGAACATGAAGGAAGTATAGTATTATACTCAATCTATCTATTTCATGAACATATAAAGTGTTTTTGTATGTTTGGAATACCTTTTCTATTTTTAGAAAAATACTTTCGATCTTTGAAAAGTCCATGAGAAAATTTAGGAAAAAATATTTTCGGATCCTCTCAATCATACTGATTCGGAAAATTCTTATGTTGTTTCCGAAAGTGTATATTTTCACAAACAATATACCTTGATTAGGTATCTCAATCTTGGAAACCAAGTTTGATTTGTTATATAAACCATCTATAGGACCGGTACTTCTCTTTATGTTTTGGTTGCGGTCAAAGATGGGTGAAAATACTATTGACGTTGAATCTCAACTACGAAAACTTGAAACCTTTCAAGTTGAGCTCAAATGCTATTTCTCAAAAGAACATAGAAAGAATCATATTTTTTTTGAACTTATGCTTATGTTAATGAGAGATTTTGAAGTTACTCGTGAACTTATGGAAATTGCAGTTTTGAATGAAAAGCTGCTTGAGTCAAATCTCTTAAAGTTGATCGTGGAAGTAAATCTCTTGAAAAGGAGACTCAATCATCTGAAAGAAAAGAGAGGACTCAAAAATTAGAACACTGAGGAATCTTCGGTGAATAATGAGAGCACTTCTAAAGATTAAGTTATTTGTTGTAATACTTAATCAAAGAAAATAGACATCAATGTTTGATTTCTTTCAATAATTGTATAAGGTCTATTTTTGAATAAACTATCTTATATGAATAAAATTATTATTTTATAATTTCTCTAGTGATAGTTTTCAATTACATAGCATGTGCTTGAATGCTTTATTTTATTGCTATGTGCTTATGGGATGTTTGATTTTGGTCTTCATGACCTTGATATTCGATCTCATATTGTGTGAACCCTTATGGTTTGGGTGACTTTTTGGTTTAGCGGGATTAAGTTCTAGCCCATGTTGGTAGAATTTATCAAAGGATCATAAGGGGTTCCGATTGAAAATCATGTGTGAAAAGTCACAATATGTTGAATCGTTTTGGTTTAGCATAAAAGCATATGTGTTTCGGGGTTTTCAACTTTTGCTATGCATTAGTTAAAACCGGTTTTCAACCTTTCTCTGGTAAAGGTTGGTTTTTTTGTTGTTGTTCTTTTGTTCTTGCGAGAGGATGACAACATTAATGGGGGAGAGTTCTAACTTGAACTTGCGCTTAATGACATATCTTTGGAGAGAAGAGGATGCAGAATTTGAGGTAACGAATTTGTTAGTTAATCGTTTTCCTGTTTTAAGAAAAGCCTGATTTTATTGCATTTATTTTACTTTTGCTTAACAAAATTTCGGTACAATTGATGTTTATTCCACTATTTGTATGGATATGTGTGTGTGATTCAATTGTTTCCGGTTGAGAAAAACTATTGTTATCTTTCTTTATTGTTTGGTATCAATTGTTTAGGCTTAACGAAATTTCGGTGCAATTGCGGTGCTTTAATGTCTATTTTTGTTTCAATTGCTTCCGGTTGAGATAAATAATTATACAAGTTGATTTATTTTGGTTTGTATGAATTGTTTATGGCTTAACAAAAAGGTTTTCGGGATCAATTGTTTATGAAAAAGCGGGGGTACAACAACCTCACCCAATATTTCGATTAGCAATCTGTATGGACAAACTCCAATATACTTTCAAGAGAATCAACTAGACTCAATCTTAATAAAGTATATCAAAGAGTTATATCTCTCTTTCTTGAGTCAATTCTTTCTCAAGCAAATAGAAATCTGCGAGTCTAATTGAATACACGAGAAATCACTTGAACGGTACCAAAGACCAATGTTCAAGGATCAATCAATTTCAATCAACAACCAAAGGTCGGATTTCCAATTGATTGATTCAAACGCACAACCTGTGATATTTTAATTATATAACAAAATATAATACGGAATAGAAATAACACAGACACCGGAATTTTGTTAACGAGGAAACCACAAATGCAGAAAAACCCCGGGACCTAGTCCAGATTGAACACCACACTGTATTAAGCCGCTACAGACACTAGCCTACTACAAACTAACTTCGGTATGGACTGTAGTTGAACCCCAATCAATCTCACACTGATTCAAGGTACAGTTGCGCTCCTTATGTCTCTGATCCTAGCATGATACTACACACTTGATTCCCTTAGCTGATCTCACCCACAACTAAGAGTTGCTACGACCCAAAGTCGAAGACTTTAATAAACAAATATGTATCACACAGAAAAGTCTACAGGAATAGATAAATCTGTCTCCCACAGAAATACCTAAAAAATTTGTTCCGTCTTTTGATATATCAAGGTGAACAGGAACCAATTGATAAACCGGACTTATATTCCCGAAGAACAACCTAGTATTATCAATCACCTCACAATAATCTTAATCGACGCGGCGAAAGAAGATATTGTGGAATCACAAACGATGAGACGAAGATGTTTGTGACTACTTTTCTATCTTGCCTAGATATAAATCTCAAGCCAATCGTTACGATTATACTCAAAATGATAGAATCAGCAAGATCAGATCACACAACTACGAGAAAGTAGTATCGGTCTGGCTTCACAATCCCAATGAAGTTTTTAAGTCGTTAACCTGGTTTATAAGAAGAAACCTAAGGTTAAAGGAGAATCAACTCTAGATAATACAACTAGTATCACACAGGAGGTGCGGGGATTATGTTTCCAGTTGCTAGAGTTCTCCCTTATATAGTCTTTCAAATGAGGGTTTGCAATCAATGTTAGCTTGGTAACAAAGCATTCAATATTCACTGTTAGATGAAAACCTGATTAGATTCAATCTAATATCTTTCAACCGTTGGATCGAAAACTTAGCTTGTTACACACACATGAAATGCACGATTATAGGTTTGTGTAACTGTACCCAAACATGTACATTTGTTGGTTCAACAATAGTTAACCAAATGGTTAGCCATATGAGCACTTTCATATCAACCATATTCTTCTTCACCATAACTAGTTCAAATGACTCAAATGAACTAGTTAGAGAGTTTTTCAATTGCAAGGAAATCTTATGTAACTACACAAGACACAATCGAAGAAAAAACGATTTGATTCACTCGAATCGGTTCATGAACTTTATAGCCACGGTTTGCATTTTGCATTCCTTAGTTAATATAAATAAGTTCACAAACAATCGTCTTTAGATATAACCTACTTAAGACTTAGTTCACGGACTTAAGTTCCCGGAAGGAGTTCTCAAACTCCAGCAGATTTTCTCGGGTCGAGAACTTCCGCCAGTTCGCGGACTGAGTTCATGACTCTTCTTCCGGTTCTCTTGATCAACAAAGTTCGCAAACTTTGGTTCAAGGAAAAAGGACTTATACATATATGTGTTTCCACATAATGCTTATATCCATCATTGGTTATATGATCTAAACTCTCATTTCAATCATTGAAACATTCTTAGAGGACGTTATTATATAGTTGTTATTCACAAACTATTTTTCGTCAAAGTAAGCAATTTGCAAAGTGATTGAAACGTATTATGACTTTCGTCACTAGGTAAAGATGATCTTGGCCAAATCAAAAGCTTAGCAACACATATTTCGAGAAATAGATAGGAGAGATAAACTCGGCTCGAAATAGCAAATGTGTATAATCAAAGTCTATATAGCAAAACGACTTTTGTCTCAAAATAGGAGATAAAGTAGATAAAATTTTGAGTGATAGATAAGTTCAAGTATCTACATACCTTTTAGTCGATGAAGTTCCACCAGTTCCTTGAGTAGTCATTCGTCTTGTATGATGATTTCCATGGAGTTCTTGAGCTCAACTACACTTTCTATCCTAGTCCGAGACTTAGATATAGTAGACTAGAAACCAAGACTTATAATTTTGATCACTAACATTGACAAACATGCTTGAGATAGCAACGCATGCGAGTTTAACCGAGTAATGCTCTAACAGTTTAGTCCAATTCGATTCCGGATAAGAGAAACTAAGTTAATTCTGATCTTAGTTAGACTTATCTAAGTGGAGGATTTGGTTATTCAAGTCTAATCGAATGCCTTAACAATAAACTAAGTTAATTCTGATCTTAGTTAGACTTATCTAAACCCTCGTGCTTAACTCTTATAGGTTGCAAGTCTTTTGAGATTTGTAAGATCCTTTTGGTTTGTCCTTTAGTTGCTCGTACCTTTGTCATTTTGTGACTAAAAGGGGGAGAAATATATGGAGTAAACAAGTGATTTGGTATCACTATGGAAAGGACAATGGTGCTTAAATGTTATATCTAATGAAAGAGTAAAGCATAGACTAAGGGGGAGTAACATATCATATTGATACTTGTGGTTATCTTAACTACAAAGGGAATAACAAAGACGCGCGGATGGGTGTTGAGGTAGCATATTGATTAGCATATTTGGATGATCTTTTTCTTGAGAGTTAGTCTCGAGATATACTTTGCAGCGCTTTGGTCATGACCCTCTGGAGCAGGAAGAGCGAAAAGTTGTATCTTGGCTGGGTATGACGGTTTATGACCGTAGGTGGATTTGCAATGCTTTTGACTAGGTCATGAAAATTTTGGAGACTTTACAAGTATTTGCTAACTTTATCATGTATACAATGAAAATACGAATCCAATGGAAAAAAAACAAGGTTAATCGGATACGGAATGATAGAGTTATGAGTAAAATAGTGAAGTGAAGTAAACTTCCCGAGTCCCCTGTGATTGGGTTGAGGGCCCCTTGACCTAAACGAATTTTGGAGAAACTATTCGACAAAATCTCCAAGTGTAGAGCGTAAACGAATTTTGGAGAAACTATTCGTCAGAATCTCCAAGTGTAGAGCGCCATATGGTGTTTGAGAGCGACGAGGTAAGGTGGATGGTTGCTCCGTGAGGCCAATTGAGGACAAACTGGATCCCATCTGTGTTATCCTTAATAGTTTTAGTACTACTTCTCTAGGGAACATGTACTTGATCTAGATTTATTAGATCTATCCCTGGTGAATATTATAAAGAGGTTTACAGATAAGTCAGGACGTCGATATGAGTATTTGCAAGACTCTGTTGAGTCCTCGGGAGCTCGCCTTGGTCATTTCCAATATTTTCAAGTATTAGTAGCATATTTTCATGGAAATAGGGCACCGGGGCGTTTTGTTATGCATGGAGAGATCCATGTGATCCTGAATGTCACTAAACTATTCACTAAGGTCAAACAATCGTCTGACAGAGAAAAGTCTTGATAGAGATAACCCTCTCGACCAATGGATTACAGAGACTGGATAAATGGGACGTTTTTATATTTGGATTGGTGGAATCGGCTTCCTTCCTAATAGAGACCATGATTGAGATATGTAACTGCGCGGATAACCTCACGCCGTGGTCGCTAAAGTGTAGTTACCTAAAATCGGTGAGAGGTTAAAGTGGGGTTTTAGGGTTTCTAAAAGTGAGTTACAGGAGGTTGAGTGTTAGAGCATTGCTCGGTTGAACCCACCAAGCGTTGGTATGTCAAGTTTGGTTGTCATATTTTAGTGAACCAAAACTCTTTTAAAGAGTCGCTTGATTATTTACTAGAGTCAACTTCGTGTAGGTTATCTAGAAAGTTATTAGGATATGAGACATACAAGTATTACTCGAAGACTTGAAGAATGTGAAAAAGTAAAGAGCTACAACGACGACATCATCCTTCCTCTTGAGGTTAGTAATATTTTGACTTGAACTATTTCATTCCTAACATATCTTTCAAGTCGTGCTATATTGAAAACACAACTGCGAAGCTGTGAATGATTATACTCTAGTTAGACATAGTATTAAGGAATTATAATACGAAGTATAACGCCTATCTTTTGAACTTCGTATATAAGACATCGACATAATCGTATGAATGCTATTGTGATTATGTATGGGTATGGGTGAAGATTTCGTCCAAGGAAAAAATATTTTACATTCGTTTAAAAGAAATACATTCATAAACTTGTTTTGTGAATCAAAATGGAAATCGCTAGGCTTATTGGTGTTGTTATTCATTGCAAATCTTTGGATTACCAATATGTGTTTTTAGTATAACCGCTCATAACTTGTTTATCTATCTTGGTAAAATTATTCACAATGCCTGACTTATGTATCGGTATGACTTTTATTAGTGAAACCAATCTTAAGTAATCACCTGAGATGGTATGATCGATATTTGTAATTGGTGTGACCATTCCTAGTCATTGGGTAAACGATCCTAGAACTTGGTGGGACTAATCACAAGATGTGTAATCGATCCTTGTAGTAGGTTAATAAGTTTTAGTAACTGGTGTAACCGATCCTATAACTTATGCAACAGATCACAAGTAAGTACCATAAATAAGTGGTAACCGATCCTGGTACTTAGTTAGCCATTTTATGGAAACTAGTGTGATCGATCCTAGTAGCCACTTGGAGGTAGAACCGAAACTTGTTTTTGGTAGAACCGTTAAACCAATTAATGGTGATTGAATGGTTTTGATCAATCACATAGTTCTTGGAAATCAGATGAACCAATTTTAAACTCGTTTGGAAGTGTAGCGAATCGGTTCCAAGATTGTAAATATGAAAGAGGATTTACAAAGTAAATATGTCGACATACTTTGAACACGTGCAATAATTCTTATCTATTATTGTTCAAAGATATTCCTTAATAACTAAAGGAGAATCCCGGATCGAAATAAATTGAGAATCTTTTAATTAAGGTTTTTAGTTTTATATGCTTTTAATTTCCAGCAATTAAATGCATATCCTTAAAAAATAAAAATTGGTAATGTGCATTTACTAATTGGAGATTTTCTACTGAGATTTCAGTCAATATTTGGACAGAGCATTTCCAGGAATTATGAAAATCGATTTTGGGTTTATTGCATATCTTTGAGAATATTCGGTTTTGGAAATTCCTTGGTGTCCAAACTTCTTTGGTCTATAAATATTGAAGTTTTCATTTCTAGCAAACTAATCCTCAGAGGCAGCAAAACTACCTTGTTGTGTTGTTACTAGTGGAGCCGTCTATTCGGAGAGGAAAGTACCCTAATTAAGCAAAATATCTTACGACCGCTCGTTTTAAAGACTTCTTTGGGATTGGGAATCTCTACGAGTACCGTTGGTGGGAAACTAGATAATTGCAGTTTATTATTAGTTTTCGATTGATTTGATTGACTAACGGTTGTTGAACTTTGATTGCACATAGTTTGTTTATTATTGAGAATCTTCTCTTCTGATATAAGATTCACTCAAACTAGATTGAAGTATCGACGGGGATCTTTAGGAATTTTGTAGATCTAAAGACGTCTTATGATAATCCATTGTTAACAGTCTCCTTTCTGTGTGTGATTGATCACAAGAGATTCAAGTTGATTGTGTGCAGGTGTTTATTGAAGATCTAAGAAGATTTGAAGACAAAGAAGATTTCTTATTTGAGTTCATAATCTTTGGTGTGCACAAAACTTGACCGGATGGGAATCCAACTATAATCGGTTTATCTTTGATAGATTGAATTAATTAGTTGAGTAGATCAGCATCAATACATTTCTTTGTGATTCATAGTATTGATTTCATAGTCTTAACAATTACTTTGGTAGTTGTTTAAAAGATTGATCTAAGAACCCAAAAAAGGAGTTTATTGGGATAAACAGAAGAGCCTTTTGTCAAACTCATATCACGTTGTTTGGAAAGAGTTCTTACCGAACAGATTTGTTGTTTCTTTACTGTTTGGAATACGAACCAAATGAATTGTTCCAAGTTCGTGACTTATTGCAAGTTGGAGGCGCAGGGATACAAATGGAACTAGGTGAACTATAGGTTTAGTTGCTTGGTCTCAACTATACGAAGTTGGTTTAGATTTTGTATAGCGGCTTAATCCTGAGAGTATTCAATTCTGGACAAGGTCCCGGGGTTTTTCTGCATTTGTGGTTTCCTCGTTAAAAAAATCTTGTTGTGTCTTTTACTTTTCTATTTCCGCAATTATAATTGTTTTTATTATAATTAGAAGTAAAATACAGAAACGTTAATTCCTAATTACTTGATAGCAATCCTATTGTATTTGGTTAAGCACGAACCTATTATCAAGTAATCATACTTCGTTGTTGTATTGTCTCGATCTTATATCCATAGTCAATCATGCAAGTTATCTTGTTGTCGTATTGTATCGATCTCGTATCCGTAGACGATCACACGAAGTGTGAACCGTTTAGTTGTATTGTCTCGGCTCAGTCGATAGACAATCACTTTCGGAGAAAGAACTTATAGGTGGAAAAGTTTTAGATTGAGGAATATTTGGGTACCCTTGTATTTTCATTAAGCATGAACAGTCTTCTCCTAAACCACACACAATAGTCATTCAAAGGCTTCTTCATTCACATGAAAGGTTAGGGATGATCTTAGGGAGGGAAGCAGATGAAGACAGAGATCAGAGAACTTGCAATTGTTCTGAGAGTTTATGAGAAAATTATGTGTTAGCTTGGAGAAATAAATGACCTATTTATAGTTGAATTCTCTAATCTCAGGTTGGTGAAGATAGGGATTGCTTCCGTGCGGAACACTTCTCCAATCTCTTCAGGAATATATAAAGATAACCTAGGTTGAGTTTATTTCTTTATTCTACCGCCTTTATTCTCTTCTGTGGTGAGAAATAGCCCGGGTATTTTTCATACGTGTCGTAGACCGCCAGATCAAAACCCTAATTGATATTTCCCCACTTGTGTGAAGCCGAGTCAGCCTTTATGATGATGTATTGAGAGAGAGAAATATTCTCTTTAACCGAGTTGTCCAGATAGAGAGATATTCTTTGGTTTGTGAGAATGACTAGAATGATGAAAACGTGGGGGTACAATAACCACGCCCATTATTTCGTTCAGAAATATGTATGGACTAAACTCCAATATAATTCCGAGAGTATCAACTTAATGAAACTCAATTAAGAAAGATATCAAAGATCTTTATCTCTTTCTCAACACAATCAGTAAATCAAACAGATAGAAATCCGTGAACCTGATTGTTATGAGAATAACTCGGATGGTACCAAAGACCAATGTTCGAGTGTCAATCAAGTTTTATCCAACAAACAAGGTCGGATTTAACAACTATGATTTAACAACGCACAACCTGTGACATTTCAATTATATAATGAAAATATAATGCAGAAAATAAATAACACAGACACCAGAAATTTTGTTAACCAGGAATCTGCAAATGCAGAAAAACTGCGGGACCTAGTCCAGACTTGAACACCACACTGTATTAAGCCGCTACAGACTCTAGCCTACTACAAGTTAACTTCGGACTAGAATGTAGTTGATCCTGTTAGAGCACTGCTCGGTCGAACTCGCAAGCATTACTATCTCAAACTTGTTTGTCAAGTTTCGTTTCCAAAACTATAAGTCTTGATTTCTATTCTACTTGTATCTAAGTCTAGGATTAAGATAGTAAGTGTAGTTGAAATCTAGACTCCACGGCGTTCATCATATGAAGATGAAGATCTACTCAAGGAACTTGTGGAACTTCATCGACAAAAGGTATGTGGAGACTTGAACTTATCTATCACTCAAAAGTCTATATATTCTATCTCCTATTTTGAGACAATAGTCGTATTGCTATATAGACTTCGATTATACACATTTGCTATTTCGAGCTGAGTTTATGTCGCTTATCTATTTCTCGAAATATGTGTTGGTAAGCTTTCGCTTTGGCCAAGTTCATCTTTACTCGTGAATGTTTATGGGTAAAAACTGTTTCTGTTGGTTTTGGTAAATTTGGGTGTGTGGATGAGAAGCAAATCTAAACCTAAAACAAATGCACTGCACGGGAGTACTTTAGATTCGAGAGATCAATCTGTACAATCCTGGCCTAAACCAAGAAATGATCGTTCCAGCCTTGTTTCGGTCACAAAGTGAATGAGAAGGGTTGGTATTAGGGAGGGAAGCGAAGAAGGTGTTGAGACCAGAATGGTTAATTCTGAAGGTGTGGCTATTTTATGACTTGTATCAGAATGGAACTGGCTTGCGGAATGAAAGCTATCAGTTCTTTGGTATTTTCTGGATACTGTGTTGTTGTCTTAACCAAAACTTGTTGTCTGGTCGAAAATAGGTAAAACCTATTTATACAAGTCATATTGAACGCACCCTGATCTCGTAGAAAGTGGGAGTGATTAAGTGATGGAGAAGTGGGGTTATGTGTAACTGTCAGAAACCGTGTTCCCACTATGGAAGTAACTAGTTAGTTTACACCCACAACTTCTTGTCGCCACTGATTGACCTGCTTTCTGACACTTTCTTATAATGGGCGTGTTGCACGCCGCACGCTGTAAACCGCCAGACCAATACCTTGATGAGCATCCTCCAGTTTGTGACATGTTTGATGTCTCGAGTGTTTTCATGGAAAACATGTAGCAGGTTGCTATGTGTGGCAAGTCAAAATCAGGAGACTTTCCACAAGAGAATAACACGTGATGTTATTTGGCTTTTCTTAGTTGGTCGCCCAAAACTTGCCACAAGCCTGTCAATTATGTGGCGAATTTGGACGGCTGAGATCGTAACTCATGAGAAAGGGTGGCCATTGATTATGGCCACATTCTGTTGGCGCCTGATGGTAGCACAATGGCGTCACTGGCACATGCCAATGGTGTAGTGGCATGTAGCGGCATGCCAGTGGCATAGTGGCGCCTGGCGTAGCCATGGCAGCTATTTTGGCATATTGGTGTTAGACCCAAATGTGGCTCTGGCAACATTGGTCCTGTTGCTATATCAAACTTAAGTCCTTAGGAGAATTACTTGACTTAGTTGGCGTGGAAACTTTAGCTAAATTAGGGTTTGGCATATCGAAGCCCTAATTAGCGCGTACGGCATAGCCGCGGCACGGTGGCGCTTTATGCAATCGGTGCCATGGCCACATTAAAGGAATCATGGCATGCCATAATATGGGAATAACCACAGGCGCAAGGATGACCACATTATAGAATGGCGTCGTTTTTAGGATTTGGAGGGTCCCACATGACTCGTGGCATGTTGTAGGGCCAAAGTGGCGTAATTAGGTCACGACTAGAAATTAGGGTTTCGACTAATGCCACTAAGGTAGAGCCGTGTTTGGAATACCCTAATTGGAATATGTTATGGCGTTTGGCCACGAACAAGAAGTGGGTTAGCACGTTGGCGCGCTATTTATGGCATGTTGACACGATCGACATGCTACTGTTGCAAAGTGGCACGTTTGGCATGTTCGGCATGCTACTGCGGAAAAGTGGCACGTTTGGCATGTTCGGCATGGTACTGCGGCAAAGTGGCACGTTTGGCATGTTTGGCATGTTCGACATGGTACTGCGGAAAAGTGGCACATTTGGCATGCCAATTAGCGTATTGGCGCGGCATTACATGTTTGGCATTGTGACCATCTGGCGCAACTTTTCCTCTTTTGATACTGTGGCAGGTTTAGAGCGACCTGATTGGTCGAAAAAAGAGGGGCTGGCCAAGCATGGGCATGGACACACTTCTGGTGTGCGTGTGGCGGATTTAAAACGACCTGATTGGTCGATGGGAAATAGGGCTGACAAGTATGGGCGCAGCCACAACTCATGTGCGTGTGGAGGGTTTAAG
The DNA here is from genome assembly GCF_003573695.1 of Papaver somniferum. Lineage (NCBI taxonomy): Eukaryota > Viridiplantae > Streptophyta > Magnoliopsida > Ranunculales > Papaveraceae > Papaver > Papaver somniferum. Next base: position 41,061,036 of record NC_039367.1, on the reverse strand, counting down.
GCGACCTGATTGGTCGACAGGAAATAGGGGCCGGTTCGAGCAGCATGGGGTGTGGCCACTTGCAAGTGGCGCCGGCTGGCCTATGGGATGATCACACCTTACTTTGTTGCTGCTCTTATTCCGCGGCTCCTTTTATTCCTTGTTTTCTGATTTTGGGTAGGATTTTGCACCTACTAATCCATGGCGGATTAATTGCCTAGTTCACCTAGGCTTAATTTTGACAGGCGAGGTCTAATATACTGCGCAGGGCGCAAAAACCCTAATTTTGCAAATTAGTTAGGGTAATATCTGAATCTTGTGAAATATCACAAAATTGATTGAATTCTATGTGTTGACACATAGTTCTTTAAGTTTATTTCCAAAGAGCAGTATGCTTTCCGATTGAATACTTTTATGCAAGGACCTTAACCTTGATACTTGGAAATTCGTGCTACTCTGTTGTGAGTGAACACAAATTGTCATGCCATACCAATATTAAGGGTTCAGCCGGGGATATAGCACAGAAAGCATTCAAAGAAACTTATATTAACTGAATAATATGGGCATGGTGCCGAAATATATAGAATATTTGGGATTGTTGCTACATGCGCCATTCTGGATAAATTTCATGTGAGTATATCGAGTTGCTCAATAAGTGCGCTAGTGCACTTTACCTGGCTCCGTTTCTTTGCAGAATGACGACATATTAAACACAAGGTTTACAATTTTAAACCTGAACTAAAAACCACCATCAACATTAAGTCCCCTGATTAGCTCGTAACAGTGGCATTGTTGCGGGGTAAGCATGAGATGGTGACAGACAAGGATGAAACTAAAAAGGCAAAACATGCGGAGATTTCCAGGAAAAATTTGTCTGACCTTGGAAAGAGGCACGAGTGGTCTATGGTCCTTGCGATAAAGGATTGGAGCATTGGCGTACTCCGGCTCGCCTACGGTGCTGGTGACATGGATCGTGGTGCTGGTTTGGTCACAGAACTCTACATCACGGAGTATTAGCGTTGGTTCGGCCGTAGAGATTTGTGTCCTGGAGCGTTGGCGCTGATTTGGGCATGACTGAATCCAAAGAGGATTCCTTTTCCTACCAAAACTCCCAAGGTGTCGTGCATATATAAAGGGCGTCGCACATCCTTTTATCCTTGCTTCGTTAGCTTTGCTTTTGCGATGAAGAGCTTCTTTCTGTCAGCAGCCCAGGTGAGTCAATCATCCAAGGTAGATAAGTATCTAATCAGCTGATATCCTGTATCTAGAGCCTTTATGTAAGACAAGTAGAGAGCTTTTCTTTTTCAGGTTTCATCGGTTTCCGTAATATAAAAGAGCATTTCGAGCTTTTCTTTTCATATCGGTCACCACAGGATTGCGTTCACCCCTTTTAGGTATTGCTTCATATCTTCTTGCAGTTTTCCTTTTGTCTCCTTTCAACACGTAGGTCATTGATGTAGACATAATGGTTTCCTACAGTATATGATGGGAACTCCTGATGGTTATTCTTCCAATTCTTCGGAGAAAAGTTTTGAAGTTGACAAACCCAAGGTTTCTGCGTCTGAAGAGGTATTAAACAAAATAGATCCTTTGTTCCGTGAGGCCAGTCGGATTATACAAGGTATGCCTCTCACTCATCTACGCATTGTTCGAGGGCGTGCTCAAGCTTTCATGGATTCGAATGATATGGAGGAAACGTGGAGACGTGATGAAACGTCCCAGCTTGTTGAGACGTCTCAGTGTGATGAAGCATCTCAGCGTCCCAGTGCCAGGGCTGAAAGGTTCTCCGCCCAACTGAAACGGCGAAGGGTCGAGCCTAAGAAAACTCCAGGCGGAAACGAGTTTGATTACCCTGTTCATAACGGTATCGTAATCCTTGATTCTGATGTTGACGAACCGGAGTATCCTCAAGAGGCAGTTTCTGAGAAGGATGCCGGCGCGGCCCACAAGAAAGAGATTGAAATGGCTTATGGAGAGGATGCTGAAGCTACTGCTGAAGAGGATGCTGAGGCAGTCGCTGGAGAGGGCTTTGGAGAGGGCGCCGAAACTGATGCTGAAACGGCTTCTGGAGGGGATGCCTGCTGCCGAAGAGGGTGCTGGAGTAGGCACTTAAGAGAACTCTAGTGGAGGCGCCGCTGACCTTGGCGTTGATATTTGACAACTAGTTTTCTCATTTCATTATTTCCTTTCGTAGAAAAATAATCTTTCGTAGCTTGTAGATGTTTTTGATACTCAAGTTTTTTTTTTGTTCATGTGACTGGAGCCATGCTTCACCGAGTAATATTATTTCATTCATGCCGTTTTGATAATTTCATATCTTTAATTTGATGAATGAATAAATTTATGAAAGAATTCCAAAACCTCTTTTTGTGAAAAACAAGTTCTTTCATTCTTCCAGCGATTCAACGGATGGAAAGTCAAAACGTATAAATAGCGCAACAATAATGCTAGCTGGAGCGTCTGTAGATGGTGTATTTTCGACAAAGGCTAAAATCGTAAAACCATAATTGTACATGTTCCTGATCCAGCAATCAGATGATTATTGAGACTCATGTCTCTCATTGAAGCATGAAAGCTCATGCAACAAGAATCTCTGACTGAGTATATCGTCTCTCAGAGCATACGTGAATATGCAGTCTCTCAACTGAGCCAACGGCATATCTCATGAATACTGAGCAATTTCAGTAATTACTTTTATATAGAATCGAACGATTGGACGACACCTAGACAGCTTGCCTGCTAGTATAGAGCAATAACGTCTTAAGGATGTAACAATGTTTTCCCTGACTATATAAAAGACATGTGTATAGAATCATTATGATTGGACGGCTCCTAGACAGCTTGCCTGCTAGTATAGAGCGATAACGTCTTCAGGATGCAACAACGTGTTTTCCCTGACTATACTATACATAATATGACGCTTCAACTAGCTCATATCACCCAATCCTCTAATACTTAATGCTCCTTGACGGCATGCCTGCTAGTATAGAGCCATCAATTAATTATTTCTAAATCCTTAGAAAATATTCTACGTTCATCATAATATTTCATTACTTCAATTCATGGTTCTTCCCAGCATAATTCCATGGGTTAGTGATAAATATTCAACGTACGGGCATCTGAACCGCCATCGAGTAAACCCCAAGAAAATGGTGCAAGTGTATTCAGCAATAATACACTAACGAGCACCTGAATGCGCGAACGAACATTCAAAAAATGCAAAGGCACGATGAAACCATGGAGGAAAATAATAATAATAAAATATTTAAAAGAGGCGTCTAAGGGGACCAAGCCCACCGACCGGCCAGTCATGCCGTCATGGCCGGTCCCATGCCCCTTCGTTTATTTTATCGTATTTTATTATTTTCCCTTGATCCCATGAAAATCCTCTCATTTGAGCAAATTCCTTAATTTTATGAAACTCCTCAGTTTCATGATATTTCCTTCACATTAAGGAAATTATGTAAAATTGTATAAAATTAGGAAAGGTGTCACGAGACCGCGGTCACTAGCCGGCCGGCCATGCCCTAGCCGTGACCGTCCTACACCTTGTAATTCCTTATTTTATTAATTATTATTTCCATCATCACATGAAAATTCCTTAATTTTATGAAACTCCTTGGTTTCATGATATTTCTTTCACATCAAGGAAATTACATAAAATTAGGAAAGGTGTCACGGGACCGTGATCACTAGTCGGCCGACCATGCCCTAGTCGTGACCAGTCCCACACCTTGTAATTCCTTATTTTATTAATTATTTCCATCATCTCATGGAAATTCCTTAATTCTATGAAACTCCTTCGTTTCATGGTATTTCCTTCACATTAAGGAAATTGTACAAAAATTACATAAAATTAGGAAAGGTCTCACGGGACCGTGGTCACTAGTCGTCCGGCCATGCCCTAGCCATCACCGGTCCCACACCTTGTAATTCCTTTATTTTATTAATTATTTCCATCACCTCATGGAAATCCCTTAACTTCATGATATTTCTTTCAAATCATGAAAATAATATAAAATTAGGGGAGACTCACAGGACCGGGCCCTGGCCGGCCGACCATGCCCAAGCCGGTCCCACACGCCCTTATTTTATTATTATTAATATTATTTGTTTCCTTCATCTCATGGAAACTCCTTGATTTCAAAAAAAAACTCTTTAGTTTCAACAAACTCCTTGATTTTATGATATTTCCATAAAATCATGAAAAAATATAATAAAATTAGGAAAATGCTATGCGACGGGCTCATTGGCCGGCCGACCATGCCTTGGCCATATCCCGTCCCACACTTCATGATTCCTTCATTTTATTATTATTTTTCCTTCATCTCATGAAGTTTCCTCTGTTTCAGCAAAAAATCCCTGATTTTTTTCGTATTTTCCCAAATGATTGCTCAAACGCACATCAAAAAATATCAAAACCCTCAGGACTGAGACACGAACACTTTAGTGACGTGAGAATACTACCTTGACCGACCAAGGTTGTCTCTTTGGCTTGCAAGAGGCCGGTCCCACATATTTCATCATTTGACCTAATTTATTCATATTAGGTTCAAACTCTTCCAAACAATTTGGAACTTCATAAAATGATCGTCAGTCGATCCCATGACCACCCAGAGCCGGTTTTCTGACCCCTTGGTCGGTCCCTCATCTCTTCATAATTAATTAGGTTTTATCACCTAAGGCTCAGATGAGCATTATTTTAATAAATGATTAAACCAGCATTTAATCATCCTTTCACCAACTGGTCTTCAAGAGACTTTGGTATTTTTTGCTCGCTTGCATCATACCATGTAGACGGTCCCTCCTTCACTCCGTGGTTAATTTTCAATGAACCATCAATTGATCATCAATTGATCGAATTAGGGTTTCGAATCCAAAGCTCTGCAAAAACATAATTCTGAGCAGATTCAAACACTAATAATTTTACGACGATCCCATGATCAACATTTAATTAATTATACTCGGTTCTTTTGCCAGTATCTTAAAATAATATTTAATTTGGTCATGCTACCAATAATTCATCAAACGAGCAACATTTGCTCAAATGAGCAATATTTGCTCAGATTAAGGAATATTGGTTCGACTATCAATATTCAACAATTCATCAAGTGAACAATATTTGTTCACCTTAACTATCAACATTTATTCGACAATTATACTTCTGTCTCAACAGACACGTTCGATTCATGAGTCTCAGAACATTTTCAAATCATGTTCGACTCAGCGATACACGGACTCAATGTCCCATGAAGTCAGCAACTGACTAACTAAATAACGTCTGCCTTGCAGACTCCACAATTACGAGACATCAATCGTGTTACATGGGGGTATATTAACTAGGGTTTTGGTTTGACGGTCTACGGCACGTGTGTTCATACACACGATGAAAATGTGAGCAAGTCGTGCAATCAGTTGAAGGAGTTAGCGAAGTAGTGGGTGGAAAATCAACCAAGTCTCCGCATGATGAGCAACTGGTTTTAACACGATTTCCACTTCCCCACTCTTTGACTCCAGCAACTGTCACACTTCATGGGATCAAGGTGTTTAAAATTCTAGCAATATAAATAAGTCTCTGAATCATGATTGAAAAGAGGACAATTTTTCGTAAAATAGACAACACGAGATTAACAACTCAACATCTGAGCAGTTACTCTCAACAGAGCAAATTCAATCAATCAGAGCTTATCTTATTTCTTTACGCAGAATACACAACACACCTACAATCTTCGATCACCATTGATCTCACACATCTCTCAGCTTTCTTCCTACAGATCGACCCATCCTCTCTTGTGACCGAATTGACTCTGGAACGACCATTGTCTTGGTTTAGGCCGGAGTCCTACAGATTGATCTCTCGAACTTAAAACACTCCCTTCTTGCAGTGCATCTGTATAAGGTTAAGCGCTCGGTTCAAGGAGTCTCCTCCGTACGCTCGTCTCCTCAATTCCGTAAAAACCAGCAAATCGTTTTTCCCGATCTACAGATTGGCGGCCACAGTGGGAGATCATTCTCTCGGTTGCAACTAACAATTTCATCAAAGATGGTCGATTATTGGGAGGTCTCAGAAACATCCAATCTCAATCTTTTATCTCCCAGTACTGGCGAATTTCTTCCAATTACTACTAAACTCGGTTGGCCTGCTCAAGCTCTCACAGAGGCTATGGACACTCAAAGCTCAACCACCATTGCTGATCTGATGAAAATCCTAAATGATGTTGTAACAAATCAAGAGGAAATTGTCAAGATACAAAACGAGGTGTTCTCCCTTTTGAAAGTTCTTACAGATCAGTTATCAAGGGAACCAACATATGATCGCTCTAAAAAGAATGATGCTGGTAATCCTTCCTATGTTACCACTGGTGTTGATTTATTTTCTAAGATCCATACCTCTACCAGCGACGACGAAGAAAAAGTCCACGCCCATGCTAAGCGCAAAAGACTCCACCAGTCTAGCTTGGACGTTCACGAAAGCTCGGAACAATTCTCACGAATTCATAAAGAAGACCCATCCGTCTTGGCACGCTTCAATCAAGACTCTTACATTAAAGGGATAATTCCATTTTATAAATCCCTTTTAGAGGATTTACATTCTCGGATCGTAGCCGAAGCAACTGACCGGTCGGCTGCTGCTCTACTCAGCCAATCCGAGCCATTCCAGAATAAAGAAGTTTGCAAGGGTATAAGGAAAAATGGGTATTCTTCTAATCCGAAACTCAACCCCCATCTTTCCATGAACTTTTTTGCTGAAGGAAGTAAAATAAAAACCGAGGCAAAACAACACAGGCATGCTTCTCCAGTTCTCCAGGCTCCTCCACAAAGGAAGGATAATCAAATCTGAAATGCACAAATGTGGACTCAGCTCCAACAAAATGACAAGACAGACCCGGACTTCCCTCTTCCCATTGAAAAAGTGATCGATTTGCTAAAAGTCTGGATCCAAGATGGTGCAATCAAATTTCCATACGTCAAGAAAAAGACGAATGAAGAAGAAATGGAGAATCCTCGTTATTGTCGCTTTCATAGGTTCGTCAATCATCCAATAAGCGACTGCAAAGTTTTGAAGCGCATCTTCAAGGAAAAGGTCGAATCATGAGAACTTAACCTGGGGACTGAAGGGGTGCACAGGGATCCTCTCTCAGGACAATCTCTCTCTGAACAACCTGTCAAAGAAGCGGTTCATGGTCGAACATATATGTGAAATATTTTATCCGTCGAAGGCACAAAGGAAACACATGTTCACAATACTGAATCACATCGTGTCAGGGAAACGACTGTTCATTTTCGGAAATACTCCCTGGGCCTTCAGCCACAGACAAGGAGATGCACGACCGTGGACTGCTTACCATAGTCGATCTCAAAGGAAACAAATTTGGAAGAACGTTGATCCTCCATCAATATAATTCCACCGAAGACTCTTAGAGCCGCAGGCATCACTCGAAAATAAGTTACTCATGTTCCCATCACAATCAAGAATCATGAAGGAACGCTCAGAGATGCTTATGGCTACATTATTCTCAAGATGAAAATAAATAGAAGCCAAGTTTTTTTTAGTCAAGGAAGATTCAGGATATGACATGATCCTCGGACGAACATGGATCCATGCATGTTGACAAAACGCCTTTGGTTTCACATCTCTTCAACGACGAAGGTTCGATCCACGGGATTTGGTGAGCGCTCCGTCGTCATGGCACTACGAGAAATTTATGATGAGGTTGAAACAAGAACCCGAAGAAGGTGCATTGACATTTCTCAAAATATTCTGCAGTCATGCAAGTCTCATTCCTCCTATGTCCATATCATATATTCTTCTACATGCTCTCCTAGCATGGGGACTCAATTCTGCTAACAACTTAGCCATTGCAAGACGTCATGAATGGATATCTTCACCACAACAATATTTTATCAAGTGGTCGCACCTCTTCGAATCGAGCATCTCACTAGAATGTTCATTCTAGAGACGATATGCAATCATCACAAGGAATGTCTTAGATGTACTCCTATTCCGCATTCAAGAATGTCCACCGCCGAATTATGGAAAAATGTTGATGCCTGTACGAGCATGAAATCTCACACGTTGGAGGACTAATGAAGGAAAAGACAAACAGAAGATATTCAGGGACAAGATGATCATGCCTAAGACGTTGTCTTAAGGGATCTGATGCATTGACCCTCAAGCATCTGAAGTTTGAAGAAGGATTTTCTTAATTTATTCGTGTTGATCAATCCCTCCAAAACATATGCAATACTTGCATTCAGTAAGTGAATCTCTTTCAGCAATCAACATCAGTTTATTTAAATGAAAATCTTTATTAAACCAAAAGAAAATCCCTACAATAGTAAATCGCCTACTTTTCCAAGGCCAACTGAAAATCAAAAACTGCTCATCTCTCGGTGCCTTATTCTAAGAAGCCTTCAAATTGTACGCTCAATCAAAGGGTACGCCTTCTATAATGGTGCCTCTAGATTCAACACAAATATCTCAACGATGACACACTGATTTAACACCAGCACGATCAAAGTGTGTAGATGATGGATTTTCGACAAAGGCTAAGTTCGTAAACTCATAATTATACGAAGATCTGATTCAGCAATCAGACGTGAATATCGAGACACGGGTCTCTCATCGAATTCTCAACGGAGAGTACCTTCTCTCAGAGTACATGTGGATATGTAGTCTCACGACTGGAAAACGGCATATCTCATGAATACTGAATACTTTCAGTGATTATTTCTATATAGAATCACGTGATGGACGGCTCCTAGACAGCTTGCTCTGCTAGTATAGAGTGATAACATCTTCAGGAACAAACAACGAGTTTACCCTGACTATATAAAGGATATGACTTACCGACAAGCTCATATCGGGATAACTAATGCTCCTAGACAACTTGCTCTGCTAGTATAGAGCCACAAAGTTAATTATTCCTAATTAAAATTGCTCTTATTCCATGGTCGAATCCACGACTGGTCCCCTGGAATGGCAATAACTATATTATCTCATTACTCTGATTCTATGGTCGAATCCACGATCCCATGGAATGGTAATGCTCACTTTATTATTCTGAATTCGTAGTCGAATCCTCAGCTGATCCTATGAATTAATAATAAACATTTTATTACTCAGTTTTGTGAATTATCCTCCACTGGATTCCACAATTAGTAATGAATAATCAACAACCGTGCGTCTGAGCTACCTCTAAGTAAGTCCCGATTCAAATGGTGAAGGTGTATCCAACAACGATACACTAACAGTCACCGCACGAACGAGTATTTCAAAAATACAACGAAACGATGAACCTATGCAAAATAGAGAAGAAAATAATAAATAATTAAAAATATTGACCAGGGTGCTGGGAGGACGGACACACGACCAACCGACCGTGTCGTGGTCAATCCCACGCCAGTTTTATATTTTTAATGCATTTTTATTATTTTTCATGATTTGATGAAAATTCTCTCATTTTATCAAATTTCCTTCGTCTCGAGGAAACTCCTCGGTTTCATGGTACTTCCATAAATCCATAAAAAATAATATAAAATTAAGGAAAGGAGTGTGGGCGCGTGACCATTGGCCAACCGGCCACGCCTTGGTCCCAACCGGCCCCACACCCCATGGTTCCTTATTATTTTATTATTATTATTATAATTTCTCTAATTTCATGAAAAAACTCCTTGATTTCATGGTATTTTTGCACAAATCATCAAATAATAATAAAATAAAATAAATTATGAAAACTTGTGGGACCGGGCCTTGCCTGGCCGGCCATGCCCTAGACTGTCCCATACGCCCCTTTGTTTTATTATTTTATTATTATTAGTTTTCCTTGAATTCATCAAATTCCTTGATTTCATGGTATTTCTCTCAAATTAGGAAAATTCCCTCAAATCATCAAAATATCTAAAAATATTAAAAAATTAGGGAAACTCGTGGGACCGGGCCCTAGCCGGCCGGCCATGCCTTTTACGGTCCCACACGCCCTTGTTTTTATTATTTTAATATTTTTGCTTCCTTGAACTCATGAAAACTCCTTCAATTTATGGAAACTCCCTAAATTCATCAAATTTCTCAAAATTCATGAATTTTTCATAAAATCATCAAAATATTATAAAATTAAGGAAAAGGCACCACCGGACCGTGGTCACGACCGGCCGACCATGCCTTGACCACGGCGGTCCCACGCCTCCTCATTCCTTATTTTATAATTATTTTTCATCATCTCATGGTGTTTTCCTCAGTTTCGTCGAAACCCTGATTTTGGCATATTTTCTCGAATGGATGCTCAATTGCACGACTGAAAATATCAAAATTCTCAGGACTGAGACGCGGGCGCCTTGGGGACACGAGCACGCTATCTTGACCGACCAAGATTGGCTATTTGGCTCACGGAAGCCGGTCCCATCAATTTTCACAGTTTTGACCTAATTTGCACAATTGCTCGTATTAGGTCCAAAACTCTTCCAAACACTTTGGATTTTCATGAAGTGATCTTCAGGCGGTCACGTGACAACCCAGGGCCGGTTTCATGACTACATGGTCGGTCCCTCGCCTCAACATAATTAATTAGGCTTTCTCACCTAAGGCTCATACGAGCATTTTTGAATAAATGATTAAGCCAGCATTTAATCATTCTTCCACCAACAAATCGTCAACTCTTCAGGAGTTCTTCGTATTTGCTCACGTGAGAATATGGACACTACATGGTTGATCCACGGTCCCATGTAGTCGCTCCCTCCTTCGTCCCATGGTTAAACTTCTGACGAACCATGAATTGATCATCAATTGATCAAATCAGGGTTTCTGAATCCAAGGATCATCATTCCAGATTCCCACCTTAATAATTTTACGACGGCCTCATGGTCATTAATTTTATTAATTATGCTCGGTTCAACAACCAGTATTCTAATTAATATTTTGGTACGCTGCCAATAATCCATCAGATGAGCAACACATGCTCAGGCGATCAAATATTCAACAATTCATCACATGAGCAGCATTTGCTTAGATGAGGAATATTTGCTCAAACCAAGGAATATTGGTTCAACAATCGATATTCAACAATCCATCGAATGAGCAATACTTTCTCACTTCCTCGTAAGAACTATACCTCTGTCTCATGACATGTTTAATTCATGAGTTTCAGAACATCATGTTCAACTGAACGACTACATGGACTCATCGTCCCATTAAACCACGAAGTCATCAATTGACTAACAAACCACGAGACGTCAATCGTGTCACTTGGGGGATATCATTTAGGTTTTTGGTCTGGCGGTCTACGACACGTATGTTCAAACACACGATGGAATGTGAGCAAGTCGTGCAATCAGTTGAAGGAATTCACGAGGTAGTGGGTGGAAAATCGACCAAGTCTCCACACGTTGAGCAACTGGTTTCAAACACGATCTCCACTTCCCCACTCCTTGATTCCATCAACTGTCACACTTCATGGAATCATGGTGTCTACAATTCCAGCAATATAAATAAGTCTCTGAATCATGATTGAACATGCATCATCAGTATCATCAATCTCACGTCTCATCGACAACACGAGATCATCAACTCATCAATTGAACAACTACTCTCAATTGAGCAATTTCAATCACTCAGAGCTTATCGTATTCGGAATTCACATACCCACAATCTTTGATTACCATTGATTCTACACATTTCTCAGCTTCCCTCCTATAGATCAACCCATCCTCTCTTGTGACCGAATTTACTCTGGAACGGTCATTGTCTTGATTTAGGCCAGAGTACTACAGATTGATCTCTCGAATCTAAAGCACCCCCTTTGCAGCGGTGTATCTGTGTGAGGTTTAACATTTCGCTCGGTTCGAGGAGTCTCCTCCGTACGGTCGTCTCCTCAATTCCTTAAAAACCAGCAAATCGTTTTTCCCCATCTACAAAGTGTAACTGAATTTATCCCATGATAAGAAGAAGATGCAACATCATTCATCCATGGATGGCACAAACTCCTTCAACATACACCGGGGACTTGATCTTATTGGAGAAATCAATTCTATTTCAATAAATGTTATCCACATAACAAGTTATTGCAACCTGATGTGATTCCATGAAACTTCATCAACGTGTCTCTCTACATCACAAGCCCCTGCACGGCTGAGGAACTTCCTCTCTTCACCGATCACATCCAGAATGGAAACTGCCGCTGCTATCTACCGCAACAACATCGATTCCCTGACAAGGCACTTCACAGTAAAGGTTCGCGAGAATTTGGGTTAAACCCTACACCCTCATCTTAGGGACGCTCAAGTCATCAATTAGTTCGTGAATGTAAAGGCTCACTGGATGAAGGAGTAAAGACTATGTCGATAATCATGGATCTAGCCTTTTCGGTCTCTGGAGCAACTCCGACCATAGTATCGGCATCAACAAGCATTTCTGGAGAAAATTCTATCGTGATCCAGCATCAACGACGGTCTCAGGGGCAACATCCTCATGACCAGCTTCATCAACTATCCGTTCTCTGAAGTGTTACTCGATGTATCGGACTTCTCCAAGCACTAATGATTCATATCAAGGTGTGTAGACATGAAATATGTTCACATGAAAGTCTTTCCGAAGCTTGCACAACAGGCGGGCACAATCCGAAGTCTTCCACAAGATGTTCTCATCACCTCTACAAATGAGATACAACATACTTCAGCCCATGGGTTTACAAAAACGTACCAATGAGTGAGGAATGGGACAATACTTCCTCAACAAAATATGTTCGTCTATGTCTCTTCTACAACATACCAAAAGGGCGTATCAATCAGACATACGAGCTGAAAGATATGACCTCCACACTCAAGTTCATGGAATCTGAAAACTTGCGCGGGATTACAAGTTACAAATGTGCACGCTTCGTTAGCTGACCTAGACAACTCCAAATTGGATGATTCTTTTCTCATATGATAACTCGGTCTCTTAGCTTCAAAAGTTGGGGTCAAGCACCGAATTCCGACGACGTATGAGGTTCCTACAACCTCCATAGCATACAACATGCAAGCAGAAATTCGTGGACGGGATTCATAACCTCTACAGTCGATCGATGTCTACAAGGTCTTTTCGCTAAGTCCTTCATCAAGTTCACAGTCCAAGACTCGTGACTGGCACCAAGTTCACCTACGCTAACCATTCATCATAAAACGAATGCTACAACCAAGACATACAACCATGGTAATTACATCATCCCCTTTTGAGACAAACCTCAGTTAAGGTCCCGGGACCAAGATTTCAGAAGTGATGTTTCTACGACTGACAGAAACAAGATGGCACTGTAAGCACCATGCTCATGTATCAATCACGGGTCCTGATCTCAAATGTGTCAATGTCATTAAAATCCTTCACCAACCGTCCAAGACATAAGAGAATGGTCTAAAGACACAACAGGAGTGTTTTACAACAAGCTCGTCTAAGATGATTTTACACTGTCCCGCACAAAGCAGCGAGCTGGGAGAAACAAGTGAAGAATTTAGGGATGAGTCATATACCATTCTCTTCATATGTATGTCCTCTATTATATATCAAAAATTCACAACAATTGGATAAACGAGCAAAGAGATGTGGCTGAAACATTGGACTATATGCCAGTTGAAAATTTTCTGAAAGTTTCCTGGAAGTTTACTGTTTCGTCGATTTCGGCCCTTAAACGTGCTCAAAAGCCGAAACGTTTCTCTAATAAAGCTTGGAAATTTTCTGGGGATGAAGAAACATGGGTAGATCACAAAAATCCGACATCGGACGAAGATTCTACAACAATTTCAATGAAGACCTAACTTCTGAATTTTCTGATGAATTATGACGAAATTCTTCATTCATCCACATTGGATCAAGAGCTACACAATCACCGCAAAGCCGAACTTCATCTTCAGCCGATAGTCTCTCTTGCTGAAGTTGGCGGTGCCTCTGTTGATGAGGGGCGACTCCCAGATGATCGAGAGGCATACAATGTGTCAACTTTCCAGCGTCTTTGAAAGGTTGATTTACCTCGGTATGAGCATACACTGAAGTCTTCATCTTTGAATTGATATTTCTGGAACGTACCCCGGAAGAGCCAGAAGAGTAGTTGTAACCATAAGTCACCACTACATGAGGCGAAAGACATGGAGTCATGGATATACCAATAACAAACACGCAACAAAAACGCGCTAAAACGGATATCCTTTCTTGGGCCCGGACCCGTGAATCCTAAATCGACCAAGGTTTCATCACCAAATCAGCGGTGCTACACCAATTTACGCTCGTTAGACGATGCTCTATCATACCACTGGGATCTTTGTTCAAGTCATGGTTCGCTCACGCAATCGAAAATCCGGTAACATCATATCTTACGACTAAGTTCAATTACTTATTTCGTCTGTAACTAAAAAAAAATCACCATCTAGTGATGACTGAGGAATATGACTGTCCCTCACTAAGCAGGGGACTTAATGTAGATTGTGGATTTTCGACAAAGGCTAAAATCGTAAAACCATAATTGTACATGCTCCTGATCCAGCAATCAGATGAGTATTGAGGCTCATGTCTCTCATTGAAGCATGAAAGCTCATGCCACAAGAATCTATGACTGAGTATATTGTCTCTCAGAGCATACGTGAATATGCAGTCTCTCAACTGAGGCAACGGCATATCTCATGAATACTGAGCAATTTCAGTAGTTACTTTTATATAGAATCGAACGATTGGACGGCTCCTAGACAGCTTGCCTGCTAGTACAGAGCAATAACGTCTTCAGGATGTAACGATGATTTCCCTGACTATATAAAAGACATGTGTATAAAATCATTATGATTGGACGACTCGTAGACAGCTTTCCTGCTAGTATAGAGTGATAACGTCTTCAGGATGCAACAATGTGTTTTCCCTGACTATACTATACATAATAAATATGATGCTTCAACTAGCGCATATCACCAAATCCTCTAATAATTAATGCTCCTAGACGACATCTCTGCTAGTATAAGCATACAATGTGTCAACTTTCCAGCGTCTCTGAAAGGTTGATTTACCTCGGTATGAGCATACACAGAAGTCTTCATCTTTGAATTGATATTTCTGGAACGTACCCCAGAAGAGCCAGAAGAGTAGTTGTAACCATAAGTCACCACTACATGAGGCGAAAGACATGGAGTCATGGATAAACCAATAATAAACACGCAACAAAAACGCGCTAAAACGGATTTCCTTTCTTGGGCCCGGCCCCATGAATCCTAAATCGACCAAGGTTTCATCACCAAATCAGCGGTGCTACACCAATTTATGCTCGTTAGACGATGCTCTATCATACCACTGGGATCTTCGTTCAAGTCATGGTTCGCTCACGCAATCGAAAATCCGGTAACATCATATCTTACGACTAAGTTCAATTACTTATTTCGTCTGTAACTAAAAAAAAAATCACCATTTAGTGCCGACTGAGGAACATGACTGTTCCTCACTAAGCAGGGGACTTAATGTAGATGGTGGATTTTCGACAAAGGCTAAAATAGTAAAACCATAATTGTACATGCTCCTGATCCAGCAATCAGATGAGTATTGAGGCTCATGTCTCTCATTGAAGCATGAAATATCATGCCACAAGAATCTATGACTGAGTATATTATCTCTCAGAGCATACGTGAATATGCAGTCTCTCAACTGATGCAACGGCATATCTCATGAACACTGAGCAATTTCAGTAGTTACTTTTTTATAGAATCGAACGATTGGACGGATCCTAGACAGCTTTCCTGCTAGTATAGAGAAATAACGTCTTCAGGATGTAACAATGTTTTCCCTGACTATACAAAAGACATGTGTATAAATCATTATGATTGGACGGCTCGTGGACAGCTTTCCTGCTAGTATAGAGCGATAACGTCTTCAGGATGCAACAACGTGTTTTCCCTGACTATACTATACATAATAAATATGACGCTTCAACTAGCGCATATCACCCAATCCTCTAATAATTAATTCTCCTAGACGACATGTCTGCTAGTATAGAGCCACCAATTAATTATTTCTAAATCATTAGATTCATTAACTGAATCCTTAGAAAATATTCTACGTTCTTCATAATATTTCATTACTTCAATTCATGGTTCTTCCCAGCATAATTCCATGGTTTAGTGATAAATATTCAACGTACGGGCATCTGAACCGCCATCGAGTAAGCCCCAAGAAAATGATGCAAGTGTATTGAGCAATAATGCACTAACGAGCACCTGAATGCGCGAACGAACATTCAAAAAATGCAAAGGCACGATGAAACCATGGAGGAAAATAATAATAATAAAATATTTAAAAGAGGCGTCTAAGGGGACCAAGCCCACCCACCATCCGGTCATGCCGTCGTGGCCGGTCCCACACCCCTTCCTTTATTTTATCGTATTTTATTATTTTCCCTTGATCCCATGAAAATCCTCTCATTTGAGCAAATTCCTTAATTTTATGAAACTCCTCAGTTTCATGATATTTCCTTCACATCAAGGAAATTATGTAAAATTATATAAAATTAGGAAAGGTGTCACAGGACCGTAGTCACTAGCCGTCCGACCATGCCGTAGCCGTGACCGTCCTACACCTTGTAATTCCTTATTTTATTAATTATTTCCATCATCTCATGGAAATTCCTTAATTCTATGAAACTCCTTCATTTCATGGTATTTCCTTCACATTAAGGAAATTGTACAAAAATTACATAAAATTAGGAAAGGTCTCACGGGACCGTGGTCACTAGTCGGCCGGCCATGCCCTAGCCATGACCGGTCCCACATCTTGTAATTCCTTATTTTATTAATTATTTCCATCATCTCATGGAAATCCCTTAACTTCATGATACAGTAGAAACTCTTTTAGTTAATACTCAATTATTTAATAAACTCTCTTAAATGGTATTTTTTGTCGGTCCCGAATCGGGGACAACGTGCCAAATTAATAATTCGCTAAAATTATAAGATAATACTTTTTTGATTACCTATATAGGCCCCATGTGAAATATAAATTAATAATGCATTATATATACAAGCATATATATTCAATACATTAATGATTTACGAAGACTTTTTGAAAAATGATTTAATCGTCTTCTGTTTTTTGCTAAAATCAACATCGCATTTAATTTCATCTCTAATTTTTCTTATCATTGCAAGAATTTTTGGTGTTGTTGGATTATCCTTCTTGTGCTTGAATAATGCTCTACGAATTGCATCAGTCATTGTTGATTTTATAACATCTTTAAGATGAGAAGCCATATTTGTGTGTATGATTTGTTTGTGTTAGTAGTATGATTTCGTATTGTATTTATATAAAATATTTTTTTATTTGTTAATAGTATGATTTCATATTGTCCTTCTATATGAATTTTTTTTTTTGATAAAGATTTATTTAGAAAATATGATTTGATATTGTGTTTATAAAAATATATGATTTGATATCAATGTTGTGTTTCTATAAGAAATTAAAAATATGATTGAATATTATGTTTATAAAAATATGATTTGATATTGATATTATATTTATATAGGAAATAAGAAGGATATGATATGCTATCTTGTTTGTATGGAAACTAATTATTTGATATGAAATTTATCTATAAATAAATTAATAAGTATTGATTTATCGGTTAATTAATATCTCGCTTAATTAATAAATTTTAATAGTCCCGACAACGTTAATTTATGGATTTTCTACTGTATTTCCTTCAAATCATGAAAATAATATAAAATTAGGAGAGACTCACGGGACCGGGCCCTGACCGGACGACCATGCCCAAGCCGGTCCCACACGTCCTTATTTTATTATTATTAATATTATTTGTTTCCTTCATCTCATGGAAACTCCTTGATTTCAACAAAACTCTTTAGTTTCAGCAAACTACTTGATTTTATGATATTTCCATAAAATCATGAAAAAATATAATAAAATTAGGAAAATGCTATGGGACGGTCTCATTGGCCGGAAGGCCATGCCTTGGCCATAGCCGGTCCCACACTTCATGATTCCTTCATTTTATTATTACTTTTCCTTCATCTCTTGAAGTTTCCTCAGTTTCAGCAAAAAATCCCTGATTTCTTTGTATTTTCCGAAATGATTGCTCAAACGCACATCAGAAAATATCAAAATCCCCAGTACTGAGACACGAACACTTCGGTTACGCGAGCATACTACCTTGACCGACCATGGTTGGCTATTTGGCTTGCAAGAGGCCGGTCCCATATATTTTCATCATTTGACCTAATTTGTTCATATTAGGTTCAAACTCTTCCAAACAATTTGGAACTTCATAAAATGATCGTCAGTCGATCCCATGACCACCCCAGGGCCAGTTTCATGACCCCTTGGTCGGTCCCTCATCTCTTCATAATTAATTAGGTTTTATCACCTAAGGCTCAGACGAGCATTATTTTAATAAATGATTAAACCAGCATTTAATCATCCTTTCACCAACTAGTCTTCAAGAGACTTTGGTATTTTTTGCTCACTTGAGCATCTGGGCGCTACATCATCCCATGTATCCGGTCCCTCCTTCACTCCGTGGTTAATTTTCAATAAACCATCAATTGATCGAATTAGGGTTTCGAATCCAAAGCTCTGCAAAAACATAATTCTGAGAAGATTCAAACACTAATAATTTTACGATGATCCCATGATCAACATTTTATTAATTATGCTTGGTTCAGTTGCCAGTATCTTAAAATAATATTTTATTTGGTCATGCTACCAATAATTCATTAAACGAGCAACATTTGCTCAAATGAGCAATATTTGCTCAGACTAAGGAATATTGGTTCAACTATCAATATTCAACAATTCATCAAGTGAACAATATTTGTTCACCTTTACTATCAACATTTATTCGACAATTATACTTCTGTCTCAACAGACATGTTCGATTCATGAGTCTCAGAACATTTGCAAATCACGTTCGACTCAGCGATACAAGGACTCATTGTCCCATGAAGTTAGCAACTGACTAACTAAATACACGTATGCCTTGCAGACTCCATAATCACGAGACATCAATCGTGTTACATGGGGGTATATTAACTAGGGTTTTGGTCTGACGGTCTACGGCACGTGTGTTCATACACACGATGAGAATGTGAGCAAGTCGTGCAATCAGTTTAAGGAGTTAGCAAAGTAGTGGGTGGAAAATCAACCAAGTCTCCGCACGATGAGCAACTGGTTTTAACACGATTTCCACTTCCCCACTCTTTGACTCCAGCAACTGTCACACTTCATGGGATCAAGGTGTTTACAATTCTAGCATAAATAAGTTTCTGGATCATGATTGAAAAGAGGACAATTTTTTGTAAAACAGACAACACGATATTAACAACTCAACGTCTGAGCAATTACTCTCAACAAAGCAAATTCAATCAATCAGAGCTTATCTTACTTCTTTATGCAGAATACACAACACACCTACAATCTTCAATCACCATTGATCTCATACATATCTCATCTTCCCTCCTACAGATCGACCCATCCTCTCTTGTGACCGAATTGACTCTGGAATGACCATTGTCTTGGTTTAGGCCGGAGTCCTACAGATTGATCTCTCAAACTTAAAGC
This sequence comes from Papaver somniferum, assembly GCF_003573695.1. NCBI lineage: Eukaryota > Viridiplantae > Streptophyta > Magnoliopsida > Ranunculales > Papaveraceae > Papaver > Papaver somniferum. The sequence goes on along the minus strand of NC_039367.1, from coordinate 41,041,490 downwards.
ACTCCCTTCTTGCAGTGCATCTGTGTGAGGTTAAGCATTTCGCTCGGTTCAAGGAGTCTCCTCCGTACGGTCGTCTCCTCAATTCCGTAAAAACCAACAAATCTTTTTTCCCCATCTACAGCGTCACATCCCGTTTGGCTACTTCCACAATAACACCTCTGCATGCCGTTGGCAACCATAACTCAAAACAGGGGAATCAGTAGTAATAATTAAGGGTTTGACCAACTTTTTATCGGATTTTCCCCTGCAAATTACACAGGATGTATGTGGCATGCCGCTTGGGTATGTAGAAGTGTGAGCTGCTACAAGTTGGGAAACACGTTGCGAGAAGTAGAGAAACCTCATCAGGCGAAAGTTGAAGCCAGATGTTCTTATGCCGCCACTTGCTGATATTCTTCCTTGCATATTCCCTTCTTCAGTATTTTTGAATAAGATATTTCTTGTAGGGTTTGATTTTTTCTGGTTTCGAATTGATGGGTAATGGCTTTGTGAGGTTTTGGATTTACTTGGTGCTTTTCCCTTTGAGATTCAGGAAAACTTATTGAAAGAAAAATACTTTTAATTAAAATCGAAACCCTAATTATGAATGCAAGCAGTGCAATCATTTTGGAGGAATTACAGATATTGCATGAATAGGAAAATTGTTGAAGGAAATACTAAGAAGAATTTTGAGGCAAGAGGTGGCATGACTTTTTTATACTTTGAAGGGTTTGAGCCACCGGGAATGTATTACTATCCCTTCTAACTTGTCCGTGTTGATGAGCTTGCAGTAGCCTCCCAAAATAACTTCTGCTACTAGGTATGGTTCGTCCGTGGAATCGGACGAAGGAGGCTGAACGTCAAATTTCACTACCATGTCTCCAACTTGAAATTGGTTTTGATGTTGCGACGCTACTTGATTCTTGGATCCATTATTATCGACCAAGATAGCTTCCAAACTTTTGATGAAATATTTGAAGGGTCCGACATCCCATTCACATTTTCTAATGACGCCCGGGTTGATAATTGGATCGAGTCCCCGGGCCTGGACGAGAGGAGAAGTGACTGATTGCAGAAAGGGTTGTTCAATAAGACTTACTGGTGTCCGAAACCTGCGTATGTACGTCGATGGGCTCTCTCCAGGAAATTGAGTTACATTGGCAAGTTGTAGATACGAAAACATATAGATGGCTTGTTGGAGATCCTTTCGGGTATTGACACTGGTAGAGGACACACTCCTAATGTTGCTTTATTGTCATGTACCCACGAGCGCCCCAGGATCATGTCATAATTTGGGAATTCTTTGACAATGTGGAATTTTCCGTGTGTTAAATCATCTCCCACCTTGATTTCGAGGTTAATGTGGCCGTAAGCGTTCATTGCTTCTCCTTCCATGTTTTTTTACCACAACTGGGGAGTGGCTAGCCTCCTGTTTTGAAATTCTCGCAGCTCTCATAGTTTTGACGGTAACGATGTTGAAGTCAGAGGCCGCGTCAATCAGTGTGCCATTGAACACAGCATTCTTTAGGCAGGTCGTGGTCAGCAGTCCCCAGTTGCACTTTCCAACAGTGTTTCCCGAGAGAGATTGGGATTTAGGAATGGCTTATTCGATAGAGAAAAGCCGTTTGCCCGACACAACGCGATTGAGGGCTGCAATTCTTGATGCTGCACCTTGGATAAATAGAGGATTTCGCATACATTCTGCATCATGGACTGCACAGTTTTGTGAACGGAGTCCCCAGAAAGCATACAACTCCTGACTGGAAGAGGATCTCTGTGAACTCCCTCATTGCGCAGCTGAAGTTCCCCCGCTTCTACTTTTTCCTTGAAGATGCGTTTCAGTCTATTGCATTCGTTGGTCGGGTGATGGAAGAACCTGTGGTAACGACAATACTTGGGATTTTCCATTTCCTCTTCAGTTGGAGGGCGTCTGACAGGAGGCATCTTGATGGCATCATCCTGAATCTATGCTTCCAAGAGTTCAATTACCTCCTCGATTGGGAATGTGAAATCCAGGGCAGCTTATCCATCTTCTTGGTGTTGGACAGGGGCTTTAGTCGTGGCCTTTCGAGGTGGAGCTTCCTGATGTGTCGGTGTTGCACGCTTGGGTGGCTGTTCTGCTGCTGGAGCTTTCCTTTTTCCTGCTTCACTCACCACACTTACAGAGGGGCCAATGTTATATTACTTGTTGATGAGGCGTCTGTTTCCTCAAGTTTCGCGTGCGTCTTCACTCTTGGTCGGCCTGGTTCTTTCTAACAATGTTGTTGCTTTTGTGGCCGACCGCTTAGCGGCTTCATGAAGTTCAGAGAATGTCTGGAAGCGTAGATTCTCCAATAAGGCGCGGTAAATGGGAACCATGCCATTTATGCAGAACTCCACCAATTGTTCCTCAGTCACGTTTGGGTCGTGACAATCCAGTGTCTGAATTCAAAATATTTTGACGTAATCATTTGGATGTTCATTTTTTTGTTGGAACATCCTTCCTAAGTTTGAAAAGGTGATTTGCTCAGACACAAAGAAATACTTCTTGTAAAAAGCTGCAACCATCTCCCACCAGTTGGATATGTTGTTTAGTGCAATGTTGTTGTACCAGGTGTACGCTCTTCCAGTAAGTGACTTTGAAAATTATTTCAAGCGGAGGACATGATTGTATTCGTGCTCACCCAAGGATTCTAAAAATCGAGAGATATGTTCACGCGCATTATGAGTTTTTGATGGTGGATTTTAGTTCAGAGCGAAAATTATAAAACCAAATTTAATGTGCTGACATCCTGCAAAGGATAAAGCCGTGTGCTGACACCCCGTAAAGGATAAAGCCGTGTGCTGACTTCCTGCAAAGGATAAAGCCATTTGATAGGCGATGAGCGCAGAAAACCTCTCGCTTTATTTATTTGAAGCAATTTAATAAATATACAAAATTCACCCGGAATGGTGCATGTAGCAACAATCCCAAATATTCTGTGAATTTATAGCATTATTAATTAAAGCATGATTTGTCTAGTATTTTCTGTGCTGTTCTCAGCATAACTCTCATTATTGGTGTGGCATGATGACTGAGTGTTACTCTCAACAGAGTAACATGAATCTCCAAGTGTCAATAGTGAGGTATGCACGAAATACCCGCTACACCATTCTCTAACGAAGAGAATCTCATATCGGCGTGCTTATATTAGCCCGATCGAGCATATTTAATTTCCTAAGGGAAATATGGACTGTCCGTATCAGTCTCAAAAACGATCACGGCCACGCAAGTTGACCGCATGATTTAACCAACCTAGACGAACCCTAGCAGGAGCAGGCGATCACCGTGATGACCACCGGCGGGCCCGCTTATGCGCTAGCCGGTCGAACACCACGCTATACTCCTAACTCCCGCCGAACGCCAGCCCTAAAATAGGGTGGCCATGTTGTTTTGGGAAAGGCTCGAACGAGCGAGACTGATCAGGTCAGTCTTAAAAATGTCACAACCGCCCAACTTCTCCATCCTGGTTGGACGGCTTAGATCGTCCCGCGAATGATCATGGAAGCGCTAACGCACACGTTGGCGGACCCACTCTTCACCTACCCGATCGGTTTTCTCACGGCAAAGCTATGGAGAAATGAATGTTTGCTCGAAACATGGCTGGCGTGATGCTTTAAAGGGTCGTGGAAATTCCACTAGCGTCTTAAAACGATCACAAACATCCAACTTAGCCAGCATGTTTGGATGGCTTAGATCGTGCCTAGGACAATCAGGAAGGTGCACACATGTTCACCGTCAGCCCAACGTGGGCTCCACACGATCGGTCTCTCCAAAGGAGAAGCATAGCTCTCCAAACCGTTTGTCCAAAGTCACGCGTGCGTGACTATTTAAAAACCCTAATTAGGGTTTGCGGCAATGCATATCTGTCGTAGTTCGATCGCGTCCATCCATCTTCGCCAGCCTAAACGGAGGGTGTATACATAGACTCAAGAGGTCCCAAGGATGTTGACGTGATCACCGCGGGCCCACCTGTGCGTGAGACCGATCTGCCTAGGCGAACTATGGCCAAGCACCACGAAACACACTCCCAAAGGTGGCATGCCACGCGACCTTCAATCCTTTGCGGCAATGGATTTCTGTCGCAAATCGATCACGACCACTCATCTTTGCCGGTCAAAGTGAGCGGCCTAGATCGAATCTTTGTGAAATCGAGAGGCGCAGACATGCTCGCCGGCAGGTCGTCTACACGCATGCCCGGTCGGTCCCACCAAAATTAACGCCCATGCTTGAGTTCAATCAAGACAAAGAGGTATGCTTGCGCACCTCTTAAAAACCCTAAATTCCATCAGCGATCGCAAATATATGTTGTAAACCATCTCGTTCGTCCTACTTTGCCAGCTTGGTGGGACAGCCTAGGTTAAAAGTTATGCGACTAATGAAGCACCTCGATGATCACCGTCTGCCACTCTTCCACAGGGAGTGATCGACCAGTGGATGGCTCGCCCATGCGGCCTCCAAACGATCACTCGAAGATGGTTGTACGTGATGCTATTTTAAGACGCTTAATCCGCGACTTATTCGATTAAGCTTTAAAACAACAATGCTTCATACATATTGATTGTTTTCGATGCATTACACGCATCGAGCATACACGATATTTCATGAATATAAATTTCTTAAATAACTTATTTATTTAACTTAGCACCGTATGCTATTTCCTGTAGTGGGTCCCACGATCAACTCATTCGAGACATCAAGCATGTCACAAACTGGGGGATACTTACTGGGGTATTCGTCTGGCGGTTTACAGCGTGCAGCGTGCAACGCACCATTACGAGAACGTGTCAGGAAAAGGTGGACGGTTAACAGTGATGAAGGAAGTGGGCAAAGGTGTGATCGTGTGACAATCACCACTCATACACGACCCCACTACTCCATCACTTCACCTCCTCCACTTCCTACGAGAGATGAGGGTTGCGCTCCATGACTTGTATAAATAGGTCCTTCACCTATTTCCAAACAACACAGAGAAAACCAAGTGTTGTCATCAGTATCCAGAAAACACCCAGAACTGATAGATTACATTATTGGAAGCCAGTTCGTTATTTTGATACAAGTCATAAACAACCAACACCTTCACAATATCAACACCTTCTTCGCTTCCCTCCCTAAGATCAACCCCATCTCCTTCACTTTGTGATCGAAGCAAGTCTGGAACGGCCATTTCTTGGTTTAGGCCAGAATTGTATAGATTGATCTCTCGAATCAAAAGCACTCCCGTGCAGTGCATTTGTTTAGGGTTTAGATTCTTTTCTCATCCACACACACCCAAAATTACCAAAACCAGTAGAAACATTTTTCACCCATAAACAATTGGCGACCACAGTGGGAGATCAATCTCTCGGTTGTGAAGTCAATTTATTCAATACCCAATCCCATTTGGATGATTTCAAAATTGTTGGTCTTAGGAATTCCCCAACAGCTTCAAATCCCGGTCGAAGTTCCTCCAATGAAGATACCCCTCTTCCCAACGGTATATCTGATGGTGTGACCGGAAGAATCCCAACATTGATCGAGTTAGCACGGGTACAGGAGATTCACACGAAGAACACGAACCTGATCAAAGAAGCAATAAACGACATACTCGATCTCTTCATCAAGATGACATCAGATATGAGTGGTTCTCCTGTCACGCAGACTTCTACACTGGGGACTAATCCTCGCAACGATCCTCCTCAAGTCAATAGTTTCACTATGAACCAGAGGCCGGTGGATCAGGAAGCGACTTCTCTAGTGGAAAGTTTATGCGAACTTTTACACCTCTCGAAGATTCAGCGGGCGGAGACGTGTGTTGCAATCAACCAAATAGCCCTGGACGTGCATTTAAATCCTTTGCGTCTAAAAGACTCGAAAACACCAGAGATGTCTGTGAATAATGTCATATTTACAGAAGAATACATGATGGAGGAAGAAGGTCACAACCGAGCCCTACACATTACTGCACACATCAAGGATTCAGAGTTCAAGAGGGCCCTCATCGACATGGGAGCGTCTTCAAATTTGATTACTCTCAAGACACTCAGGACAGCCAAGGTTCGCCCAAACAAGATCGTGGGACATCCTACCACGATGACAGACTATGAAGGAAACCAAACCAACACGTACGAGTATGTCAATCTGAATTTATCTGTAGGGCCAATCCAATCAAAGGTAAAATTCGAAGTCATAGAAAACGAGCCGGACTACCATATGATACTGGGGAGACTATGGCTTCATGAAAATAGGATCGTCCCCTCGACGTATCACCAGTGCCTGAAGACTATGCCGAATAAAGAAGTCATTCATATTCCTGCATCATTGTCTCCTTACGCACCAATATGTGGAGTGAAATTGTTTGAACCAAGAGAAGCTCCATGGGAAGGATCGGACAAAGTTCATTACATCCCACTCCCCACGTGGGCGTCAATCCAGGAGGAGGATCGACTTGCATCATTGAAGGCTAAGCCCCATGATGCATCCTTGCTGACAAGGCGTCTCAATTCTTCCTCATCATGTGAAGCCGCGACCCACGCTCACACTAAGAGAGAATGAACTTTTGTGGCAAGCCGTGACCAGAAAGGGAAAACCGTGTACCGACGCCGCCATTAGCAATTAGCAGGGGAGACTGTTACCCAGTCTCTCCGCCCAACGGAATGCTACAACAACAACGAGCCACAAGGAGAAGTGTTAGATTCTCCACAACATCTGCAAGATGGCATCAACTCCACAACTGATGAGCTTGAAATCGTTAACATCGGGAATGAGGAATCTCCTAAGCCTATCTCCATCAGATCAACCTTGTGTGCGGAGGAACGCACGAAGCTCGTGGAACTTCTCAAAGAATACCAGGACATATTCGCTTGGAAGTATGAAGAAATGCCCGGTTTAGATGAAAAATTGGTCACCATCATCTACATGTCATACCTGGATCCAAGTTGGTCAACCAATCTCCCAGGAAATTCAGACACGAGATCAGGTGCTGCGTGGATTTCAGATACTTGAATAGATGCTGCCCCAAAGACGATTTTCCTCTACCTAACATCGACATGCTAGTAGATTCCACCAGCGGACACAGAATGTTCTCCTTCATGGATGGATATAGCGGATAAAATCATATAAGGATGTACAAGCATGACGCAAGTAAGACATCTTTTCGAACTCCTCTCGGAAATTTTTATTATACTGTAATGCCATTTGGTTTAAAGAATGCTGGTGCAACGTATCAACGCGTTATGACGGCAATCTTCCACGACATGATGCATAAGCAAGTTGAATACTACGTAGATGATATAGTAGTCAAATCAAGAGCTCGGGAGGATCACATAGGAGTCCTACGGCAAGTGTTCGAAAGGTGTCATGAATACAAATTGAAGATGAATCCTTTGAAATGCGCTTTCGGCGTTTCTTCAGGCAAATTTCTGGGATTCCAGGTAACTGCTGAGGGGATCAAGGTGGACCCATCCAAGACCCAAGCTATCCTCATTATGCCGCCTCCGCGAAATGTGAAGGAACTCCAAAGCTTCATGAGCAAGGAAGCGTTTCGGGAGATTCAACGAATATTGTCATCTCCAAATCATCATAAAGGGTTCTCCTATTATGTTAGACCGGACGAGAGCGAACCCGAGACAGCTTCATCTCTACTGGAGCCGACACCTCAAGGGAAAAGCCTCAAGAAGATAGCGACGTCCGCAACATCAATGAGAGATGCTTTCAGAATTTCGTCTCGCGTAGAAGAAGTAGTTGCGTTACCAAAGGAGATTGCACCTGTGACTTAAGAGGTACATACAGATTCTCCATGAAAAGAGCTTCATCATATTTGCACATCCTATTAATTAAGTCATTCGAATGAAGGAATTTACCTACTGTTGATGGTGGATTTTTATTTAAGGTAAAATTATAAAAGCCAAAATTATGTGCTGACATCCTGTAAAGGATAAATCCATTAATGAGTGATGAATACTTCTTCACTTTACTAATTCACCTGGAATGGAGCATGTAGAAAAAAATCCCATATACCCAATGAATTTATAACATTTTCAATTAATGCATGACCAGCCTTGTATTTTCTGTGTTGTTCCCGCAGAACTCTCATTATTAGTGCGACATGACGACTGAGTGTTACTCTCAACATAGTAACACGAATCTCCAAGTGTTAATAGTGAAGCATGCACGAAATATGCGTACAGGATACATCTCTCGGTGTGTTATACTAACCCGATTGAGCATATTTGAATTTGAACTGTCCATATCAGTCTCAGAAACAATCATGACCATGAAAGTTGGCCGCACTATTTAACCAGCCTAGACGATCCTCAACAGGAGCAGGATACTACATTAATGACCACCAGCGGGCCCACTTATGCCCTTGTCGGTCTAATACCTACCATGCCTCCCAAACTACCACCGAACACCAGCTTGAAGTTGGATGTCCAGACTGGTATGGAGCAGCTTGGAGGAATCGTCCAAACAAAGGTCGCCTATGGCAGTCTCAAGTTCATCACGTCCGTCCAACTTCACCAGCGTAGTTGGACGACGTGGATCAGCCCAAAGCCGGTCGAACAAGCATCGTGGTGTACACCGGCGGACCTTCTTCCTACCTGCATGACCGACTATTCCTTAACTTGACCAGACTGCAATATACGATTGTCCAAAGTTGTGTCAGCGTGAAGAATTTAGGGTCGAAGGAAATTCCACTAAATGTCCCAAATTGATCACGACCATCCAATTTCACCGGCATGATTGGATGGCTTAGATCGGACCCAAAGCCACCAGACAGGTATTGGCGCGTTCACCACCGGCCCAATGTGGGTCCCACATGGTCGGCCTCCCCAAAGGAGAAGCGTGGCTTTCCAATTCGTCCAGCCAAAGCAGCGTGGAAGTGAAACCCTAATTAGGGTTTGCGGCACATCACATGTGTCGCAAATCAGTCTCAACCATCCATCTTCACAGGTATAGACGGAGGGTGTAGATGTAGATTCAAAGGGCCCAGAGCATGTCAACACAATCACCGTCGGCTCGCCTACATACATGACTAATCGGTCAAGAGCAATTATGGTTGATCATCTCGATTTGTGCGCCCAAACTAGGCATGGACGCGCGTTTTCAATAGCAAATCGATCTCGACCACTCAACTTTGCCGGACAAATTGAGTGGCTTAGATCACATCTTCACGGGACAGTGAGGTACGGACGTGTACACTGGCCTGCCGAATGCATGCCTGACTGATCGGCCAAGACCGACCATGGTAGGTCATCTCGAAACGCGCACCCGAAGTAGGCACGACGTGCGGTCTTCAATTCCTTTGCGGTATGGGATTTCTGTCACAAATCGATCTCAACCACTCCTCTTTGCCATACAAATTAAATGGCTTAGATCGCATCTCCATGGTACAGTGAGGTACAAACACCTACACCAGCATGCCGTCTACACGCATGCCCAATCGGCCCTGCCAAAAACGTGTCCCATGCTTGGATTCGACCAAGCTAAAGGTTGGTGTTCGAGCACCTCCTAAACCCTAATCCGACGGTCGCAGATGTGGGTCGCAAGCCATCTCTTCCGTCCGACTTCACCATCATGGACGGACAGCCTAAGACAGGAGTTAGGCGACCAGTGAGGTATCACCACGATCACCGTCCACCACTCTTCCACACAGAGTGATCGTCCCAGTCAGGGCTTAACTGTACAACCTCCAAAAGATCACTCGAAGATGGCTGGACGTGATGCTATTTTCCGCGACTTACTCCGTTAAGCCTTAAAACAGCGATGCTTCATACACGCTGAATATATTCGATGCATTACATACATAGAATGCACACGATATTTCACAAATATCGACTTCCTAAATAACTTAATTATTTAATCTAGCATCACATGCTGCTTTCTGTGGGTCCCACGATCCACACTCGATACATTAATCATGTCACAAACTGGGGTATTGGTCTGGCGGTTTACAACGTGCAGCGCACAACGCGCCATCACAAGAACGTGTTAGGAAGACATGGACGGTTAGTGATGATGGGAGAAGTGGGCAAGACTGATCGTGTGACACTAACACACGCAACTCCACTACTCCACTTCCTCCACTTCCCACGAGAGACGTGGGTAAGGCAAAATGACTTGTATAAATAGGTTCTGCTCCCTGTTTCCAGAAAAAGACAACAGAAACCTAGTGTTGATACAACCGTATCCAAACACCAGAACTGATAGCTTACATTCTGCAAGCCAATTCAGCTTTCTTATACAAGTCATACATAGGCAACACCTTCACAATCTCAACACCTTCTTCGCTTTCCTCCCTAACATCAACCCCATCTCCTGCACTTTGTGACCGAAGCAAGTCTATAACGACCATTTCTTGGTTTAGGCCAGAGTTGTACAGATTGATTTCTCGAATTAAAAGCACTCCCGTGCAGTGCATTTGTTTAGGGTTTAGATTCGTTTCTCATCCACATACCCATATTTACCAAAAACCGCAGAAACAGTTTTCACCCATAAACAATTGGCGACCACAGCGGGAGGTTAATCTCTCGGTTGTAAAGTCAATTTCTTCAAAATACGATTCAACTTTATCAATTTAGAAAAGGGTAGATCTTAGGACCAATTCAATAATCAATCCATTTCAAGATGGTAGAACTCAGGTCTAGATCAACAATCAATTCTGATGGAGCTAGTGTGGATAACACTCTCGGTATTGATGTACCTGTCAGTGGAGCTACTGTGGTCAATACATCTCGTGGAGCCGTCACTTCTACCACCATCGCCAGCGGAGCAGGAGATGTTCCAGTAAGTGTAACGCCTCCCATCACCAGAGCCAGAGCAGCCGCGAATCCCGACATCTCCTGAAGTGTAATGCCTCCGGTGGTCACCAGAGCAACAGCTTCCACTCCTTCGTCAGGACGAGGAGCCGGAGGGACGAGAGGAGGACCATCTCCCATTACCATCGCAGACTTGATGGAGAGGCAAGAAGTTCTTTCTAAGACTCAAATTGATATGGCTATAACTCATAAAGAGGTACTCACTTTTATTAATACATTAACTGATCGATTTCCACAAGAGCCGCGACAGCCCCTGAAGCCAACAAGGAACGCATTCAACGCACCCAGAGAAGGTACTTCAGCGGCTCGGGCCTACATGGACCTGATCAAAGAAGCGACATCAGATATGAGCGGTCCTATCATGAAGACTCCTACACCGGGGACTGATCCTCACAACGATCCTCCTCAAGTCAATAGTTTCACTATGAACCAGAGGCCGGATCAGGAAGTAGTTTCTCTAGGAAAGTTTATGCGAACTTTTACACCTCTTGAAGAATCAGCGGGCGGAGACGTTTTGCTGCAATCAACCAGAGGAAGGTCACAACCGTGACCTACATGTCACCACACACATCAAGGATTCAGAGTTCAAGAGGACCCTTATCGACACAAGAGCGTTTTCAAATGTGATTACTCTCAAGACTCTCAGGACATCCAAGGTTCGCCCAGGAAAGGTCGTACGGAAACCTACTGCAATGACGAGCCACGAGAGGAAGTACCGGATGCTCCACGACAACTGCAGGACGGTACCAATTCCACAACTGATGAGCTCGAAGTGGTCAACATCGGGGATGAGGAATATCCTAGGCCTATCTCCATCAGTTCGACCTTGTCTGCGGAGGAACACACGATACTTGTGCAACTTCTCAAGGAATACCAGGACATATTTTCCTGGACGTATGAAGAAATGCCATATTTAGATTGGTCACACATCATCTACATGTCATACCCGGATCCAAGCCGGTTGCAGTTCAGACACGAGGAAAATGGACAGATCAGGTGTTGCATGGATTTCAGAGACTTGAAAAGATGCCGCCCCAAAAATGATTCTCCTCTACCTACCATCGACATGTTAGAAGATGCAACCAGCGGACACAGCATATTCTCCTCCATGGATGGATGTAGCGGCTACAACCAGATAAGGATATACGAGCATGACGAAAGTAAGATAGCTTTTCGAACTCCTCTCGAAAAATTTTACTATACTGTACTGCCATTTGGTTTAAAGAATTCCGGTGCAACGTATCAGCGCTCTATGACGACAATCTTCCACTGGAGCCGATACCTCAAGAGAGCCGCCTCAAGAAGATAACGATTTCAACGCGTCATGTCGAGCAAAATCCGTGCGAGTCACTCTATCATACGATGGTGCATGTCTATCGTGCTATGTTGGAGAATCCGCGCCTTTGTTCATCCTATGGACTTCGTGAAGCTATTGAAAGCTCATCTACAACAGCATCTTCCCTGCTAGAAAGAACCAGTTTCGCTGAAGCAGCAAGAGGAAAGTCATCGAGATACAACATCCTACGCGTCCAACATTTCCAACTTCAACTCTAGTACCACATGCACGACTGCCGCAATAATGAAACAACGTCCAAGATATTCCATATCTGGATCGACGGTAACTACATCAATGAGAGACACTTTCAGAATTTTTCTCCCGTGGAAAAAGTAGTTCCGTTACCAAAGGAGATTGCACCTGGGACTTAAGAGGGTGCCAAGTTCGTACAAGTTTCCACCACGCCTCTCCCTGCCAGTCTCTTCTGATCACAGCTGCTGCCAAGAACTGTTGTTGATTGTCGATTGATACCATCCAGAGCTTCACCATATCAACGACCATTACATACAAAAGACCCATCGGGCATACAAGATAGAACCATGTAAACCACGCTTGGGGACTGAGGCTCAGCACGAAGTTCCTTCACCGTCAGTCAAGGACTTCTTCAACACGAGAGAGATGGTCAATCAAGAAGCATGGAATTCACAAAAGTAAATCAAACTGAAGAGGAAGACACTTCAATGCTCCCTCCAGCAGAAGCTGCTTTAATGGTCTATTCAAGAGCCGCTTCAACGCTCTCTCCGGGACCCACATTCGCTTCAGAATCCTGCTTCAATGCTCTCTCCAGGAGCCACCTCCACATTTTCTTAAAAAGCAGCTTCAATGGTATATTCAAGAGCCGCCTCAACGCTCTCTCCGGGACCCACCTTCGCATCAGAATCCTGCTTCAACACTCTCTCCAGAAGCCACTTTAACGTCCTCTCGAGCCGTTTCAACACGCAAGCTACATCAATAGTCTGCGCTTTGGTCAAGTTATCTTCGATGTACTCATTGCTCAACATACGTATCATCCATCCTTCATAAGGGCCCAGCGGAGCATGACAAACCTTGAAGTCGATAGGAGAAGGGTTATCTTGTGGAACGGATATTTTCAGATAGTTGAAAGGGCGCGGTGAACAACTCATCATCTATGTTCGACATATCTTTGAAGCTGACAACACTCCCTGACTTGGCATCAACATTATCCCCAGAAGACATCTTAGCAGGACCCCTTTTGTTCATCCTACAATAAAATAAAAGCGGGGGAGTCAATACTTGTATGAAAACGCATGGGATGTGTATTCACGCACGAAAGGACATACATTCACGTTAAAATACACCAGGCTGGGAAAAGCAAACAAGGCTGGTATTGGGCCACGTCAGCAAACGAGGCCGGTGTTAGTCAAGTCTGCAAAGCCGGTGTTAGTCGAGATCGCAAGGATAATATCCGTCACACAAGCAAGACTGATATCACGTCACGTAAGTAGGACGGTATTGGGTCACGTCAGGCCGGTATTGGTCAAGGCTGATCAAGGTCACAAGGCTGGTACTGGTCCATGTCAGCAAATAAGGTTGGTAATGATCCACGATAGCAAACAAAGCCGGTGTTGGTCAAGTCCAAAGACGGTGTTGATCAAGGTCACAAGGCCGAACGAAACAAGACAGCAAAGCCGGCATGTGGCGGGTCCCACTTGATCAGGCACATCCAACCCCAGATTGGTCGAAGCAGACACAGCCGTCCCCAAGAAAAGCAGGCACGCGGCGGGTCCCACTTGATCAAGCACATCCATCCCCAGATTGGTCGAAGCAGGCACAGCCGGACCCAAGCAAAGACGGCATGCGGCGGGTCCCGCTTGATCAAGCACAGCCAGCCCCAGATTGGTCGAAGCAGGCACAACCGGCCCCAAGCAAAGCAGGCACGCAGTCGGCCACAAGCAAAGAAGGCACGTGGCGTATCCCACGTTCGAGCAAGGCAGGCATAACAAGACCACGTTCGAGCAAGCAGGCGCATGATGAGTCCCACGATCGAGCGAAGCAGGCGCAACAATACGTTGAAAAGGCACATCATCCCCACGCTCGAGCGGAGCAATCACGAAGCACGCTCTCGACCGAAGCAGGCATAGTAAGGTCGATCGAAGCAGGCAAGACCGACATCATGCTAGGGGAACGCTCGCCTGGACGCCTCTTGAACGTGACATGCTCCAAGGACAGGACGACTCGTCTCTCCTGGTAACATCTAACTTTGTCTCATAAGTTTTATCTGTATATGTCACCATCTAATACCTACCCCACAATAATGTAACCATTATGTGCTAGGCAGAGGACTTAATGTTGATGGTGGATTTTAGTTCAGGGCTAAAATTGTGAAACCAAATTTATGCGCTGACATCCTGCAAAGGATAAAGCCACTGAAAAATGATGAATACTTCTTCACTTTACTAATTCACCTAGAATGGAGCATGTAGCAAAAAATACCATATACCCTATGAATTTATAGCATTATCAATTAATGCATGACCAGCCTTGTATTTCCCGTGTTGTTCCCGCAGAACTATCATTATTAGTGCGACATGACGACTGAGTGTTACTCTCAGAAGAGTAACACGAATCTCCAAGTATTAATAGTGAGGCATGCACGAAATACGCGTACAGGATACATCTCTCGGTGTGTTATACTAACCCGATTGAGCATATTTAAATCTGAACTTTCCATAGCAGGCTAATACATTAATGACCACTAGCGGTCCCACTTGTGCCCTGGTCGGTCGAATACCTACCATGCCTCCCAAACTACCACCGAACACCAGCCTGAAGTTGGATGTCCAGACTGGTATGGAGCAGCTTGGAGGAATCGTACAAACAAAGGACTCCTATGGCAGTCTCAAGTTCATCACGTCCATCCAACTTCACCGGCGTGGATCAGCCCAAAGCCGATCGAAAAAGCGCCGTGGTGTACACCGGCGGACCTTCTTCCTACCTGCATGAACAACTCTTCCTTAACCTGACCAGATTGCAATATAAGAGGTCGCAGGAAATTCCAATAAAGGTCCCAAATTGATGACGACCATCCAATTTCACCGACATGATTGGATGGCTTAGATCAGACCCATAGCCACCAGGCAGGTATTGGCGCGTTCACCATCGGCCCAACGTGGTCCCTACATGGTCGGCCTCCCCAAAGGAGAAGCGTGGCTTACAAATTCGTCCAGCCAAAGCAGCGTGGACGTGAAACCCTAATTAGGGTTTGCGGCACATCACATGTGTCGCAAATCAGTCTCAACCATCCATCTTCGCAGGTATATACGGAGGGTGTAGATGTAGATTCAAAGGGCCCAGAGCATGTCAACACAATCACCGTGGGCCCGCCTATATACATGACTAATCGGTCAAGACCAACTATAGTTGGTCGTCTCGATTTGTGTACCCAAACTAGGCATGGACGCGTGTTTTCAATATCAAATTGATCTCGACCACTCAACTTTTCCGGACAAATTGAGTGGCTTAGATCACATATTCACGGGACAGTGAGGTACAGACGTGTACAGTGGTCTGCCGACTGCACGCCTGACTGATCGTCCAAGCCCGACCATGGGTGGTCGTCTCGAAATGCGCGCCCGAAGTAGGCACGACGTGCGGTATTCAATTCCTTTGCGGTATGGTATTTCTGTCACAAATCGATCTCAACCACTCCTCTTTGCCAGACAAATGGAGTGGCATAGATCGCATCTCCATGGCACAGTGAGGTATAGACACCTACACCAGCATGCCGTCTACACGCATGCCCAATCGGCCCTGCCAAAAACGTGTCCCATGCTTGGATTCGACCAAGCTAAAGGTTGGTGTTCGAGAACCTCCTAAACCCTCTTAGAACAGCGATGCTTCATACACGCTGAATATATTCGATGCATTACATACATAGAATGCACATGATATTTCACAAATATCGACTTCCTAAATAACTTAGTTATTTAATCTAGCATCACATGCTGCTTTCTGTGGGTCCCACGATCCACACTCGAGACATTAATCATGTCACAAACTGGGGGATACATACTGGGGTATTGGTTTGGCGGTTTACAGCGTGCAACGCAAACGCGCCATCACAAGAACGTGTTAGGAAGACATGGACGGTTAGTGATGATGGGAAAAGTGGGCAAGACTGATCGTGTGACACTAACACACGCAACTCCACTACTCCATCACTCCACTTCCTCCACTTCCCACGAGAGACGTGGGTAAGGCATAATAACTTGTATAAATAGGTTCTCCTCCCTATTTCCAGAAGAAGAACAACATAAACCAAGTGTTGATACAATCGTATCCAAACACCAGAACTGATAGCTTACATTCTTCAAGCCAGTTCATCTTTCTTATACAAGTCATACACAACCAACACCTTCACAATCTCAACACCTTCTTCGCTTCCCTCCCTAAGATCAACTCCATCTCCTTCACTTTGTGACCAAAGCAAGTCTGGAACGACCATTTCTTGGTTTAGGCCAGAATTGTACAGATTGATATCTCGAATCACAAGCACTCCCGTGCAGTGCATTTGTTTAGGTTTTAGATTCATTTCTCATTCACACACCCCAAATTACCAAAACCGGCAGAAATAGTTTTCACCCATAAACACCTACTCCTCAAAGACACAATCCAAAGATGATAATGGCAAAGGAGTGTGACTGGGGACTGCTTAGCACTGCCCATCTCAAAGATGTTGAATTTATAGAGATGCAAGCATGCTATCATTACGATTCCAATATGTCCAAAGACGAGGATATACTCAAGAGAGCAGACGTATTGTCAAAGACCAACAATATTCCTGGATGTCTATGAAACGCAACGCAGGCGTAAAGACGGCCTCATAAACCCAGCGTGACAACATCTATCATGTCGAAGGCTCAGTGGATACTCGTGGGCAGGGAATTGTCTCCCTCTTTTTCATTCCAAGAGGAAACATCAAGAAGCTATCGGTTCCATCATTAGCTTCTTCCTCTAATAAAGAGACAAGCTCTACCATTATATGAAGACCGCCAAATTGGTGCCCGTAGTTGTCACGCCTCTTCCTGCCAGTCTCTTCTGATCACAGCTGCAACTAAGAACCGTTGTTCGTTTGTTGATACCAGTGCCCGAGCTTCACCATAGCAACAACCACTATGGACAGAGGTAATCCGAACTTCTGCATATTTTATTTTCCCATGGAGAAGTAATAGAGTCACATAGGAGATATGGAGATATATTTATTATGGTAAACCTACCGACCATACAAGATAGACCATATAAATCACGCTTGGGTACTGAGGCTCAGCATGAAAATCCTTCGCCTTCAGTCAAGGACTTCTTCAGCACAAGAGAGATGGTCAATAAAGGAGCATGTAATTCGCAAGGGAAAATTGAACTGAAGAAGAAGCCGCTTCAACGCTCTCCAGGAGAAGCCTCTTCAATGCTCTCTTCATAGGAAGCCGCTTCAATGCTCTCTCCAGGGTCCGACTCGACGTTCGCTTCAGAAGCTGCTTAAACGCTCTCTCTACAGGGTCCGCCTCGACGTTCGCTTGCTTAAACGCTCTCTCTCCAGGGTCCGCCTCGACGTTCGCTTCAGAATCTGCTTCAACACTCTCTCCAGGATCCGTTTCGATGTTCGCTCCAGAAGCCGCATCAACGCTCTCTCCAGAATCTGCTTCAACACGCCTTCCAGAAGCTACATCAACATTCACTTTGGGAGACGCTTCAACATCTTTTCATAAATTGCATCAGCATCCTTTTAAGGATATTCCTCATGATAGGGCTCGTCCACATCAGAGTCGAGGATTATGACATAAACCAACATCATGCTAGGGGAACGCTTACCTGGACGCCTCTTGAACGTGACGTGTTCCAAGGACAGGACGACCCATCTCTCCTGGTAACATCTAACTTTGTCTCATAAGTTTTATCTATATTTGTCACAATCTCATGCCTACCCCACAATAATGCAACCATTATGTGCTAGGCAGGGGACTTAATATTGATGGTGGATTTTAGTTCAGGGCTAAAATTGTAAAACCAAATTTAATGTACTGACATCCTGCAAAGGATAAAGCCGTGTGCTGACATCCTGCAAATGATAAAGCCATTTTATAAGCGATGAGCGCAGAAAACCTCTCGCTTTATTTATTTGAAGCAATTCAATAAATATACAAAATTCACCCAAATGGTGCATGTAGCAACAATCCCAAATATTCTGTGAATTGATAGCATTATTAATTAATGTATGATTTGCCTAGTATTTCATGTGTTGTTCTCAGCAGAACTCTCATTATTGGTGTGGCATGATGACTGAGTGTTACTCTTAGCATAGTAACATGAATCTCCAAGTGTCAATAGTGAGGTATGCACGAAATACCCGCTACACCATTCTCTAACGAAGAGAATCTCATATATGCGTGCTTATATTAGCCCGATCGAGCATATATAATTTCTTAAGGAAAATCTGGACTGTCCGTGTCAGTCTCAGAAACGATCACGGCCACGCAAGTTGACCGCATGATTTAACCAGCCTCGACGAACCCTAGCAGGAGCAGGTGATCAACGTGATGACCATCGGCGGGCCGAAAGCCACGCTATACTCTCAACGCCCGCCGAACGCCAGCCCTAAAATAGGGTGTCCATGTTGTTTTGAGAAAGGCTCGAACGAGCGAGACTGATCAAGTCAGTCTTAAAAATGTCACAATCGTCCAACTTCGCCAGCCTGGTTGGATGGCTTAGATCGTCCCGCGAATGATCAGGGAAGCGCTAACGCACACGTTGGCGGACCCACTCCTCACCTACCCGATCGGTTTTCTCATGGCAAAGCCATGGAGCAATGAACGTTTGCTCGAAACATGGCTGGTGTGATGCTTTAAAGGGTCACGGAAATTCCACTAGCATCTTAAAACGATCACAACCATCCAACTTAGCCAGCATATTTGGATGGGTTAGATCGCGCCTAGGACCATCAGGAAGGTGCACACATGTTCACCGTCAGCCCAACGTGGGCCCCACACGATCGGTCTCTCCAAAGGAGAAGCATAGCTCGCCAAACCGTTTGTCCAAAGTCACGCGTGCGCGACTATTTAAAATCCCTAATTAGGGTTTGCGGCAATGCATATCTGTCGTAGTTCGATCGCGTCCATCCATCTTCGCCAGCCTAAACGGAGGGTGTAAATATAGACTCAAGAGGTCCCAAGGATGCTGACATGATCACCGCGGGCCCACCTGTGCGTGTGACCGACCGGCCTAGGCGAACTATGGCCAAGCGCCACGAAACGCACGCCCGAAGGTGGCATGCCACGCGGCCTTCAATTCTTTGTGGCAATGGATTTCTGTCGCAAATCGATCACGACCACTCATCTTTGCCGGTCAAATTGAGCGGCCTAGATCGAATCTTTGTGAAACCGAGAGGCATAGACATGCTCGCCGGCAGGCCGTCTACACGCTTTCCCGGTTGGTCCCACAAAAATTAACGCCCATGCTTGAGTTCGATCAAGCCAAATAGGTATGCCTGCGTACCTCTTAAAAACCCTAAAATTCCACCAACGGTTGCAAATATATGCCTTAAACCATCTCGTCCGTCCAACTTTGCCATCTTGGTCGGACAGCCTAGGTTAATATTTAGGCGACTAATGAAGCACCTCGATAATCACCGTCTGCCACTCTTCCACAGGGAGTGATCGACCAGGGGATGGCTCGCCCATGCGGCCTCCAAACGATCACTCGAAGATGGTTGGACATGATGCTATTTTAAGACGCTTAATCCGTGACTTATTCGGTTAAGCTTTAAAACAACAATGCTTCATACATATTGATTGTTTTCGATGCATTACATGCATCGAGCATACACGATATTTCATGAATATCAATTTCTTAAATAACTTATTTATTTAACTTAGCACCGTATGCTATTTCCTGTAGTGGGTCCCACGATCCACTTATTCGAGACATCAAGCATGTCACAAACTCGGGGATACTTACTGGGGTATTGGTCTGGCGGTTTACAGCGTGCAGCGTGCAACGCACCATTACGAGAACGTGTCAGGAAAAGGTGGACGGTTAACAGTGATTAGGGAAGTGGGCAAAGGTGTGATCGTGTGACAATCACCACTCATACACGACCCCACTACTCTATCACTTCACCTCCTCCACTTCCTACGAGAGATGAGGGTTGCGCTCCATGACTTGTATAAATAGGTCCTTCACCTATTTCCAAACAACACAGAGAAAACCACGTGTTGTCATCAGTATCCAGAAAACACCCAGAACTGATAGCTTACATTATTGCAAGCCAGTTCGATATTATGATACAAGTCATAAACAGCCAACATCTTCACAATCTCACATCTTCTTCGCTTCCCTCCCTAAGATCAACCCCATCTCCTTCACTTTGTGACCGAAGAAAGTCTGGAACGGCCATTTCTTGGTTTAGTCCAGAATTGTATAGATTGATCTTTCGAATCAAAAGCACTCCCGTGCAGTGCATTTTTTTAGGATTTAGATTCGTTTCTCATCCACACACACCCAAAATTACCAAAACCAGTAGAAACAGTTTTCACCCATAAACAATTGGCGACCACAGTGGGAGATTAATCTATCGGTTGTGAAGTCAATTTATTCAATACCCAATCCCATTTGGATGATTTCAAAATGGTTGGTCTTAGGACTGCCCCAACAACTTCAAATCCCGGTCGAAGTTCCTCCAATGAAGATACCCCTCTTCCCAACGGTATATCTGATGGTGTGACCGGAAGAATCCCAACATGGATCGAGTTAGCACGGGTACAGGAGATTCTCACGAAGAACATGAACCTGATCAAAGAAGCAATAAACAACATACTCGATCTCCTCATCAAGATGACATCAGATATGAGCGGTTCTCCTGTCACGGAGACTTCTACACTGGGGACCGATCCTCGCAACGATCCTCCTCAAGTCAATAGTTTCACTATGAACCAGAGGCCGGTGGATCGGGAAGCGACTTCTCTAGTGGAAAGTTTATGCAAACTTTTACACCTCTCGGAGAATCAGCGGGCGGAGACGTTTACTGCAATCAACCAGATATCCCTGGGCGTGCATTTAACTCCTTTGCGTCTAGAAGCCTCGAAAACACCAGATATGTCTGTGAATAATGTCACATTTACAGAAGAAGACATGATGGCGGAAGAAGGTCACAACCGGGCCATACACATAACTGCACGCATCAAGGATTTAGAGTTTAAGAGGGCCCTCATCAGCACGAGAGCGTATTCGAATGTGATTACTCTCAAGACACTCAGGACGGTCAAGGTTCTCCCAAACAAGATCGTGCAACAACCTATCACGATGACAGACTATGAAGGAAACCAAACCAACACGTACGGGTATGTCAATCTGAATTTATTTGTAGGGCCAGTCCAATCAAAGGTAAAATTCGAATTCATAGAAAAGGATCCGGACTACCATATGATACTGGGGATACCATGGCTTCATGACAATAGGATCGTCCCCTCGACGTATCAACAGTGCCTAAAGACTATGCTGAATAAAGAAGTCATTCGTATTCATGCATCATTGTCTCCTTACGCACCAATATATGGAGTGGAATTGTTTGAACCAAGAGAAGCTCCGCGGGTAGGATTAGAGAAAGTTCATTGCATCCCACTCCCCACGTGGGCGTCAATCCAGGAGGAGGACCGACTTGCATCATTGAAGGCTAAGCCCCATGATGCATCCTTGATGACAAGGCGTCTCAATTCTTCCTCATCATGTGAAGCCGCGACCCAAGCTCACACTAATATGGAATGAAATTTTGTGGCAAGTCGTGACCAGAAAGGGAAAACCGTGTACCGACGCCACTGTTAGCAATTAGCAGGGGAGACTGTTACCCAGTCTCTTCGCCCAACGGAATGCTACAACAACAAAGAGCCACAAGGAGAAATGTTAGATGCTCCACGACATCTGCAAGATGGCACCAACTCCACAACTGATGAGCTCGAAATCGTTAACAACGGGAATGAGGAATCTCCTAGGCCTATCTCCATCAGCTCAACCTTGTGTGCGGAGGAACTCACGAAGCTCGTGGAACTTATCAAAGAATACCAGGACATATTCGCTTGGACGTATGAAGAAATACCCGGTTTAGATGAAAAATTGGTCACCCATCATCTACATGTCATACCTGGATCCAAGCCGGTCAAACAATCTCCCAGGCAATTCAGACACGAGATCAGGTGCTGCGTGGATTTCAGAGACTTGAACAAATGCTGCCCCAAAGACGATTTTCCTCTACCTAACATCGACATGCTAGTAGATTCCACCAGCGGACACGGAATGTTATCCTTCATGGATGTATATAGCGGATACAATCAGATAAGGATGTACGAGCATGACGCAAGTAAGACATCTTTTCGAACTCCTCTCGGAAATTTTTATTATACTGTAATGCCATTTGGTTTAAAGAATGCTGGTGCAACGTATCAACGCGCTATGACGGCAATCTTTCACGACATGATGCATATGCAAGTTGAAGACTTCATGAACGATATAGTAGTCAAATCAAGAGCTCGAGAGGATCACACAGGAGTCCTATGGCAAGTGTTCGAAAGGTGACGTGAATACAAATTGAAGATGAATCCTTTGAAATGCGCTTTCGGCGTTTCTTCAGGCAAATTTCTGGGATTCCAGGTAACTGCTGAGGGGATCAAGGTGGACCCATCCAAGACCCAAGCTATCCTCATGATGCCGCCTCCGCGAACTGTGAAGGAACTCTAAAGATTCATGAGCAAGGAAGCGTTTCGGGAGATTCAACGAATATTGTCATCTCCAAATCATCATAAAGGGTTATCCTATTATGTCAGACCGGACGAGAGCGAACCCGGGACATCTTCAGATCTACTGGAGACGACACCTCTAGGGAGAAGCCTCAAGAAGATAGCGATGTCCGCAACATCAATGAGAGACGCTTTCAAAATTTCGTCTCGCATAGAAGAAGTAGTTGCGTTACCAAAGGAGATTGCACCTAGGACTTAAGAGGTACATACAGATTCTCCATGAAAAGAGCTTCATCATATTTGCAGATCCTATTAGTTAAGTCATTCGCATGAAGGAACTTCCCTACTCCTCAAAGACACGATCCAAAGATGATAATGGCAAAGGAGTGTGACTGGGGACTGCTTAGCACTTCCCATCTCAAAGATGTTGAATTTAGAGAGATGCAAGAACGCTATCATTATGATTACAAGATGTCCAAAGACGAGGATATACTCAAGAGAGCAGACGTATTGTCAAAGACCAGCAATATTGTTGGATGTCTATGAAACGCAACGCAGGCGTAAAGACATCCTCATGAACCCAGCGTGATAACATCTATCAAGTTGAAGGCTCATTGGATACTCGTGGGCAGGGGATTGTCTCCCTCTTTTTCATTCCATGAGGAAACATAAAGAAGCTATCGGTTCCATCATTAGCTTTTCCCTCTAATAACGAGACAAGCTCTACCACTATATAAAGACCGCTAAGTTCGTGCCCGTAGCTGTCACGCCTCTTCCTGCCAGTATCTTCTGATCATATCTGCAGCTAAGAACCATTGTTCGTTTGTTGATACCAGTGCCCGAGCTTCACCATAGCAACGACCACTACGGACAGAGGTAATCCGAACTTCTGCATATTTTATTTTCCCACGGAGAAGTAATAGAGTCACGGAGGAGAGATGGCGATATCTTTATTATGGTAATCCCACCGATCATACAAGATAAACCATATAAATCACGCTTCGGGACTGAGGCTCCACATGAAAATCCTTCGTCGTCAGTGAAGGACTTCTTCAACACAAGAGAGACGGTCAATCAAGGAGCATGTAATTCGCAAGGGAAAATTGAATTGAAGAAGAATCCGCTTCAACGCTCGCCAGGAGAAGCCTCTTCAATGCTCTCTTCGTAGGAAGCCGCTTCAACGCTCTCTCCAGGGTCCTCCTCGACGTTCACTTCAGAAGATGCTTAAACACTCTCTCTCCAGGGTCCGCCTCGACGTTCGCTTCAGAAGCTGCTTCAGCACTCTTTACAGGATCCGGTTCGATGTTCGCTCCAGAAGCCTCTTCAACGCTCTCTCCAGAGGCCGCTTCAACACGCCTTCCGGAAGCTACATCAACGTTATCTTTGGGAGATGCTTCAACATCTTTTCAGAAATTGCATCAACATCCTTTTAAGGATATTCCTCATGATAGGGCCCGTCCACATTAGAGTCGAGGATTATGACATAAATCGACATCATGCTAGGGGAACGCTTACTTGGACGCCTCTTGAACGTGGCATGTTCCAAGGAAAGGACGACCCATCTCTTCTGGTAACATCTAACTTTGTCTCATAAGTTTTATCTTTATTTGTCACCATGTCATGCCTACCCCACAATAATGCAACCATTATGTGCTAGGCAGGGGACTTAATATTGATGGTGGATTTTAGTTCAGGGATAAAATTGTAAAACCAAATTTAATGTGTTGACATCCTGCAAAGGATAAAGCCATGTGCTAACATCCTGCAAAGGATAAATCCATTTGATAAGCGATGAGCGCAGAAAACCTCTCGCTTTATTCATTTGAAGCAATTCAATAAATATACAAAATTCACCCAGAATGGTGCATGTAGCAACAATCCCAAATATTCTGTGAGTTTATAGAATTATTAATTAATGCATGATTTGCCAAGTATTTCCTGTGTTGTTCTCAGCAGAACTCTCATTATTGGTGCGGCATGATGACTGAGTGTTACTCTCAGCAGAGTAACATGAATCTCCAAGTGTCAATAGTGAGGTATGCACGAAATACCCGCTACACCATTCTCTAACGAAGAGAATCTCGTATCGGCGTGCTTATATTATCCCGATCGAGCAAATTTAATTTCCTAAGGGAAATCTGGAGTGTACGTATCAGTCTCAGAAACCATCACGGCCACGCAAATTGACTGCATGATTTAACCAGCCTAGAAGAACCCTAAAAGGAGCATGCGATTACCGTGATGACCACCGGCGGGCCCGCTTATGCCCTAGTCGGTCGAACACCACGCTATACTCCCAACGCCCGCCGAACGCCATCCCTAAAATAAGGTGGCCATGTTGTTTTGGGAAAGGCTCAAACGAGCGAGACTGATAATGTCAGTCTTAAAAATGTCACAACCGTCCAATTTCGCCAGCCTGGTTGGACGGCTTAGATCGTCCCGCAAACGATCAGGGAAGCGCTAACGCACACGTTGGCGGACCCACTCCTCACCTACCCGATCGGTTTTCTCACGGCAAAGCCATGGAGCAATGAACGTTTTATCGAAACATGGCTGGCGTGATACTTTAAAGGGTCGCGGAAACTCCACTAGCGTCTTAAAACGATCACAACCATCCAACTTAGCCAGCATATTTGGATGGCTTAGATCACGTCTAGGACCATCAGGAAGGTGCACACATGTTCACCGTCAGCCCAACGTGGGCCCCACACGATCGGTCTCTCTGAAGGAGAAGCATAGATCGCCAAACCGTTTGGCTAAAGTCACGCGTGCGTGACTATGTAAAAACCCTAATTAGGGTTTGCGGCAATGCATATCTGTCGTAGTTCGATCGCGTCCATCCATCTTCGCCATCCTAAACGGAGGGTGTATATATAGACTCAAGAGGTCCCAAGGATGTTGACGTGATCACCATGGGCCCACCTGTGCGTGTGACCGACCGGCTTAGGCGAACTATGGCCAAGCGCCACGAAACGCACGCCCGAAGGTGGCATGCCACACGACATTCAATCCTTTGCGGTAATGGATTTCTTTCGCAAATCGATCACGACCGCTCATCTTTGTCGGTCAAATTGAGCGGTTTAGATCGAATCTTTGTGAATCCGAGAGGCGTAAACATGCTCGCCGGCAGGCCATCTACACGTATGCCCGGTCGGTCCCACCAAAATTAATGCCCATGCTTGAGTTCGATCAAGCCAAAGAGGTATGCTTGCGCACCTCTTAAAAAACCTAAAATTCCATCAACGGTCGCATAAATATGTCGTAAACCATCTCGTCCGTCCAACTTTTCCAGCTTGGTCGGACATCCTAGGTTAAAAGTTAGGCGACTAATGAAGCACCTCGATGATTACCGTCTTCCACTCTTCCACAAGGAGTGTTCGACCAGTGGATGGCTCGCCCATGCGGCCTCCAAACGATCACTCGAAGATGGTTGGACGTGATGCTATTTTAAGACGCTTAATCCGAGACTTATTCGGTTAAGCTTTAAAACAACAATGCTTCATACATATTGATTGTTTTCGATGCATTACATGCATCGAGCATACACGATATTTCATGAATAGCAATTTCTTAAATAACTTATTTATTTAACTTAGCACCGTATGCTATTTCCTGCAGTGGGTCCCACGATCCACTTATTCGAGACATCAAGCATGTCACAAACTGGGGGATACTTACTGGGGTATTGGTCTGGCGGTTTACAATGTGCAGCGTGCAACGCGCCATTACGAGAACGTGTCAGAAAAATTTGGAAGATTAACAATGATGAGGGAAGTGGGCAAAGGTGTGATCGTGTGACAATCACCACTCATACATGACTCTACTACTTTATCACTTCACCTCCTCCACTTCCTACGAAGGATGAGGGTTGCGCTCCATGACTTGTATAAATATGTCCTTCACTTATTTCCAAACAACAGAGAGAAAACCAAGTGTTGTCATCAGTATCCAGAAAACACCCAGAACTGATAGCTTACATTATTGCAAGCCAGTTCGATATTCTGATACAAGTCATAAACAGCCAATACCTTCACAATCTCAACACCTTCTTCGCTTCCCTCCCTAAGATCAACCCCATCTCCTTCACTTTGTGACCGAAGCAAGTCTGGAACGGCCATTTCTTGGTTTAGTCCAGAATTGTATAGATTGATCTTTCGAATCAAAAGCACTCCCTGCAGTGCATTTGTTTAGGGTTTAGATTCGTTTCTCATCCACACACACCCAAAATTACCAAGACCAGTAGAAACAGTTTTCACCCATAAATGGTGTGACAAGCAAAGACACACAGAAGCTTGCAAGTATACAAGGCCAAGTTATGATATAGAAGGTAAGCAGGGGGTCATTCCGCAGGGAGTGGGAGCAAACTAGAGAGTTTCCTAAGCTAGCAATGGAGACAGAGCACAAGACACTAAGGCGGAAAGCAAGGAACCAAGGCTGAGAGCCAAGGGCAGGGGGATTTTGTGCACTATTTTCAGTGCACAGCAACTTCAAAAAGCAAGAAAAACAGACAAGTAAAACAGCAAGGGAAGTAAACTGAAATTATAAGTGATTGCAAAGGATTTGTGGCTAAGCCAAAGCTTAGAATCCACCTTGTGTCCTAATCAAATAACATGTTTCTAGGTTGAGTTGAGTCCAATGCATACAATAGAAAAGAAAAAAAAACAGCTTGCTAACAGAAATACCCCTAGTATTGACTGTCTTTTGACAGCACAATCAATCACAAGCAATCATAGCACTGCTTTCTTCCCAATGCACAAGAAAAACAAGCATATGGCATCCTATCCTAGCATTTTATCATTTGACAGTGCACCAAGGCTTCATCACAGCCTTAGCCTGATGCTGTTTAGCTCATGCTAAACATGGTATAGCAACATACATTCATTAAGAAAGATGATTCATACACATTTAACATTCAAGATAATTTTAACACACTTGCAATTCAACTGTTAACTGATAGTGGAGCTGGAATTAAATTTTCATCAACATAAAATTCTAAAAACAAACATTCAAGATGCACAGTGTCAAGATATAATCATAAACATTCAAGATAAAATTCTAAAAACAACATGCAAAATTAACTGTCAACTGTGATGCAAAAATCAGAAATTGGGATTGCAAAATTAAAATTGTTTTAATTCTCTCCTGGCTAGTCCAGAGAGATCAGAGAGTTTCACACACACCACATAATACAAATTTATACCCCCCAATTATCAGTTTAGGGTTCACAGCCCCTTTTCCCCAAAAACAGAAATTAGGTAAAATTGGTTTACCTAATTTGATGAGATACTCACTCCATCTCGTCGACCCACTCTCTTCTGCTTCTCCTCGGTCATCTCCTCCTCCAATTGCTGCTCTAACATCAACTTATATCTTCAATTTCTCACCTAGGGTTTCAGTGATGAGAGATGAGAAATTGATTAGTTGATGAAGAGGTACGTGATAGTGATGATGGGTTTTGGTTATAGGTAGAGTTTGATTTGGTGGCGTAGATGGTGGAGTGATTTGGGGAGAAGATGGTGGTGATGGAGACGACATGGTGGTGGTACGGGTTCTGAAGGAAGAAGAGATGGAGAAGAAAGAAGAAAGGTGCGTTTGGCTGGGTATAGGGTGTTCGATACTTGGGTGTTAGGCGGGTTCAGCGAGGTTTGATGATCTGCGACAAGGAGCGGTGGATGGGAAGATGGTAGGTGGATCCAACGGCGATACGGAGGTAAGCGTGTAGCGACCGTCGGATGAAGGGATGTAGCAAAACGGACGACCCAAGATGGAGATGGGCGTTGTGATGTAAAGCGGGGGCTTCGGAGTTTGATGTGCGATGATGGAGCGACCGTAGGATGCTGAAATGCTTCGATCTGACGGCTGAAATCCGAGACGGGCTTGGATATAGAAAATGGGTTTGGGTAAGGGTTTTGGGCCTTGGGTATGCCAAGCCCATATCTCTTTAAGAACAATTCTTCCTTCTTGAGCCCATTCCTAGCTTTTGGTCTTGTGCACCATTCTTCGCGGCTTCCTTGCGTAATTCCTCCCGGCTTTTCACTACTTTTCTGCTCTTTTCCGCTCCGCAATTCATCCAAACTTTATTTATTACCTAAAAATGCAAAATTAAGTAAGAAAATATTTATTCTTGAAAACAATGAAAATACAGAATATGGGATAAAATGTAGAATTAATGCACAAAAGATGAGTTAAATGCCAACAAAAAGGGATAAATAATACAATATTTGGCACTCATCAAATACCCCCAAACCTGAATTTTACTTGTCCTCAAGTAAAACAAAACTAAGGAAATCCTAACTATACCACTGTCGCTGGTCTCTCGAATGCATTTAGCGTATGCACTAAGCCTTTTAAACCACTAAGTGTCCCTAGTGGACGAGTTGAAGTCTCGTGAAGGTTTGCTTAGAACGTACCTACAAAGTTCTAGGTCAAAATATAAGCTCAGATTCCATCAAATGTGACATGTGCAAAACAGTTTAAGCTCACAGCAAAATGGAGATGTCAATCTAGCTATCGAAGGCACAATCCTAGCACTGATAACAAAAAAAACATGTGATAAGAGTGTAAAGTGTATCTACACATGTGTAAAGAAAGATCTGAAGTTATGACTACTAATCACCAAGAGATAGTTTCTCAGGCTAAGAACCAAGGTCGAAATCTAGCTAGCTGTCCGGACTTTACGAGAATTGTGAATGAGTTGGAGGTATTTCACAATTACTCGCGTTGTACATCAATGGCATACACCCTCCTTGCTTATTACAATGAAAACAACAAAATGACTCTTTACATGACTCTTATTTACATTGACTACTCTCTTTTTATTTTTGGAACAAGAGAGATGGAATTGATAAATACTTGATTTTTTTGTATTTTTCTGATTTTTTTTTTTTTTTTTTTTTTTTTTTTTTTTTTTTGACAAGGAAACACTTTTGATACTATACAAAAGGAAACAAAACATGACACTTTGCAAGAGGTAGCCCTTTTTGATGCACCCAGTTAAATTCGATGGTTGTCTTTCTTAATGTAACCTCCACCTTCTATCCCAACCAACCAAAGAACAAGCTAGTCAAGTTTCGTTCAGTATTCTAAAGTGATTGGCAATCGTAACTTCCTATCAAACACCTTGAAGATCGAGGCCATACATGTATTGGTAGATCGTGCGCGTGCAAATTTCTTATCACTATGTGAATTGTGCTAGAATCAGGGTGCCTAAATATCTAGACTAAGACTCCTAATAATTACATATTTGCACAAGAGTCAACATTTCAAGGTAAATGAGCTCCATTTTTTATGATTTTTTAATTTTTTTAATTTTTTTTTTGATTTTTCAATTTTTTCAAAAGAAGAAGGAGTTCGTTTTCAATTATGCATATTATCATGGTATCTACTCTATACCCCCAAACCTAAACTAAACATTGTCCTCAATGTTTCAAAATATGGAAAGAATTATAAAACAATATATGAAGAGGAACATGCTGAGTAGAGTAAAAGGAGAGAGAATACCCGATTGTACGGCGAAGCTCGATTAAAACTCCGTTATTCAAGGCAAAAATCCATCATATTAGGAGTCACAATGGATGAGCACAAAATATACAAAAGGAAATTTAACTAACACATTATCTACAAGAAAATTTGGTTTTTAATGGGATTGGACTTTTTGGAAAAAATTTGGTTTTGTTGGGAACATTTGGTTTTGATGGGAAAACGAAAATTTTGGTTTTTAGGGAAAGATTTGGAAAACTTTTTGGTTATTTAGGGAAAGAGTGGACCAGTTTAGTCCACATAGACTGGGTCCTCCAGGTTGGTTGTTTCAATGTCGGGTGGAAATGGCTCAAGGAATGGCTTTAATCTCTGCCCGTTGACTTTGAAAACGTTCTTGTTGGAGACATCCTCCAGCTCTACAGCTCCATGAGGAAAAACTGTGCGTACTAGGTACGGACCCTTCCATCTGGAACGCAGTTTTCCTGGAAAAAGATGTAATCGGGAGTCATACAGCAAGACTTTCTGACCAGGAGTGAAGGATTTGCGCAGAATACGCTTATCATGAAATATCTTCATCTTTGCTTACAGCTTGGCACTGTCATAAGCCTCATTTCTCAATTCTTCCAACTCGTTGAGTTGAAGTTTCCTTTGAATTCCAGCTTCGTCCAGAGAAGTTCAGCTCTTTGATTGCCCAGTAGGCACGATGTTCTAATTCCACAGGTAGATGGCACGGCTTTCCATACACTAGACGATAGGGGGACATGCCAATTGGTGTCTTATAAGCTGTTCTATAGGCCCACAAAGCATCATTCAATCTCAATGACCAATCTTTCCTGGACGGGTTGACCGTCTTCTCCAGAATGTGCTTAATTTCCCTATTAGACACTTCCACTTGTCCACTAGTCTGAGGGTGGTACGGAGTAGCAACCTTGTGAGTTATGCCATACTTGCGTACTAAAGACTCAAAGTACTTGTTACGAAAATGTGAACCGCCGTCACTGATGATAGCTCTAGGGGTACCAAAACGTGCAAATATGTTTCCTTTAGAAATGAAAGTACCACCTTGTGGTCATTTGTTCTGGTTGCTATGGCTTCTACCCACTTAGAAACGTAATCAACTGCGACTAGGATGTACAACTTGCTGTCAGACATGGGAAATGGACCCATGAAGTCTATCCCCCAAACATCAAAAATCTCCACAATCAAAATGGGGTTCAATGGCATCATGTTTCTCCTCGAAATGCTTCCTAGCTTTTGACAGCGTTCACAAGCAACACAATAATCATGGCAATCCTTGAACAATGATGGCCAATAGAATCCACACTGCAAGATCTTTGCAGCGGTTTTCTTGGCACTGAAATGGCCTCCACATGCTTGGTCATGACAGAAAGATATCACATCTTTCTGTTCAGTGTTGGGGACACATCTCCTAATGATTTGGTCTGGGCAGTACTTAAACAAATATGGGTCATCCCAAAGGAAATGTTTGACTTCAGCCAGGAATTTAGAGCGGTCTTGTCTCGACCAACGTGAGGGCCTACCTGTAGCGAGGTAGTTAACAATATCAGCAAACCAAGGAAGGTCTGAGATAGACATCAGCTGTTCATCTGGGAATGATTCTCTAATCAGCTCACATTCATCAATAGACTCTAAAGTTAATCTAGACAAATGATCAGCAACCACATTCTCACAACCTTTCTTATCACGGATTTCGAGATCGAATTCCTGTAATAAGAGTATCCATCGAATAAGGCGAGCTTTAGCATCCTTCTTGGAAAGAAGATACTTCAAAGCCGCATGGTCTGTGTATATGATGATCTTAGACCCTATCAGATAAGATCTAAACTTGTCTAATGCGAAAACGACGGCAAGCAATTCCTTCTCGGTAGTTGAATAATTGAGTTGGGCATCATTAAGGGTTTTGCTAGCATAGTATATCACATATGGTAGTCTATCAACTCGCTGTCCTAAAACAGCACCAACAGCATAATCAGAGGCATCACACATAAGTTCGAACGGAAGCTTCCAATCGGGTGGTCGGACTATAGGAGCGGTGGTGAGAAGGGTTTTTAATTCCTCCCATGCCTTCACACAAGCAGCATCGAAATTGAAGGCAACATCTTTGGAGAGAAGACTGCACAGAGGTCTGGAGATTTTGCTGAAATCTTTGATGAATCGCCGGTAAAAACCAGCATGACCTAGAAATGATCTGATCTCCTTCACAGAGCAGGTTGTGGTAGATGTTGAATGAGGTCAACTTTAGCTTTATCCACTTCAATTCCTTTTTCTGAGATGATGTGTCCTAGAACTATTCCTGAATTCACCATAAAATGGCATTTTTCCCAATTTAGAACAAGGTTCTTTTCTTTACATCTGGATATCACGAGGGCAAGATGCTTCAAACATTCGTCAAACGAGGAACCAAAAACAGAGAAATCATCCATAAAGATCTCGAGAAAACTATCTATCATGTCAGAAAAAATGCTCATCATGCAACGCTGAAAAGTAGCAGGTGCATTACACAACCCGAAGGGCATACGTCTATAAGCAAACGTCCCAAATGGACACGTGAATGTAGTTTTTTCCTGATCTTCTGGAGCAATGTGAATTTGGTTATAACCGGAAAAGCCATCTAGAAAACAGTAGT
Organism: Papaver somniferum; assembly: GCF_003573695.1. Classification (NCBI taxonomy): domain Eukaryota; kingdom Viridiplantae; phylum Streptophyta; class Magnoliopsida; order Ranunculales; family Papaveraceae; genus Papaver; species Papaver somniferum. The sequence continues at coordinate 41,008,495 of NC_039367.1, read as the reverse complement.
GACTGTGTCCAGACACACGTTCTAGCATTTGGTCAATGAAAGGGAGCGGGAAGTGATCCTTCCTTGTTACTGTGTTCAACTTCCTGTAGTCGATGCATACTCGCCATCCTGTGGTTGTACGAGTAGGGACTAATTCATTCTTGTCGTTCTGAACTACAGTAATGCCTGACTTCTTAGGCACAACTTGAATGGGACTAACCCATTTGCTATCGGGAATTGGGTATATGATACCCGCATCAAGTAGTTTCAGGATCTCTCCTTTGACTACATCTCTCATGTTAGGATTAAGTCTCCTTTGCATTTCCCTGATGGTTTGGCATTCTCTTCAAGGTTAATGTGGTGCATGCAAATGGTGGGACTAATTCCTTTGAGATCTGAGATGGTCCATCCTAAGGCCTCTTTGTGTTCCTTAAGTACTTCTAAAAGCTTACTTTCCTGTTCCGTGTCTAAACATGATGAAATAATGACGGTAAAGTATCAGAAGAACCTAGGAATGCGTACTTCAACGTACTAGGCAATGTTTTCAATTCAAGCTTGGGTGGCTCAACAATGGATGGAATAAGCTTGGAATCAGAGAGTAAGGGTGGTTCCACTTCATATTTCCTTTCAGTGATGTCCATTTGAGGTACAGATTCGAGCAGAGATAGGACGTCACTACAGTATGCATCATCATAGGAATCTGAGTAAAGTTCTCCATACATGCTTGAAAGGGGTCGACGGATAGAATGTTAGTCAACGAATCTTGCATTAATCCTTCAATCATATTAACTTCATGCACATCATCATCATCAAGATTCACAGGTTGTTGACTAATATCGACACAATTCAATTCTACCGTCATGTTACCAAAAGACAGTTTCAACACTCCATTACGACAATTAATGATCGCGTTGGACGTAGCCAAGAAAGGACGTCCTAAGATGACAGGAATGTGACAGTCTGGGTTTTGTACAGGTTGAGTGTCTAAGACAATGAAGTCTACGGGAAAATAGAATTTGTCAACCTTGATCAAAACGTCTTCGACCACTCCACGAGGAATCTTGACAGATCGGTCTGCCAGTTGTAGAGTGATAGATGTTGGTTTCAACTCCCCAAGACCTAACTGCTCATAAACAGAATATGGCAGTAGGTTAACACTTGCACCTAGGTCTAATAACGCTTTATTGACCGTGTGTTCTCCTATAGTGCAAGAAATTGTTGGACATCCTGGATCCCTAAACTTGGGTGGAGTTTTGTTCAGAATGATGGAACTCACCTGCTCAGCTAAGAAAGCACGTTTTTGCACATTGAGCTTGCGCTTTTGAGTACACAAGTCTTTGAGGAATTTGGCATAAGCAGGGATTTGCTTGATTGCTTCAAGAAAAGGAATGTTGATGTTGACTCTCTTGAACAGATCTAACATCTCATTGTAATGGGTACTTTTCTGTTGATAGATCAATCTTTGAGGAAATGGGGCAACAGGAGAATGAGTTGGCAAAGGGACATTCACAGCAGTAGAATTGTCAGATTTTCCAACTTGCTCAGATTCTTTGGTTTTCTGGGGTTGTGGAGACAGTGGAATTTGTATCAGATTCATTAGGTTCGCCCACGTTGTTCTCGATGACTTTACCACTTCGGAGGGTGGTAATGGCATGGATTGATCGGGTGAGGTTTCAGTGCAGGATGTTGTGCCTGTTTGAAATATCCTCTTTGGATTTTGTTGGGGTTGGCTCGGAAGTTTACCCTTTTCTCTCTCACATTTGATCCATCTTTTGATCTAGATTTTTCTGACTTTGCATCAAACTCTGGAACATTTCCTCTAGGGTGGATAATCTCTTGTCGGTATTGTGTTGAGGATATGATTGTTGTTGAGAGTTTGATTGTTGTTGAGGGTTTCTCGGGTGTTGATAACCTTGATTGTTCTGATATCCCTGATTGTTTTGATAGCTCTGATTGGGTTGAGATGGTCCTCCCTGAGTGGGTCCTTTTGACCATGAAAAGTTAGGGTGGTTTCTCCATCCTGGATTGTAGGTCTGTGAATAAGGGTTATGCTCTGGTTTTTGAAACATGGCATGTGCCTGTTCAAGCCTAGATTCCTGGACTGCAAGCAAATCGGGACAATTTTGGAATTGATGGTTGGGGTCGTTACAAGCAGCACAAACAGACGAAGCGACATGTTCTCGGAGAGTAGTGGTGGAAGGTTTTGAATTTTTATGTAGTTCTAACTCTTCTAATCTCCTAACTATTGATGCCATGTTTGCTCTTCCCTCAAAATCCGCTTCAATCCTAAAAGCCTTTGCTTCGGATGTAGTCTTTCTGGTTTCACGGATGGATTCCCACTGTTGCGTCTTTTCAGCTACTTCAATCAAGAAGTCCCAAGACGCATCAGCAGTTTTGTCTACGAATAGACCATTACACATCGACTCAACCGTTGTTCGGGTGGACACATCTAGACCTTCATACAAAATTTGCACAAGTCTCCATTTTTCAAAACCATGATGGGGACATTGGAGCAATAATTCATTGAATCTCTCCAGGTATCTAGCTAAGGTCTCACCTTCTAATTGCACAAAGCTATTCAGACTTTGACGAATTGTCGCAGTCTTGTGGTTCGGGAAAAACTTTTTGAAAAACTCCTTTATGAGGTCATCCCATGTCATGATGGATTGAGGCTGTAAAGCATAGAGCCAGGCCTTTGCCTTATCTTTCAGGGAGAAAGGAAAAAGCCTTAACTTCAGGGTTTCGTCGGACATTTGAGTGAAACGCAGAGTTCCACAAATTTCCTCGAATTCTCTCACGTGGTGGTACGGGTTTTCATTCTCAACACCTCTAAAAATAGGAAGCATCTGTATTGTGCTTGATTTCAGCTCATAATGGCCATTAGCCTCGGGTAGCACAATACAAGAAGGTTGACTGGCTCTAGTTGGGTACATATAATCCTTGAGGGTACGGGGTTCTCCCATTGTTTCTGGTTGATCTGGACTGTCTCCCTCAGAACTTAGAATTTCGATAGGTTCGTCTGGGTTAATTCTAACAAGTCTGTTTGTTTGGTCTCTGTAGGTCACAATCATGTCCTAGTAGGTACCTTAACTAACATGTTGGTCAGACAGAGCAATCGGAAACAATTTGGCCCACAAGGGTTATGAAGATTTGGTTTTGAATGGGTGTTGGACTAACAAGGGATTTTGTTTTGTTTTTGGTTTAAAATTGGGCTTTGGAAAAAATTTTGAACTAAACCTAGCATAAATTAGCACAACTCATAAAAGAAAATAAAAACAATAATAATAATTAAGACAAGCCCATAAAAGAAAAAAAAAATAAAAGAAAAATAAAGAAAAACAAAAAAAAATAATTACAGTCCCAAATATAAAAAAAAAAGAAAAAGAAAATAAATAAAAATTATTACAATCCCAAATAAATAATTAAATTAATTATTACAAGCCCGAATTTGAATTTAAATGAGACCCAAGTGGGTTAACTCATGGGTTAGGCTTACTTGTTTTTTGGAGGGAAGCCCAAAAATAGGCTTTTAGTCCCCTTTTAGTTGCACAGCCCAGTTGGGCTTTAGGATCGTCCTAAGCAGCGCACGCTCAAGCCCAGCAGCAGAAGTTGCAATCCCAGCGAGATTGAGGTTACTAAGCCCAGCTCAGTTGGTTCAAGCCCAGCAGCAAAGGTTGCACAAGCCCGGCAGCAACAGAAATAGGCGAGCCCAGTTGGCTTGGCAGCAGCAGCAACAACAGCAGCAGGCTTTGGCTTGGCAGCAACAGTACAGCACAGCTTGGCAGAGAAAACACCAGCAGCAGCAGCAACAGAGAAAGCATCAGCAGCAGCAACAGCAACAACAGCTCAGGTAACAGCAGATGGCAGCACCACTCCCCGGCAGCGGCGCCAAAAACTTGGTGTGACAAGCAAAGACACACAGAAGCTTGCAAGTATACAAGGCCAAGTTATGATATAGAAGGTAAGCAGGGGGTCATTCCGCAGGGAGTGGGAGCAAACTAGAGAGTTTCCTAAGCTAGCAATGGAGACAGAGCACAAGACACTAAGGCGGAAAGCAAGGAACCAAGGCTGAGAGCCAAGGGCAGGGGGATTTTGTGCACTATTTTCAGTGCACAGCAACTTCAAAAAGCAAGAAAAACAGACAAGTAAAACAGCAAGGGAAGTAAACTGAAATTATAAGTGATTGCAAAGGATTTGTGGCTAAGCCAAAGCTTAGAATCCACCTTGTGTCCTAATCAAATAACATGTTTCTAGGTTGAGTTGAGTCCAATGCATACAATAGAAAAGAAAAAAAAACAGCTTGCTAACAGAAATACCCATAGTATTGACTGTCTTTTGACAGCACAACCAATCACAAGCAATCATAGCACTGCTTTCTTCCCAATGCACAAGAAAAACAAGCATATGGCATCCTATCCTAGCATTTTATCATTTGACAGTGCACCAAGGCTTCATCACAGCCTTAGCCTGATGCTGTTTAGCTCATGCTAAACATGGTATAGCAACATACATTCATTAAGAAAGATGATTCATACACATTTAACATTCAAGATAATTTTAACACACTTGCAATTCAACTGTTAACTGATAGTGGAGCTGGAATTAAATTTTCATCAACATAAAATTCTAAAAACAAACATTCAAGATGCACAGTGTCAAGATATAATCATAAACATTCAAGATAAAATTCTAAAAACAACATGCAAAATTAACTGTCAACTGTGATGCAAAAATCAGAAATTGGGATTGCAAAATTAAAATTGTTTTAATTCTCTCCTGGCTAGTCCAGAGAGATCAGAGAGTTTCACACACACCACATAATACAAATTTATACCCCCCAATTATCAGTTTAGGGTTCACAGCCCCTTTTCCCCAAAAACAGAAAATTAGGTAAATTTGGTTTACCTAATTTTGATGAGATACTCACTCCATCTCGTCGACCCACTCTTCTTCTGCTTCTCCTCGGTCATCTCCTCCTCCAATTGCTGCTCTAACATCAACTTATATCTTCAATTTCTCACCTAGGGTTTCAGTGATGAGAGATGAGAAATTGAGGAGATTAGTTGATGAAAAAGAGGTAAAACGTGATAGTGATGATGGGTTTTTGGTTATAGGTAGAGTAGAGTGATTTGGTGGCGTAGATGGTGGAGTGATTTGGGGAGAAGATGGTGGTGATGGAGACGTACATGGTGGTGGTACGGGTTCTGAAGGAAGAAGAGATGGAGAAGAAAGAAGAAAGGTGCGTTTGGCTGGGTATAGGGTGTTCGATACTTGGGTGTTAGGCGGGTTCAGCGAGGTTTGATGATCTGCGACAAGGAGCGGTGGATGGGAAGATGGTAGGTGGATCCAACGGCGATACGGAGGTAAGCGTGTAGCGACCGTCGGATGAAGGGATGTAGCAAAACGGACGACCCAAGATGGAGATGGGCTTTGTGATGTAAAGCGGGGGCTTCGGAGTTTGATGTGCGATGATGGAGCGACCGTAGGATGCTGAAATGCTTCGATCTGACGGCTGAAATCCGAGACGGGCTTGGATATAGAAAATGGGCTTGGGTAAGGGTTTTGGGCCTTGGGTATGCCAAGCCCATATCTTCTTTAAGAACAATTCTTCCTTATTGAGCCCATTCCTAGCTTTTTGGTCTTGTGCGCACCATTCTTCGCGGCTTCCTTGCGTGATTCCTCCCGGCTTTTCACTACTTTTCTGCTCTATTCCGCTTCGCAATTCATCCAGACTTTATTTATTACCTAAAAATGCAAAATTAAGTAAGAAAAATATTTATTCTTGAAAACAATGAAAATACAGAATATGGGATAAAATGTAGAATTAATGCACAAAAGATGAGTTAAATGCCAACAAAAAGGGATAAATAAATACAATATTTGGCACTCATCAATAAACACCAGTGCCGTCATAACGGGAGAATTGAGGAGAAGAATATCCCCTCTAAAGAGGAATTCTTTGCACATCAGGAGGATACGGAGGTTGATGCTGGTGCATGTCCACCGGGTTTCCTTTGTCTCGATTTCGGAGAAGTCATTCCAAATCTTCACGTGTGACAAAATTGGATGGTTGATTCCTCTCCAATGGGCGGGCCTCTTCATCTACAAGGGTGCGCCCTGCTGAGGTACTGGCACCAGGGGTATTAAAAGTTCTCATCGTTGACTCTGGTCGGCGTGGTTCATGCGGTAAACGCTCCGTTAGTGTCTTGAGGAAAGTAAGCACCTCCTTCTGAGTTGAAGCCATGTCCGTCTGAGCCTTAGAAAGAACTTCCTGTCTTTCCATCAAATCAGCAATGGTGAAGAAATATTGGGGGTGGCGGCAGCGGCTCTGGATCTGGTGATCGGAGGTGTAACGCCTGAGGGAACGTTTCCTTCTACGCCGGTGTTTGGTCATGCTGACAGGTGGTAAATGGATGCCACTGGAAGGGACATTGATACCAAGGACGTTCTCAGCTCTGGTGGCATCACGGCTTGTTTCTGATCCGGATCTGAGCTCTACCATCTTGAAATTGGAATTGAGAAATGAAATCGAAAATCAAAAATTGATATTGCAACCGAGAGATTAATCTCCCACTGTGGTCGGCAGTTGTTTATGGGTAAAAACTGTTTCTGCTGGTTTTGGTAAATTTGGGTGTGTGGGTGAGAAACAAATCTAAACCTAAAACAAATGCATTGCACGGGAGTACTTTAGATTCGAGAGATCAATTTGTACAATCCTGGCCTAAACCAAGAAATGGCCGTTCCAGTCTTGTTTCGGTCACAAAGTGAAGGAGAAGGGTTGGTCTTAGGGAGGGAAGCGAAGAAGGTGTTGAGACCAGAATGGTTAATTCTGGAGGTGTGGCTATTTTATGACTTGTATCAGAATTTGGAACTGGCTTGCGGAATGAAAGTTGTCAGTTCTTTGGTATTTTCTAGATACTGTTTTGTTGTCTTAACCAAAACTTGTTGTCTAGTCGAAAATAGGTAAAACCTATTTATACAAGTCATATTGAACGCACCATGATCTCATAGAAAGTGGGAGTGATTGAGTGATGAAGAAGTGGGGTTATGTGTAACTGTCAGAAACCATGTTCCCACTACGGAAGTAACTGGTTAGTTTACACCCACTACTTCTTGTCGCCACTAACTGCCCTGCTTTCTGACACTTTATTATAATGAGCGTGTTGCACACCGCACGCTGTAAACCTCCAGACCAATACCCTAATGAGCATCCTCCAGTTTGTGACATGTTTGATGACTCGAGTGTTTTCATGGAAAACATGTAGCAGGTTGCTATGTGTGGCAAGTCAAAATCAGGATACTTGCCACAAGAGAATAGTACGTGATACTATTTGGCTTGTCTTAGTTGGTCGCCCAAAACTTGCCACAGGCCTGTCAATTCTGTGGCGAATTTGGACGGATGAGATCGTAACTCATGAGAAAGGGTGGCCATTGATTGTGGCCACATTCTGTTGGCGCCTGATGGTAGCACAGTGGTATCATTGGCACATGCCAATGGTGTAGTGTAATGTAGCGGCATGCCAGTGGCATAGTGGTGCCTGGCGTAGCCATGGAAGCTATTTTGGCATATTGGTGTTAGACCCAAATATGGCTCTGGCAACATTGGCCCTGTTTCTATATCAACTTTAAGGCCTTAGGAGAATTACTTGACTTAGTTGGCGTGGAAACTTTAGCTAAATTAGGGTTTGGCATATCGAAACCTTAATTAGCGCGTACGGCATGGCCGCGACACGGTGGCGCTTTATGCAATCGGTGCAATGGCCACATTAAAGGAATCATGGAAGGCCATAATATGGGAATAACCACAGGCGCAAGGATGGCCACAGGTGATTATAGAATGGCGCCGTTTGTAGGATTTGGCGGGTCCCACATGGCTCGTGGCATGTTGTAGGGTCAAAGTGGCGTAATTGGATCACGACTGGAAATTAGGGTTTCGACTAATGCCACTAAGGCAGAGCCGTGTTTGGAATACCATAATTGGAATATGTTATGGCGTTTGGCCACGAACAAGAAGTGGGTTAGCACGTTGGCGCGCTATTTATGGCATGTTGACACGATCGGCATGCTACAATGGCAAAGTGGCACGTTTTGCATGTTCGGCATGCTACTGCGGAAAAGTGGCACGTTTGGCATGCTACTGCGGAAAAGTGGAACGTTTGGCATGTTTGGCATGCCAATTAGCCTATTGGCGCGGCATGGTATGTTGGCACTGTGACCATCTGGCGCAACTTTGCCTCTTTTGATACTATGGCAGGTTTAGAGCGACCTGATTGGTCGAAAAAAGGGGTCGGCCAAGCATGGGTGTGGCCACACTTCTGGTGTGCGTGTGGCGAATTTAAAGCGACCTGATTGGTCGATGGGAAATATGGCCGGCAAGTATGGGCCCAGCCAAAACTCATGTGCGTGTGGCGGGTTTAAGGCGACCTGATTGGTCGACAGGAAATAGGGGCCGGTTCGAGCAGCATGGGGTGTGGCCAATTTCAAGTGGCGCCGACTGGCCTATGGGATGGTCACACCTTCCATTGTTGTTGCTCCTATTCCGCGACTCCTTTTATTCCTTGTTTTCTGATTTTGGGTAGGATTTTGTACCTACTAATCCATGGCGGATTAATTGCCTAGTTCGCCTAGGCTTAATTTTGACATGCGAAGTCTAATATACTGCGCAGGGCGCAAAAACCCTAGTTTTGCAAATTAGTTAGGGTAATATCTGAATCTTGTGAATTATCACAAAATTGATTGAATTATACGTGTTTACACAGAGTTCTTTAAGTTTATTTCCAGAGAGCGGTATGCTTTCCGATTGAATACTTTTATGCAAGGACCTTAACCTTGATACTTGGAAATTCGTGCTACTCTGCTGTTAGTGAACACAAATTGTCATGCCATACCAATATTAAGGGTTCAGCCGGGGAACATAGCACAGAAAGCATTCAAAGAAACTTATATTAACTGAATAATATGGGCATGGTACCGAAATTTACAGAATATTTGGGATTGTTGCTACATGCGCAATTCTGGATAAATTTCAAGTGAGTATATCGAGTTGCTCAATAAATGCGCCAGTGAATAGGTTGAATGCTCATCACTTTACCTGGCTCCGTTTCTTTGCAGAATGATGGCATATTAAACACAAGGTTTACAATTTTAACCCTGAACTAAAAACCACCATCGACAGTGACGAAAGTCATGTTGATTATTTCAATAACTTGAAAATCGCTTTGATGAAAAATAGTTTGTGAATAACAACTATATAACATCCTCTAAAAAAATTTCAATGATTGAAATGAGAGTTTAGAACATATAACCATATTTGGATATAAACATAGTGTGTTCTCACATTTCTGTAAAAGTCAAACACCAGGAACCCAAAGTATGCGTACTTGTATGCATACTGGCGATTGTTGGAAATCCAGGTGAATATACGTACCCGTACGCATACTGGCGGAAAGTTCACGTCCGTGAATTTCTGTTGGAGTTTGAAAGTGAAAAACAAACTCAATCCGATTACTTAAGTACGCGTACCCGTTTGCATACTTAGGTAGGTTACTTTCTAAAATCGGTTTGTTCATGAACTAAAACATTTATATAATAAGGAATGCAATCTTTCAAACCGTGGATATATTGTTCATGAATCGATTCGAGTGAATCAAAACCGATTTTGCTTCGATTGTGTCTTGTATACTTCTATGAGATCTAATCAATTGAACAACTCTCTAACTAGTTCATTTGAGTCACTTAAACTAGTTATGGTGAAGATGAATAATTTTGATATGAAAGTGCTCATATGGCTAACCATTGGTTAACTATTGTTGAACCAACTAAGTGTACACGTTTAGGTACAATTACTCAAACCTAAATGAAGGTACATTTCATTTGTGTATAACAAGCTAAGTTCGATATAACAGTTGAAAGATATGAGCTTGAATCTAATCAGGTTTTCATATAACGGTGAATATTGAATGCTTTGTTACCAAGGTAACTTAGATTGCAAAGCCTGATTTGAAGACTATATAAAGGAGAACTCTAGCAACTAGGAAACCTAATCCCCACACCTCATGAGTGATACTAGTTGTATAACCTAGAGTTGATTCTCCTTTAACCTTAGGTTTTTCATGAAACCCTGTAGGTTAACGACTTTAAGACTTCATTGGGATTGTGAAGCTAGACCCAACTATCTTCTCTGTAGTTCCGTCATTTGATCTTGTTGTTTCTATCGTGATTGAGTGAAATCGTAAGATTGGATTGAGATTTATATCTCCGATAGGAAAGATAGAAAAGCAGTCACAAACACCTTCGTCTCATCGTTTGTGATTCCAAAATATCTTGTTTCGTTAATCGATTAAGATTATTGTGAGGTGATTGATATTTCTAGGCTGTTCTTCGGGAATATAAGTCTGGTATATCAATTGGTTCATGTTCACCTTGATTTATCAAAAGACGGAACAAAACTCGCAGGTATTTATGTGGGAGACAGATTTATCTATTCCTATAGACTTTTTTATGTGAGACAAATTTGTTTATCAAGTCTTCGACTTTGGGTCGTAGCAACTCTTAGTTGTGGGTGAGATCAGCTAAGGGAATTAAGTGTGTAGTATCCTGCTGGGATCATAGACGTAAGGAACACAACTGTACCTTGAATCAGTGTGAGATTGATTATGGTTCAACTACAGTCCAGACCGAAGTTAGTTTGTAGTAGGCTAGTTTCTGTAGCGGATTAATACAGTGTGGTGTTCAAATCTGGATTAGGTCCCGGGTTTTTCTGCATTTGAGGTTTTCCTCGTTAACAAAATTCTGGTGTCTGTGTTATTTCTTTTCCGCATTATATTTTGTTATATAATTGAAATATCATGAGTTGTGCGTTGAATCGATCAATTGGTAAATACAACCTTTGGTTGTTTATTGAAATTTATTGATCCTTGAACATTGGTCTTTGGTACCGTTTAAGTTATTTCTCTTATATTCTATCAGGCTCGCAAAATTCTTATTTGCTTGATTGCGGATTGAATTGAGATATTGAGATGTAACTCTTTGATATACTTTTCTTAAGATTGAGTCTAATTGTCTAGTTGATTCTCTTAAAAGTATATTGGAGTTATTTCATACAGATTGCTAAGAGAAATATTGGGTGAGGTTGTTAGATACCCGCTTTTTCAATTGGTATCAGAGAAGGCAAACACGTTCAAGACCTCATAAGTCTGTGTGTGTAGCAATCTGACTCTATGGACAGAAGTGCTATCTCAATAAACGAACCACCAGATCTAGGGATTTCAGAATTATCTTCCATGATTGATTTAATAAAATACGTAGAAGAAATTATATTTAAACCTCTACCAGGTTTAAAATACCTTGAAGTGTCTTCAGGGCTTGAAAAGAAGCTTGAGAGCTTATATCTAGATGTTGAATCATACCTCCAGAAAGAGCAAGAATCTCTTGATAAGCTAAACCAAGTTATGATGAATAATATTCACGTTGAGGTTGATCTTGATTTGCTAATTAGTAATAGCAATGCTCCTCCTCTGGGTAATCCATTTGGTTGTGACAAACTAAACGAATTACAAGAGGAGTTTAAATCTCAGTCTTCAGACTGCATCATCTCAAAGCATGATTCATATCTTGGGTCAATTCCTGATACACCCAGTCAAGATAATAGTTTTGTCTTCTTTTATGAAAGAGTTAGGATGTCTCTTTTAATCAAAAGAGTTTCCCTACGCAGTACTAAGCATTATCTACAAACACTGTTTTTATTAAGTTTTAAAATGAGACATCAGAGACTCAAATTTTTGTGTATCTCTCTAAAGTCTTTTGTAAAACTTGTAAAAACATATTCTTGGATGTTTCTCAACTTTGTTGAATGCAAGGTTCCATGGTGAGAAAGACATTGTTCACCTCAACACAACTTGATTGGGTTGGAAGTGCATCCTCACCAAGAAATGCTCTGCTATGTATACGATGAGGGAAGCACGTGAATTGGGGCGCACTGATCATGTTCGGTAAGGCTGTAGAATTCGATTGGATTCTTCTAAAGGTATGTCTATAAACTTGAGCTAGTTTTGTGTTTTATTTATTTTCTTAAAGTACTTATAATGATCCATGTACCTTGCTTATCGTTCATTTCTACCTAACTTGATCGGTGTTTAAGGTTCTTAAATGTTTAGGTATCAAAATAGTAGTTCGGGATGTTTGGACTTCATGGTACACATACCAGGTATGCATACCATCATTTAAAATCAAAATTCAGGGATTTTAGTACGCATACCCGTTTGCATACTGCTCTAGGTCATGAAAATTCGTTTGCAAACCCGTATGCATACTTGCCCGTAGACGTCGATATTTGCTAAACTTGTATTGGCCGTAACTTCTTCGTCCTAACTCGGAATGACCTTATTCTTTTTGAATTATCTTCCTCTTTGAATTCTCTTCAAAATGGAGATGAGAATTCTTGAATTTGGATGAGTTAAGATTGGTCTTTGTCCCATCTCTTGTTTTTGAGTGTTTTACTCTGTTTCGTCGCACTTGTTCCATTTCTCTTGGACTTGGGAACCTGGATTCTTGGAGCACTACTCTTCTAAGCTCAGTTGTAGCTTTTATAAGAATGTTGTTGGTGAATCACAAAGAATGAAGTTCTTCAAGAATGGGAAGTAGTACGCATTGCTATGGGATTCTTGAATGTCACAATCATCTTATGTGAACTATGGTGCATGGTCGTTAATGACTTTGTATGTTCTTCTTTGTTAGGAAAATCATTTTATACGCCTTTGGTAGCTATTCTTGGGTGTAAATACGCGCGAAAAAGATTGATTCTACCCTGTAAGGATAAGTCATCTTGTATGTGCATTACGAGTTTGTTTTGATTTTGTCTAGGAAACTTCTTATGAGAATTTATTCTTGTGTTTTAAGAAGGATAACTCGGGTTTGGAATAACCATTATTGTGAGTACACATAGCTATTGCCAACGATTTTCATCTTGCAATGTTTTTATATTTATTTATTTAAATTCTAAAGTTTGTTTGGAAGATGATTTTGCAGTATTAATCTTTATGGTTTTATATATTGCAACTTGTTATGGGATATGTGTGTTTGCGTCCGTGAACTATGATTGTCCCATACTGTTCAAAAGTTAACTCTATCATATGTCGGTATGCAAGTATTGATAAAAGATTGAATGAACTTTTGACAAACAAAAGTTAATCCTTTTATGTCATTATGCAAATATTGATGGAAGAAAGGATGAACTTTTGTTTACAAAGATTAAGTCTATTGTATGTCATTGTGCAAATAGTGATGGAAAATAGAATGAATCTTTGTTTATTCCACAGTATTGATCTTCCCTGATCCATATCTTTATGTAAATACTGTGCGGTTTCGTAAGTTCTCTTATGTGAGCATTTTCGATTAATTTAACCATGGGTTCTCTTGTGGTTAATTTAATTGAAAATTTTGGATACAAATTCATGTTTCATGTGATTTGTTACTGTCCAAAGAAATCCTTCTTTTCTTGTGAAAGTAAGGTCGCTCGTGTTGTTCTTTCAGGAATACCATTTTATCGGGGAGAGTTCTTAATTGAACTTGTGCTTAATTGCCAAATATTTGTGGGGAGTGCGGCTGTGGAATATTATAGGGGTTATCTTGTATCTTATAAACTCATTGATGAATGCATTTAGTTTCGGCTATATGATTGCATCTAAAAAAGTTGATATGTGCTTTTATTTTGGTCATGAAGTATCTCTATGGAAATTTCATTAGGATATCACTAGTTTTCGTACCTTTGCCAATTTTATTGACAAAAAATGGGAGAATTAATGTGTAGTTCACACTACTAACATATATGGTTTTCGGATCATTATGTAAGGGGGAGTGGTTTTCATGTGAGATGAAGTATTGAATAAGGAGAGTGATACATATCACCATAGTATTGTTGTCGAAGTTGAGATACAATTGAACTTTGATGATGTGTAATAATACTATGACACTGTATAACAATGATTGAGAGCTATTGTTTTCTCATTTTTATGTCTACAGAACTTAAACAACGATGATGCTGAATTGAATGCCTTTAGAATCATTGGAGTACTTGGAAGTGACGAAGATTTCGAGTAATGTTGAAGAACCAATGATATCAAGCATTTGGATGAGAAGCTACAAAGTTTATTTATTTTGTATTCCATATGTATTGAAAGTTATGTCACTAAAATTGACAAAGGGGGAGATTGTTAGAGCACTGCTCGGTCGAAATCGCAAGCGTTGCTATCTCAAGCTTGTTTGTCAAGTTTATTTGCCAAAACTATAAGTCTTGATTTCTAGTCTACTTATAGCAAAGTCTCGGACTATGATAGTAAGTGTAGTTGAACTCTAGACTCCACGACGTTCATCATATGAAGACGAAGAACTACTCAAGGAACTTGTGGAACTTCATGGACAAAAGGTATGTGGAGACTTAAACTTATCTATCACTCAAAAGTCTATCTATTCTATCTCCTATTTTGAGACAAAAGTTGTATTGCTATATAGACTTCGATTATACACATTTTCTATTTCGAGCCGAGTTTATGTCGCTTATCTATTTATCGAAATATGTGTTGGTAAGCTTTCGCTTTGGCCAAGGTCATCTTTACTCGTGACGAAAGTCATGTTGATTATTTTAATAACTTGAAAAACGCTTTGATGAAAAATAGTTTGTGAATAACAACTATATAACATCCTCTAAGAAAGTTTCAATGATTGAAATGAGAGTTTAGAACATGTAACTATCTTTGGATATAAACATAGTGTGTTCTCACATTTGTGCAAAAGTCCAAAACCGGGAACCCAAAGTATGCGTACCCGTACGCGTAATGGCGGTTGTTGGAAATCCGAGTGAGTATGTGTACCCGTACGCATACTGGCGGAAATTTCACGTCCGTGAATTTCTGCTGGAGTTTGAAAGTGAAAAACAAACTCAATCCGGTTACTTAAGTACGCGTACCCGTTTGCATACTTAGGTAGGTTACTTTCTAAAATCGGTTTGTTCATGAACTAAAACATTTATATAATAAGGAATGCAATCTTTGCAAATCGTGGCTATAATGTTCATGAAT
Organism: Papaver somniferum; assembly: GCF_003573695.1. Classification (NCBI taxonomy): domain Eukaryota; kingdom Viridiplantae; phylum Streptophyta; class Magnoliopsida; order Ranunculales; family Papaveraceae; genus Papaver; species Papaver somniferum. Next base: position 40,993,442 of record NC_039367.1, on the reverse strand, counting down.
CGATTCGAGTGAATCAAAACCAATTTTTCTACGGTTGTGTCTTGTATACTTCAATGAGATTAAAGCAATTGAACAACTCTCTAACTAGTTCATTTGAGTCATTTGAACTAGTTATGGTGAAGATGAATAAGGTTGATATGAAAGTGCTCATATGGCTAACCATTGGTTAACTATTGTTGAACCAACTAAGTGTACACGTTTAGGTACGGTTACTCAAACCTAAATGAAGGTGCATTTCATTTGTGTATAACAAGCTAAGTTCTATATAACATTTTAAAGATATTAGCTTGAATCTAATCAGGTTTTCATCTAACGGTGAATATTGAATGTTTTGTTACCAAGGTAACTTAGATTGCAAACCCTGATTTGAAGACTGTATAAAGGAGAAGTCTAGTAACTGGGAAACCTAATCCCCACACCTCATGTGTGATACTAGTTGTATAAGCTAGAGTTGATTCTCCTTTAACATTAGGTTTTTCACGAAACCTTGTAGGTTAACGACTTAAAGACTTCATTGGGATTGTGAAGCCAGACCCAACTATCTTCTCTGTAGTTGCGTCATATGATCTTGTTGTTTCTATCGTTGTTAGATCATAGATCGGTCGACCTCGCATGCGTTGCTATCTCAAGCATGTTTTTCAATGTTAGTGATCAAAACTATGAGTCTTGATTTCTAATCTACATAGCTAAGTCTCGGACTAGGATAGAAAAGTGTAGTTGAGCTGAAGGACTTCATGGCGATTCTTCATACAACGACGATGATCTACTCAAGGAACCATGGAACTTCATCAACAAAAAGGTATGTGGAGACTTGAACTTATCTATCACTGAAAAGTCTATCTCTTCTATCTTCTACTTCTTATGAGACAAAAGTCGTATGCTATATAGACTGGATCATACACATTTGATATTTCGATCTGAGTATATCTTTCCTTTCTATATCTCGAAATCATGTGTTGGTAAAGCGTTTCACTTTGAACGGTTTTATCTTCACCTAATGACGAAAGTCATATTGTTTCAATCACTTTGAAAATCGCTTTGAAGAGAAATAGTGTAACAAATATATAACGTCCTCTAAGAATGTTTCAATGGTTGGAATGAGAGTTTAGGTTTATATAACCAATGATGGATATAAGCATTGTGTGGAAACACATATGTGCACAAGTCCTATTCCTTAATCCGAAGTTTGCGAACTTTGTTGATTGACAGAAACCGGAGGAATTGGCTTTGCCAAGTCCGCGAACTGACGGAAGTTCTCTTGCCGAGAATTTCTGCTGGGATTTTCCAAAAACTCGTTTGCGTGTTTAGTCCGTGAACTCAGTCCGCGAACCTAGTCCGCGAACTGGCGGAAGTCTCCTTGCCGAGATTTTCTGCTGAGTTTGGAAAACTCTGCCAGTTGTCTTAAGTCCGCGAACTTGTTTGCGTAATTGAGTGGGTTATGATCTAAAGATTTGCTCTGAACATGAAACTTAAATTACTAAGGAATGCAGTACGCAAACCGTGGCTATAAAGTTCATGAGCCGATTCAATCGAATCGAATCATCTTTGTTTCAATTGTGTCTTGTGTAGTTACATAAGATCTCATAGAAATTGAACAACTCTCTAACTAGTTCATTTTAGTCAATTGAACTAGTTATGGTGAAGAAGAACAAGGTTAATATGAAATGCTCAAATGGTTGACCTTTTGGGTTACTATGTTGAACCAACATACACGTACACGTTTGGGTACGGTTTTCACAAACCCAGTAAGAGTATATCTTAAGTGTGTGTGGCAAGCTAAGTTTTCGATCTAACGGTTGAGAAATATTAGCTTGAATATAAATCAGGTTTTCATCTAAAGGTGAATATTGATTGCTTTGCAACTAAAGCAAAACCCTGATTTGAAGACTATATATAGGAGATATCTAGCATTGGGAAAAACTAATCCCCACATGTCTGTATGATACTAGTGCGCTCGCTAGAGTCGATTCTCCTCTAAACTTTGGTTTTCTTCTCTAAAACCAGGTTAACGACTTAAAGACTTCATTGGGATTGTGAAGCCATACCGATACTACTTTTATCGTAGTTGTGTGATCTGATCTTGCATCTTCAACTATAGTCCAGTCCGAAGTTAGCTTGGAGTAGGATAGTGTCTGTAGCGGCTTAATACAGTGTGTATTCAATCTGGACTAGGTCTCGGGGTTTTTCTGCATTTGCGGTTTCCTCGTTAACAAAATTTCTGGTGTCTGTGTTATTTCATTTTCCGCATTATATTGTTTATTTTTATAATTGAAATAATACAGGTTGTGCGTTAAAGTTTAATCGATTAGAGATCCGACCTTGTGGTTGTTGATTTCATTGATTAACACTTGGACATTGGTCTTTGGTACCGTCCAAGTTATTCCTTGTATTTGATAAAGACTCGCTATTGTTTTTAGCTTGAGTAAAAATCAAATCAAGAGATAGATATTAACTCCTTGAGATACTTTTATCTAGATTGAGTCTGACTGTCTAGTTGATTCTCTAGCAAAGTATTTCGGAGTTAGTCCACACAGATTGCTGAGAAACATATTGGGTGGTGTTGTTAGACCCCCGCTTTTGAAATTGGTATCAGAGCAGACAAACACGTTAAAGACCTCATCAGTCTGTTTTTGTAGCGATCTGACTCTATGGACGGAAGTGCTATATCTGTAAGCGTACCACCAGTCTTCGATGGCTCAAACTATCTATGGTGGAAAGTTGTTATGCGCACATTTCTTCAGTCGCGTGACTTCCAATCATGGATCTATGTTGTGAATGGCTATGAAACTCCCGTTGTTATGGAAAGAGATGCATTTGTACCTAAATAATTTCTTATGTATAATACTGCCGAGTTAAATGCTGCAAGGAAAAACTCCGACGGGCTGAACGCCATCCTGCATGCTATTACCCTAAATCTTCGACATCATGTGGCCGTGTGCACGACATCTAAAGAAGCTTGGGACACTTTGGAAAGCGTATTTGAAGGTAACCCCAGTGAAAAGGAAGCTAGGCTTCAAAACCTTAATTCCGAATGGGAAGACCTTTATATGGCAGAAGAAGAATCGTTTGACAATTTTTATCACAAACTGTCTGAAATTGTTAATGCATCATGTGCATTGGGTAAGACCATTCCTGAAAAGGAAATTGTGATGAAAATCCTCCGATCGCTGTCATCCAGATACGAGTCCAAAAAACATGCCATCGTTGAGGGAAATAACCTTAATACTCTTTCGCGAAACACACTTGTCGGAAAACTAAGAATTTCCGATCGCGATTACATGTCAAGAGATGACCATCAATTGTCTAGCAATCACGTCACTTCTCCTGATTGTAAGACCTGTCGTCCTAAGTTGACGAATGAGAAAAGTGATTATTGCTTTATTTCTACGTTGTCTCTGTTTATATAGAAACTTAAGAAAATGCTCAGACGTAGTAAAACAAAGTATCAAAAAGAAACTCTGTTAGTCAATGTAAAGGATAAGAATATCCAAAAAAGCCGTACTAATGAAACTGATCTCACATGCTATAAAATTGTTCAGGTCACTTCGAAAGATTCAGAAACGGAGGTAAGAGAGATAACTAAAGCATGGATGAATACTCTTGATTATTGTCCTGAGAAAATCTATGATTGCTCTCACAGTCTTTTTGCTGAAAATCATTCTCATAATTCCTTCATGACATGTCCGTCTGTGTCTCATAAGTGGGGTCAGCAAACCTCTCCTGATTTTGTGTTGAACTCCAGAAGTTTCTCGGAGAAGGCTCTACCAAATCTCTTTGTTCATTTGAGTTCATCTCAGGATCATCTTAGAACGATAAATCAAAGCCAGTCCTTCCCGGCTAACCATTGTATGCAGAAAAAGAAAAGGAAGTCTATATTTCATCAAAAGGTGTTTTATAAAAACGATGCAGGATTTGCAAAGATCTGCAGTCAAGTTTTTTAAAACTATGATTACAATGGATAGAAAGTTCTTCATAACTCTCCTTTTCAAATGGATAAGCAGAAACCTAGTGGAATGGGTGATTTCTCTCTTTGCAGAGATTATCCCAGTCCAACCTTGGATTGAAGGCCTTATGCTCAGTAATCTTGTTGAAAAATGATTCTTGTATTTTCTTCCTCTTATACAAGAATCATGATATACAAGAGGATTGTAATATAATCTTGTTATTTTTTGTTTGTGCTTTTACCAGGTCTTGTTCGTGAACGGCTTCAGCTTTTTGAATAACCAACTTCTGTTAGCGTTTGGTAAAATGGGTGTTTCTGGGAATTCTATACATGTATTCCTTTTTAAAAGATCTACCTCTTCAGCACTCTCATTTCATCTTCTCTATCATGTCCTCCTCTAGTCTTTCAAGTAAAGAAAGTGATGTATGGAGAGTTCTATTTCCTTCAAAGAAGATTCGTTTCGATCCTTCTGACAATGAGACGTGTTATGAAAAACATGTCTCTTCTTCTGATTAGAACGCTATTGTCTCTCAGTTTGATAAGCTCTCTTTAACCATGAATCTCGTCTTGGAACAAGTTCGTGCTCTGAAAAATGAACTTGAAGTTTCTTCCAAAAGACTTGAGGAGAAAATGGATGGTCTTGAATCCAGGATTGACCTAATCGAAGATGAGCTTGAAGAATATAGGGAATACGAGAAAATTATTCAAGGTGAGTGAAATGATTGTTAAGAGATATAGATACCTAGTAAGTCTTCGTTTGTATTAGTTGGAAGAATAACTAGCGTTTTGAATAGCGAAGATTGTGACTACACATAGCTATTTTTTGTTTTCATCTTCTTATCTTTTGGGTTTATTGGTTTTAAATTCTAAAAATATTTGGAGGATGATGTTATTGCAGTATTAATATTTATGATTTTGTGATATTGCAATATTTTTATGGGATATGTATTGTTTGCGTCCGTGAACTTGAAGGTCCCATATGTTGTCAAAAGTAAAGTCGTTCATGAATTGGTTTTCGTATTGATGAAAGGACGAATGGACTTTTGAAAAATACAAAAGTTATGCGTATGCAGTCATTTACTTGATGTAAAATAGGATAAAATCTTTTGTGTGACAAGGATAAAGTCTATTATGTCATTATGCACATAGTGATGGAAATATAGAATAGATCCTTGTATGTATTCCACGGCATTGATCTTCATTGATCCATTCTTTTTGTATTACCGTGAAGGCTCCATTGTGTGTCTTATGTTGAGCACGATACAACTAAGTCGATTATTCTTATTGGCTTTGTTGTTTGTTCCATAAGATGCTATATGTTGAGCATTATGAACTAAATTAATCATCTTGGTTGGTTATTTAGTTATTTGCTCCGAAAGTCTTCTTTTGTCGAGCGAAACTTTTGACAATTAAATTGATCACCTTCGGGATTAGTTTGGTTGTTTGTTTTCCAATTAGATTAATTATGGGTTCTCTCGTAATTAGTCTAGTTGAATTTTCATATATTCCACAAGTTCTTCTGTTGAGTATATGAACGGCTATACTAACTATGTTCTATTGGTTGATGTAGTTGTATATTCCGTAAGGTTTTCCTTATGTTGAGTATGTGAACGATTAAGTTAGTCATCTCCGTATGATTACCTTAGTCGTAGCTCCGTAAGTTTACTTATGCTGAGCACTATCAATTAAATTGATCACTTTTGTAGTTTGATTGAGTTGGGTATTCCAATTAAATTAATCATGGGTTTACTTGTGATTAATTTGATTGAGTTTTGGATATATAAAATCATTTTCCTATGGTTTTTGGTGTCCAATTAAAAATCCTTCTTTTCTTTCGAAATTAAGGTCGCTCTTGTTGTTCTCTCGGGAATGACATCAAATGGGGGAGAGTTCTTTTGAACTTGTGCTTAATGGTAATATCTTGCGGGGTGTGCGGCTATGGAATTTTATAGGGGTTATCTTGTATCTTAAAACTCCTTGATGAATGCATTTAGCTTCGGCTTTATGATTGCATCTAAATTAAGTTGGCATTTATTTTTCTCTTTTAGTCTATGAAACGTCTCTTCTCGAAAATTTCATTAGGAACCCGTTTTTGTACCTTTGCCAATTTTATTGACAAAAAGGGGGAGAATTAATGTGTAGTTCTACTACATATACATATGGTTTTCGGATCATTGTCTAAGGAGGAGTGGCTTCTATGTGAGATGGAGTATTGACTAAGGGGGAGTGATACATATCACCGTAGTATTATTGTTAAAGTCGTGATGCAATTGGACTTTGATGTTACATAATAATACTATGTCACTGTATAATAATGATCGAGAATCTCGATTTCTCTCATTGTTATATCTACGGATCTTCAACAACGGTGATGCTAAACTTACAACCTTTGGGATCATTGGAGTACTTGGAAGGACGAATATTTCAGGGAACGTTGAAGATTAGACTATGGAATAGGAGCCACTAAAGTTTATCTTTTTTGTATTTCATATGTATTAATAGTTTTGTCACTAAAATTGACAAAGGGGAGATTGTTAGAGCATAGCTCGGTCGACCTCGCATGCGTTGCTATCTCAAGCATGTTTGTTAATGTTAGTGATCAAAACTATGAGTCTTGATTTTTAGTCTACATAGCTAAGTCTCGGACTAGGATAGAAAAGTGTAGTTGAGATCAAGGACTTCATGGAGATTCATCATACAACGACGAAGATCTACTCAAGGAACCGTGGAACTTCATCAACAAAAAGGTATGTGGAGACTTGAACTTATCTATCACTCAAAAGTCTATCTCTTCTATCTTCTACTTCTTATGAGACAAAAGTCGCATGTTATATAGACTGGATCATACACATTTGATATTTCGAGCCGAGTTTATCTCGCCTATCTATATCTCGAAATCATGTGTTGGTAAAGCGTTTCGCTTTGAGCGGGTTTATCTTCACCTAATGACGAAAGTCATATTGTTTCAATCACTTTGAAAATCGCTTTGACGAGAAATAGTGTAACAACTATATAACGTCCTCTAAGAATGTTTCAATGGTTGGAATGAGAGTTTAGGTCTATATAACCAATGATGGATATAAGCATTGTGTGGAAACACATATGTGCATAAGTCCTATTCCTTAATCCGAAGTTTGTGAACTTTATTGATTGAGAGAAACCGGAGGAATTGGCTTTTCCAAGTCCGCGAACTGACGGAAGTTCTCTTGCCGAGAATTTCTGCTGGGATTTTCCAAAAACTCGTTTGCGTGTTTAGTCCTCGAACTCAGTCCACGAACCTAGTCCGCGAACTGGCGGAAGTCTCTTTGCCGATATTTTCTGCTGAGTTTGGAAAACTCTGCCGATTGTCTTAAGTTCGCGAACTTGTTTGCGTACTTGAGTGGGTTATGATCTAAAGATGTGCTCTGAACATGAAACTTAAATTACTAACGAATGCAGTACGCAAACCGTGGCCGTAAAGTTCATGAGCCGATTCAATCGAATCATCTTTGTTTCAATTGTGTCTTGTGTAGTTACATAAGATCTCATAGCAATTGAACAACTCTCTAACTAGTTCATTTGAGTCAATTGAACTAATTATGGTGTAGAAGAACAAGGTTAATATGAAATGCTCATATGGTTGACCTTTTGGGTTACTATGTTGAACCAACATACACGTACACGTTTCGGCACGATTTTCATAAACCCAGTAAACGTATATCTCAAGTGTGTGTGACAATCTAAGTTTTCGATCTAACGGTTGAGAAATATTAGCTTGAATCTAAATCAGGTTTTCATCTAATGGTGAATATTGATTTCTTTGCAACTAAGGCAAACCCTGATTTGAAGACTATATATAGGAGACATCTAGCATTGGGCAAAACTAATCCCCACACGTCTGTGTGATACTAGTGCGCTCGCTAGAGTCGATTCTCCTCTAACCTTTGGTTTTCTTCTCTAAAACCAGGTTAACAACTTAAAGACTTCATTGGGATTGTGAAGCCAACCGATACTACTTTTATCGTAGTTGTGTGATCTGATCTTGCATCTTCTATCGTACGAGTACAATCTTCAATTGGCTTGAGATCGTGAGAGTTCTCCTATAGGCAAGATAAAGAAGTCACAAACATCTTCGTCTCACTGTTTGCAATTCCTCGACGTCCTCTTGTGTATTCAAGTAAGACTGTTGAGAGGTGATTGATTAATCTAGGTTGTACTTCGGGAATATAAGACCGTATTATGAATTGGTTCATGTTCACCTTGATTTCATATCTTAAGACGAAACAAAAACCTAGGGTTTTTCTGTGGAGACAGATTTATCCTTAGATAAACTTTTCTGTGTGATACAGATTTATTTATTACCAAGTCTGCGATTTTGGGTTGCAACAACTCTTGGTTGTGGGTGAGATCAACTAAAGGAATAAAGTGCGCAGTATCCTGCTGGGATCAGAGGCGTAGGAGTACAACTGTACCTTGAATTAGTGGGAGACTGATTGGGTTCAACTATAGTCCAGTCCGAAGTTAGCTTGGAGTAGGCTAGTGTCTGTAGCGGCTAAATACAGTGTGTATTCAATCTGGACTAAGTCCCGGGGTTTTTCTGCATTTGCGATTTCCTCGTTAACCAAATTTCTGGTGTCTGTGTTATTTCATTTTCCGCATTATATTGTTTATCTTTATAATTGAAATAATACAGGTTGTGCGTTAAAGTTTAATCGATTAGAGATCTGACCCTGTGGTTGTTGATTTCATTGATTAACACTTGGACATTGGTCTTTGGTACCGTCCAAGTTATTCCTTGTATTTGATAAAGACTCTCTATTGTTTTTAGCTTGAGTAAAAATCAAATCAAGAGAGAGATATTAACTCCTTGAAATACTTTTATCTAGATTGAGTCTGACTGTCTAGTTGATTCTCTAGCAAAGTATTTCGGGGTTAGTCCATACAGATTGCTGAGCGAAATATTGGGTGGTGTTGTTAGACCCCTTCTTTTTCAATCGTGATTGTGTGAAATTGTAAGATAGGCTTGAGATTTATATCTTTGATATGCAAGATAAAAAAGTAGTCACAAACACCTCCGTCTCTTCGTTTATGATTCCACAATATCTTGTTTCGTTAATCGATTAAGATTATTGTGAGGTGATTGATATTTCTAGGTTGTTCTTCGGGAATATAAGTCCTGTGTATCAATTGGTCATGTTCACCTTGATTTATCAAAAGATGAAACAAAACTCGTAGGTATTTCTGTGGGAGACAGATTTATCTATTCCTATAGACTTTTCTGTGTGAGACAAATTTGTATATCAAGTCTTTGACTTTGGATCATAGCAACTCTTAGTTGTGGGTGAGATCAGCTAAGGGAATCAAGTGCGTAGTATCCTGCTGGGATCAGAGACGTAAGGAACACAATTGTACCTTGAATCAGTGTGAGATTGATTAGGGTTCAACTACAGTGCAGACCGAAGTTAGTTTGTAGTAGGCTAGTGTCTGTAGCGGCTTAATACAGAGTGGTGTTCAAATCTGGACTAGGTCTCGGGGGTTTTCTGCATTTTCGGTTTTCCTCATTAACAAAATTCTGGTATCTGTGTTATTTCTTTTCCGCATTATATTTTGTTATATAATTGAAATATCACAGGTTGTGCGTTGAATCGATCAATTGGTAAATCCAACCTTTAGTTGTTGATTGAAATTGATTGATCCTTGAACATTGGTCTTTGGTACCGTTCAAGTTATTTCTCTTATATTCAATCAGGCACGCAAATTCTTATTTGTTTGATTGCGGATTGAATTGAGAGATTGGGATATAACTCTTTTACATACTTTTATTAAGATTGAGTCTAACTGTCTGGTTGATTCTCTTGAAATTATATTGGAGTTAGTCCATACAGATTGCTAAGAGAAATGTTGGGTGAGGTTGTTAGACCCCCGCTTTTTCGAATCCCTAGCAAAGACTCACATCGATTAAGGTACAGTCGCGTTCCTTACGCCTCTTGAATCTCGCAAGACCCTGCGCACTTAATTACCCTAGATGATGTCCTTTATAGCCTAGAAGTTGCTACGACCCAAAGTTGACGACTTGTAAATGAATCTGTCTCCCACAGATAAGTCTATTCTATTTGTTGTTTCCGTCTTAACATAAAGATCAAGGTGAACAAGAAACTCAACTAATAATCCGGTCTTATACTCCCGAAGAACAACCTAGAATATTAGTCACCTCACAATAGCCTAACTGATTAACAAAGGAAGTTATTGCAGAATCACAAGAGCCTAAGACGAAGAAACTGTTGTGATTACTCTTTATATCTTATCTATCAGAGATAAATCTCGAGAAAATCTTAGAGAAGATTAAACTCAATAAGATAGAAAAAGTAATACCAGGATAGGAAACTACAAAGAAAATAGTTGGACCTGGCTTCACGAATCCCAAGCGGAGTCCTTAAGTCGTTAAACCTAGTAATGGTTTTCAGAAGAAGTGGAAACCTAGGTTAAGAGAGAATCGACTCTGGTTTGCAACTAGGACACACAAAAGTGTCGGGATTAGGTTTCCCAGATGGTAAAGCTTTTCCTTATATAGTCATTCAAATCAGGGTTGCTTATAATCAAAGCTAAGATAGCTTATTAACAAAACAATTAATATTCACGGTTAGATGAACTCCTGATTTAAGACTCAAGCTAAATTTTCTTAGAAAATAAGCAATCAATATCCTCTGTTAGATGGTTTAGCTTGATACATAGAAATGAAATATACCTATATTTATATTTATATATGGATGAACCGTACCTAAACGTGTATAACAAGTTGGCTCAATAACAGTTAACCGAAGTTAGCCATATGAACACTTTTAGCTTAGTTATATTCATTTAAAACTTCTAGAACAGATCTGATAATCAACCAATCATTATAGATAATCAAATGTATCTAAATGTGTTTTAAGAGAGTTGTTCAAATGTTCACTATCTCATAGAAATATTCGTGAAGCATTTGAAACATATTCGTCTTGGTTTGTAAGTGTGTGATAGACACATTTTTGTGTCTAATTTGTCTCGATTCTATATATTGATAATGCTCATTTTTGTACTTATTATGGTGTTTTATATGTGTGTAGGTATTTTTGGCCAATAAACATTTTTGGAAAAATCGGCTCGAAAAGTTGCGCGGGGCACCCCGGAGGACACTTGCTATTCGGACCCCTCAAATGGATAAGGGGTGACCAATTATTAAAGGGAGACCTAATTACTAAGGGGCATCCATTTCCAGGCAGCTGTTAAAGGGAGACCAACACAGGATAGGGGGAGGTCATCTTCATCGTTTTAAAAACTGAAATTGGCGGGAAATTTTGTGCATGCAACTGGCAGAGTTGGGGATTGATTTCGAAGGTGTTTTAGTGAGATTCAATCGCCAGAATCGATTGGGCTGGACGTGATTCAACTAAACAAGCCTGGTATAGTCATTTGTTTGGATCGAATTGGGCTAGAAACCGAGTTGGAGCTAAACATGGAAAGTGTTTTTACACGGACCCTATTGAGATTATTTTTAGATGTTCTAGAGAGACTAAAGACCTAAAACTCTTTCCAAAGATACATATCTATGTAAGGAAGAGTTTGAGACAATCGGGAAAGCTCAGAAACGCGTGGAACAATTTAGAGAAAATATTATTGTCGTAACTGCCAAGGAAGGAAAGAAGAGATTTCGATGAGTTTTTGGGGAGATTAAATCGCTTTGTTGGCTATATATAAGTTGCTGGGAGTTCAAGGGAGAAGGTCGAACAGTTTTGGGAAAGTTTAGAGCACCACAGAGTCGAGAAATCAAAGTTGCAGGAAAACCGAGTTTCTGCTGCTGCTGCTGAAGAACATCCGTTGCAAATAAGAACAGTGTCTCAAATTTGTAACGCTGCTACAGTGCTTTCTGTGACAGTGCGTTTTGTAACAATTACAACTGTTACAAACACGCTGCTTTATTAGTTTTCTCTTATTTTTCACACTTTTGAGCTATGAACACCTATTTCGAGCACGTGAATAATATGAGGAGCTAAACCCCATTGCTGAGGCGACGGAGGAAGCCATTTTTCCAATTATTATGTGGTAAATTCTATTTAATTTAATTTATGTAATTCTTTTATGATTATTTGCACTGAACTGAAATTGAAAATATGGTTCTGATTAAGTGGTTGTGTTCTCAATTGATGGGTCATGCTTAGGTTAAATATTTTGATGGTCCATGCTTTCGATTTACAACTATTGTTTTGAGAATCTACTTGTCTAGGCGAAAATATTAGAATCACTTTAAACGTAAAGAGTTGCATAAATATTGACTAGATTAAATCAGATAAAAAATTGGAGATTGGTGGAATCCAAAGTCTCAGTGCTTTTTACAAACTTGAATAGAATTTCTTTTTAAGTTTTCTATTTTAATTTGAGCCTAAAATCGAGTCTACATAATACGAGTTGAACGAACTTTACTACCACTTAAAACTACATCAATTTTTGGCGCCGCCGACGCGGATTTGTATTAGGTTTTAGGTTTTAGATTTATTTTATTTCTTTTAGAATTTTTGTTCTTTTTTACGCGTTTTGGTATTTTTCGATTCTTTTCAGATTTGGAGCGAAGCTACAAGGAAAGAAAAATTACTATAAAAGGAAAGCATCGCCAAAGAAGGAAAGAAAAGAGGAATCCAAAAGGAGTGAAGAAGAATATTTTGTATATAGTTATTTTGTTTTATTTTTAGAAACTATAAATAGGGTTTTATTTTTGTAATTTTTCTTTTTATTTTTGGACACTTTTTGGACTTTATCTTTGGACATTGGACTCTGGACATTATTTTTAAAACCCTAAGGAAGGGTTAAGGTTAAATATAAACTGTTTGCAGGGAAGGACGACAGTTACGATACTGTCTCGGCCCCTCGGGTTTGTACACTGACATCGGAGTCGGTGGCCTGAGTCGACTTCAACGGTTCATCGCACGTCTGGTACGGGAGGTAAGACTCTATCCTCCCACGAATCCCCTGTCAGTGGGTTTTATTTTGTGACAACTCACACCCCTGCAATAGAATGTCGAACTGGTATTACAAGAGCCAATACAACGAATATCCGACTGAGTTTCAAAATGGACGTTACTACTTTGACCATAGTGTGAATAGTGGTTGGGAACATCTGCCTTTTCAAGGTTATGGCTCATACCTTGATGAGCCCAATTATTATCCACACACGCACCGGTCATACGAGCAAAATTCTTATATTTCTCCTTTAGAAGAGTCCCTCGGGAAATTAGAGGAGTCGACACGTAAGTTAGTTGAGATGAATAACTTAGTTTATGACGAAAGAGAACTTTCTATAGAGGAATCCTTCAATCTGATAGCTGAGACGAACGAAAGAATTGCTCGAAATAATCTTAATTTCCAATACAGTGATTCCAATAGTACCCTTGAAAATGAGGATAGTTATTTGCATAATCAAGATGACGAGGATAAAATTGGTAACACTACTTGTTTAGATGAGGTTCAACCATTTTCATGTTATTATGATGATTATGATGTGGATAGTGTTGATGAAGAATTTGAAATATGTAGGCATAGTGATCAGGAATTTGTTACTCCAAATGAACTTTATGATGATAGTGTTATTTATGGTTCAGATCCCGATAATATTAATGATTATTCACCTATTCAAAAGGACGAGGATTTGATTAGAGATACCACTTCTTTAGATGATGTAGTATTTCCTTTTGATTACGAAGTCGATAATGGTTTAGAGGAACGAGTTTATTCTGAGAATATCGTTTTAGAGTCTAGCGATTTAGAAACAATGGTCTTAGACGAAGAAAATGAACTCGTACAACTATTAAATATGGGTGAGGATGCGTCACTTGAGTATAACCTAGAAGAAGCAATTGACTATTTTCAGGATTCCAACGATCTAGAAATTAAGGAAATTGTAGCTAGTCTATCTAGAGATACCCAAAACTCTAAGTTTGGGGGTGATTATCATTCTCAATGTGCCTCAACCATTTTACAAGATTATCTTCACACACGTTTTCCTGAACCTAGTGATGTCCATAAGGAAGTTCAGTTATTAGAAACCCATCCTCTGCTTGATGAGGTTAGACCAGGCTATGATACTAAGATCGACTTTGTTTTCCCACCAAATATTTTTCAACCAATTGTGGGAACGTATAAATTTTAGATGTGTCAATTATTTAGTTTTAAGACTAAACCTAATTATTTTAAGAGATTAGGGTCGATACATTTGCTTAAGATTGACCACCAGTTTCATCGCGGTCGATTGTGTGAGTCAAAACTGATTGACTTTAAGGATCCTCAATTATTCAGGTTATTATTATGTGCTTTTAAATTTTTACTTGAGTTTCTTCAGACTCTAATACCTGAACCGGATCTTAGCTTTGAGGAATTCCAACCCATGAAAATATTTTATTTGGACCCAGTTATAGAACCTGAACCACAGCTAGATGTAGTTGTCTTAAACAGGAAACTAGACAAGGGTGTGCTTTATTTGTTTATTTTCTTGATAGGTTGCATATTCCTTTTATTTGTGATAGCTCTATTTAGTTTTGATGACCCACAGAAATTTCGTCTATTACTTTATGATTCTATGAGGTGACTAATCCTTTCTTAGTCTGGCTGAAGACTTTAGACTTAGTACTTCTTGGGAGGTAAACCAACATTCATGCGACACGGTAATATCTTTCCTTATCTCTTTTGCTTCAAATGGTAACAGTTTCTCTTTGTTCATGCTTTTAATTTCATCTTTAGAACATTGAGGACAATGTTAGATTTAAGTTTGGGGGTATGGGAGAAACATTTTAGTTGCAGTATGAATAAATAAACTCCAGAGCTTAGAAATTTATGCCTATTTAGGATTGCACTAACTAATCTAAGTGGATGGAAGCATTTTGATCGTAGGAGTTGAGGAACCAATCTGATTAGATGGAAACATCTAGAAGAGTCTATTCATAAAAGCACAGAGCTCAGGTGTTAGAAATAACATGATAGTTTCACCATATCTCGTCGAGTCCTTTTCACTTCTATTTTTATTTTATTTTGTTTTTAAACTATGTTTCTCTAAGTGATAAGTGGGGGCCACGATTCAAGTTGTTACCAATGCTAGGGTGAATTAGAGTGATTGAGTTACTAAGAAAAAGAAAAATAAAAATAAAAAATGATGAAAAAAGAAATGAAAAAGTTGAAAAAAGAAAGAAAAAAGAAAGCTGAAAAACATTTCAGTGAATAAAGTCGACCACTGGTTCCCTTGTATATGCCAGATGTGTCGAACTAGAATTAGGATTATCGATCACTGGTTCCCTTGTATATGTTAGTGTGTTGATATTAGTCAGACCAGTATCTCAATCCATTAGGATAGGTTCATTTTGGCGGAGGCCTTCAGACAGATATGGGAAACGTCGTTCACTTAGTAAACATCAAAACCATCTATGTTTTTCTATATCCATCTTCTTGATCTATCCATGTGATTAGTTTTTGACTCCGAATATTGACTATCTGAGTAGAGCTCTGTCACTTTATGTGAATTTTAGTATGCTTGAGTGCAAACTCGTGTACAACAATTGGAATTTCGCATCAGGGTACTTCCTCCTGCAGTCAATAAGTATGCCAACCAAGGAGATTCTTTAGTGCCTTCCAAGGTTCTGTTTAGATAGCTAAGGTCTGGAGTAAAGGTTTTGTGGGTATACCTCTTGTAAGCCCTCCGGAGACAACACTCCGCCACTAGGGACACTTAGGGGTTTAAAGGCTT
The DNA here is from genome assembly GCF_003573695.1 of Papaver somniferum. Lineage (NCBI taxonomy): Eukaryota > Viridiplantae > Streptophyta > Magnoliopsida > Ranunculales > Papaveraceae > Papaver > Papaver somniferum. Next base: position 40,977,759 of record NC_039367.1, on the reverse strand, counting down.
ATTGCATACGCTAAATGCAATCGACGATGCCTGCGTCAGTGAGTTAGGATTTTTATTTTATTTAATTTACTCGAGGACGAGCAAATAATAAGTTTGGGGGTATTTGATAGACACATTTTTGTGTCTAATTTGTCTCGATTCTATATATTGATAGTGCTCATTTTTGTACTTATTATGGTGTTTTATGTGTGTGCAGGTATTTTTGGCCAATAAATTTTTTTGGAAAAATCGGCTCGAAAAGTTGCGCGGGGCACCCCCGGAGGACACTTTCTATTCGGACCCCTCAAATGGATAAGGGGTGACCAATTACTAAGGGGCGACCTAATTATTAAGGGGCATCCATTTCCAGGCAGCTGCTAAAGGGAGACCAGCACAGGATAGGGGGAGGTCATCTTCATTGTTTTAAAAACTGAAATTGGCGGGAAATTTTGTGCATGCAACTGGCAGAGTTTGGGATTGATTTCGAAGGTGTTTTAGTGAGATTCAATCGCCAGAATTGATTGGGATGGACGTGATTCAACTAAACAAGCCTGGTATAGTCATTTCTTTGGATCGAATTGGGCTAGAAACCGAGTTGGAGCTAAACAAGGAAAGTGTTTTTACACGGACCCTATTGAGATTATTTTTAGATGTTATAGAGAGACTAAAGACCTAAAACTCTTTCCAAAGATACATATCTATGTAAGGAAGAGTTTGAGACAATCGGGAAAGCTCAGAAACGCGTGGAACAATTTAGAGAAAAGATTATTGCCGTAACTGCCAAGGAAGGAAAGAAGAGATTTCGATGAGTTTTTGGGGAGATTAAATCGCTCTGTTGGCTATATATAAGTTGCTGGGAGTTCAAGGGAGAAGGTCGAACAGTTTGGGGAAATTTTAGAGCACCACAGAGTCGAGAAATCAAAGTTGCAAGAAAACCGAGTTTCTGCTGCTGCTGCTGAAGAACATCCATTGCAAATAAGAACAGCGTCTCAAATTTGTAACGCTGCTACAGTGCTTTCTGTGACAGTGCGTTTTGTAACAATTACAACTGTTGCAAACACGCTGCTTTATTAGTTTTCTCTTATTTTCACAGTTTTGAGCTATGAACACCTATTTCGAGCACGTGAATAATATGAGGAGCTAAACCCCATTGGTGCGGCGACGGAGGAAGCCATTTTTCCAATTATTATGTGGTAAATTCTATTTAATTTAATTTTTGTAATTCTTTTATGATTATTTGCACTGAACTGAAATTGAATATATGGTTCTGATTAAGTGGTTGTGTTCTCAATTGATGGGTCATGCTTAGGTTAAATCTTTTGATGGTCCATGCTTTCCATTTACAACTATTGTTTTGAGAATCTACTTGTCTAGGCGAAAATATTAGAATCACTTTAAACGTAAAGAGTTGCATAAATATTGACTAGATTAAATCACATAAAAATTGGAGATTGGTGGAATCCAAAGTCTCAGTGCTTTTTATAAACTTGAATACAATTTCTTTTTAAGTTTTCTATTTTAATTTGAGTCTAAAATCGAGTCTACATAATCCGAGTTGAACGAACTTTACTACCAGTGTGCAAGGTACGTATACAAGAACCAGTCCACGGTTTGCAAACCGAGTCCGCATACCTTAAAGCTATAAGAATCTAGGGATTTCAGTTCAAAAATGAACCTGAGTTCATGAGTATAGACAATAGTTAGCATCCATAGTATGTGAACAAGTTGTCATACTTACCGATTTTAGAACCTAACCACTGAGTTTGCAAACTGATTCCGCGAACTACCTTTCCGGACCTTGCCTAGTTTTTACGTTCGCAAACACTGTTCTCAAACCACAGTTCCTGACCCATCAACGATAAACTCGTTCGCAAACAAGAGTTCCGGACCTGAACTAGTACTTCATAGTTCGCATACATGGGATATGAGTGTGGTTTCATCCTAGAAAACTATGTATTATTACATTGGTTTAAGGAATTACATTGGTTTAAGGAAGTAGATGTATGAACTTGTTTCATAATCGAAAGGGAACTCATAAGTGTGTTGGTCCGGTTTTTCATTGAATAATACTTGGATGACCAATGCAAGATGACAAGGTAGAACCGATCTTAACTTATGTTGAGATTCAAGGTAGAACCAATCATAACCTGTATTGTGTGACATGGTTGATGAGTGCCAAATATTGTATAATTTTATCCCTTTTTGTTGGCATTTAACTCATCTTTTGCGCAGTAATTCTACATTTTATCCCATATTCTGTATTTTCATTGTTTTCAAGAATAAATATTTTTCTTACTTAATTTTGCATTTTTAGGTAATAAATAAAGTTTGGATGAATTGCGGAGCGGAATAGAGCAGAAAAGTAGTGAAAAGACGGGAAGAATTACGCAAGGAAGCCGCAAAGAATGGAGCGCACGTCCAAAAAGCTAGGAATGGGCTCAAGAAGGAAGAATTGTTCTTAAAGAAGATATGGGCTTGGCATACCCAATGCCCAAAACCCTCACCCAAGTCCATTTCCTATATCCATACCCGTTTCTCATGTAGCCGTCAGATTGGATCCATATCATCATCCAACGGTCGCTCCATCATCGCACATCAAACTCCGAAGCTCCCGCTTTACATCGCAACACCCATCTCCATCTTGGGTCGTCCGTTTTGCTACATCCCTTCATCCGACGGTCGCTCCACTCTTACCTCCGTATCGCCGTTGGATCCACCTACCATCTTCCCATCCATCGCTTCTTGTCGCAGATCATCAAACCTCGCTGAACCCGCTCAACACCCTAATACCCCATTCTATACCCATTAGCCAAACACACCCTTCTCCCAAAACCATCGAATCCATCTTCTTCCCCTCTTCTGCAACAGTGACGCTCCCCACAAATCACTCCACCATCTTCTCCCACAAATCACTCCACCATCTTCTCCCCCACAAATCATTCAACCATCACCATTCGAGCCATCATTCCCCTACTCCTCTAGCTTTCTATAACATCAATTCCTCGATCTTTTCCTCTCACAGGAACCCTAGGTTAGGGGTTGATGAAATAGATGAGCTAGAAAAGCAATTAGGGCATGGGAAGAACAAGAGAAGCATCAGGAGAAGGATTGGAGGCATGGGTCGACATCTACCAGTGTCAACAGTGATTAGGTAAATTTTAATAATTTTTATAAGAACCCTAATTTTTCTGATTTGGGAACTTTTTGGGGAAATCAATTGTACGTCTAATTGAAGCATGGGTTAGTCTATTAGGGTTGTTATCATAGTTAGGTAGGATTTTCTTTGATTTATTTTGTATTTTCACCAAACCCTAATTGGACTGATGTGGTCCTGATTTTTGGGGATTTTGTTTATTTGTATAAATAGGTGTTAAGGGTTGTGAATAGAGGGGGATGATCTCTGGACTAGCCAGAAAAACATTTTGTTCTGTTTTATTTCACAATTTCAATTTCAGTTATTGCATGACAGTTGATAGTGAATGTTATATGATGTTTTGATTTTTATCTTCAATGTTGAGAATGTTGTTTCAATTAGCATATGTGATGAATGTTGATGCTGTTAACATGTTTTTCATGAACTAAGTTACTGCAGCTAAGGCTCAGATGAAGCCTTAGTGCATTGTTGGATGATGAATTGCTAGGTTAGAGCCTTAATGCTTGTTTTTCTTGAGCAATGGGAGAGATTAGTGCTCATCTGTGTGCTTGTGATTGATTGTAATGTCAAAAGAAAGTCAATGCTAGGAGCACATTAGTTGAGCAAGCTGATTTTCTTTCCATTCCAATTGTATGCTTAGGGTCTTAATTTCAACCTAGAACTACATTGTTTGGCTAGGACACCAAGGTGGATTCTAAGCCATTAGCTTAGCCACAATATCCTTCTCAGTCACTTACATTTTCAGTCTTGCTTTGCTTCAAATTCAGTTTATATTTCTTAGCTGTGTTGCTCTCCTATTGTCTTGCAATTTGTAGTCTCTGTGCACTGAAGTCAGTGCACAATCTCACCCCTTCCCTTGGCTTACAGCCTTGGTTCCTTGCTGTTGTTATTTTATATCATCTGCCATCTAATCCTTGCTGTTTTTCCATCTTGTGTTAACTGCTTTGTTGTGTTAACTGTTTTAGTTCTTTGCATCTGCCACATTACCTTGCTTTGCTCACTGCCATAGTGCTTTGCACTCATTGATAGCTTAGGAAAACTTCTTTTAAGCACTCCTACTCCCTGTGGACTGATCCCTTTCTTATCCCTATATTATAAACTTGGCCTTGTATACTTGCAAGTTTTTGTGTGTTTTCCATTTGCACACCAATGGTATAACCGACCCTAACTAGTTTTTGGAAGCATGGTATAACAACCGGTCATAACCTATATCTAGTGACATGGTAACTGGTCATAACGTATAATAACTAACTAGTATTGGGAAACAAGGTGTAACTGGTCATAACCTATAATAACTGGTTATAATCTATATTGTAATGACACGTCCCTCCACCGATACTGTCCCCACTTAGACACTCTGGTTATCGGGCAGTGTGGGGTTTTTGAACGGGCATCTCTGCGGACATCCATCAGCAACTTCTCGGGAGGTCACCCATCCCTGGATTGCTCCCGCCAGAGCACGCTTAACTGCAGAGCTTTCTGCCAACTCTGGAGCCAATTTTGCTGAAAAGGCCTCGGTGTTAGGGAATGATAAATCGTTAATTATATTACATTCTGTTAGAGCACTACTGCTCGGTCGAACTCGCAAGCGTTGCTATCTCAAGCTTGTTTGTCAAGTTTAGTTGTCAAAACTATAAGTATTGATTTCTAGTCTACTTATAGCTATGTCTCGGATTATGATAGAATGTGTAGTTGAGCTTTAAACTTCACGGCGTTCATCGATTGAAGACGAAGAACTACTAAGGGAAGATTGTGGAACTTCATCAACAAAAGGTATGTGGAGACTTGAACTCATCTATCACTCAGAAGTCTACTCTATTATATCTCCTATTGAGACAAAAGTCGTACAGCTATGCAGACTTTACATTATACACATTTGATATTTCGAGCTGAGTTTAACTCGCTTATATCTTTCTCGAAATATGTGTTGGAAAGATTTTTGCTTTAACCACGTTCATCATTATTCTTGACGAAAGTCAAAAGATGATCATGTGAAAATCACCTGGTAACATCTTACATGATTTGTGTGAGACAGTCATTTGATGTAGACTCAGAATGTTTCGTATTGATCATTCGATCACTTGAAAATTTCTTATAAGCTAATAGTTTGTGTGAGACATCTATTGTCGTCTTCTAAGAACGTTTCAATGATTGAAACGGGAGTTAAGAGCTAAAACCCATGTCTGGATATATTACGGTTTGTGTACTTAGTATACGAACTGTTTTGACGGAATTCAAGACCGGAAGTTTGCATACCCATTCACAAACTTATTCAACTGTTTAAGTCAGGGTACTTAAGTTTGCATACCCGTTCGCAAAATGATTTAACTGTTGAAGTCCGAGAACCAAGTTTGCGTACCCGTTCGCAAACGATTTCAACTGAGTTCGGTCCGGAGCTAAAGTTTGTGTACCCGTTTGCAAACTGTCGGATTTTGACCAAATATCTGGAACTTAAGTTCGCGTACCCGTCAACAAACTTAAGTGGTTCAAGTTCTTAAATCGGTTAAGTATGATTCATACTCATGAAAAAATACATTTATAAATTAAGGAATGCAATCTTTGCAAACCGTGGCTAAAATGTTCATGAACTGATTCTTTGGAATCAATCCGATTTTGCTTCAATTGTGTCTTGTATACTTCTATGAGAATATAAACAATTGAAAAACTCTATAAGTAACACAATTAGATTCATTTCATTATCAATTGATCTAGAAGTGTTAAGATGAACAAGGTTAAGAGAAAAGTGTTCATATGGCTAACTTCGGTTAACTGTTATTGATCCAACTCAATTTACACATTTAGGTACGATTACCCATATCTAAATGAAGGTATATTTCATTTGTGTGTAACAAGCTAAACACCATCTAACTGTGGAAATATATTAGCTTGAATCTTGAATCAGGTTTCAACGAACGGTGAATATTGATTGCTTTGTTCCAAAGTTATCAAACCCTGATTTGAAGATTATATAATGGAGAACTCTAGCAACTGGGAAGCCTAATCCCCACACCTCATGTGTGATACTAGTTGCGACTATAATCGATTCTCCTTTAACCTAGGTTTTTCCTAAAACCATTATAGGTAACAACTTAAAGACTTCATTAGGATTTGAAGCCAGACACAACTATTTTCTCTATAGTTGCGTGTTTTGATCTTACTTTGTTCTATCGTATTGAGTACCGTCTTCTCTAAGATTTGCTCGAGATTTATCTCCGATATGTAAGATATAAAAAGTAATCACAAAGCTCTTCGTCTAATTCTTTGTGATTCCACATTTGTTTTACTATCATATGATTAAGTTATTGTGAGGTGATTGATATTTCTAGGTTGTTTTTCGGGAATATAAGATCGGATTATCAATTGGTTCATGTTCACCTTGATTTATCAAAAGACGGAACAAAAACTTCGTAGGTATTTCTGAGGGAGACAGATTTATCTCTTCAAATAGAATTTTCTGTGCGAGACATATTCTTTTATCAAGTCTTCGACTTTGGGTCGTAACAACTCTTAGTTGTGGGTGAGATCAGCTAAGGGAATCAAGTGCATAGAGTCCTGCTGGGATTCAGAGGCGTAAGGAACGCGATTGTACCTTAATCAATGTGAGATTGGTTAGGGCTCAACTACATTCCAGTCTGAAGTTAACTTGTAGTAGGCTATTCTGTATCAGCTTAATACAATGTGGTGTTCAAATATTCAATAGGTCCCGGGGGTTTTCTGCATTTGCGGTTTCCTCGTTAACAAAATGAAAAAGTGAGGGTCTAACAACCACACCCAATATTTCTCTTAGCAATCTGTATGGAAAAACTCCAATATTTGTATGAAAAATACTTGTTGATACCCACATAGAGTCATTACGTTTTGGACTCACTGTTGATGATGTGGTAGCACCCAAGTCCTATTAACTTTCTTTTACAAATACAAGTGCGTAGGAGACAACCATGACACCACATAGGGATTTACGCTATAGAGTCACATCTTTATGGAGCAAGGCTCAACACGACAAGAATGATTTTTTAATTTCTTCACTACTTGAAACAATTCACATTCTGCATTATCCAGTGTAGAGTGTCGAAAAAAATACTCAGATCCCTTTAGAAACACCTAATAAAACGTAAAATGGTATGATCACAACAAATAAAAAGTAAACAAAAAAAACTACTTATTTATTACTTTCCTTTTCTCAAGTTATATACGTGATGAGGTGGCATCAAACTCTTGTTACCAAGAAGTTGAGTGAGTAAGAAGATGCTTATGGACCATCTCAGAATGATAGTTTGCATCTCTCGTGCATGGAGCATGACCAAGTGGGTGAGATTTCTTGATCAGGCTTGATATCCCCCATTCAGTTCTATGTATGCCGAAGGTGTGATCAATTGATTGAGTTTCATAACCAATTGGAGTAGCCAACATTAAAAAATGAAAGGGTACCAAGTATACCACCAACTTTTTTGTTCATCAAGCTTTATAGACAAAACCTAATACAATTTCAAGTAGACCAACTTAATGATCCTTGACAATACGTATATAGAGTTTATATCTCTATCTCTTCTCAATCAGTACTGTTAGAGCATTGCTCGGTCGAACTCGCATGCGTTGGTATCTCAAGCATGTTTGTCAATGTTAGTGATCAAAACTATAAGTCTTGATTTCTAGACTACATAGCCAAAGGTCTCGGACTAGGATAGAAAGTGTAGTTGAGCTCAAGAACTCCATGGCAATCATCATGCAAGACGAGGGACTACTTAAAGAACTGGTATATCTTCATCGACTAAAAGGTATGTGGAGACTTGAATTTATCTGTCACTCAAAAGTCTATATATTCTATCTCCTACTCTTGAGACAAAAGTCATTTTGATATATAGACTTTCATTATGCACATTTGCTATTTTGAGCCGAGTTTATCTCGCCTATCTATTTCTCGAAATATGTGTTGGTAAGCTTTCGCTTTAGCCGAATTCATCTTTACCTAGTGACGAAAGTCATGTTATGTTTCAATCACTTTTAAAATTGCTCCGACGAAAAATGGTCTGTGAATAACAGCTACATCCGTCCTTTGAGAATGTTTTAATGATTGAAATGAGAGTTCAGATTACATAAACATTGCTAGGATATAAACATTGTTGTGGAAACACATATATGTATAAGTCCTTATTCCTTGAACCAAAGTTTGCGAACTTTGTTGATCAAGAGAAATGGAAGTGGCGTGAGCCAAGTCCGCGAACTGGCGGAAGTTATCGACCCGAGAATTTCCGCTGGAGTTTGTGAACTCTTTCCATGAGCTTAAGTCCGCGAACCCAGTCCGCGAACTTGATCAGGTTATATCTAAAATCGGTTGTTCTTGAACTCATGTTTATTTAAACTAAGGAATGCTTTTGAAAACTGTGGCTATAAAGTTCATGAACCGATTCGAGGGAATCAAACCGTTTTTGCTTCGATTGTGTCTTGTGTAGTTATATAAGATCTAAGCAATTGAACAACTCTCTAACTATTTTATTTGAGTCATTTGAACTAGTTATGGTGAAGAAGAATATGGTTGATATGAAAGTAATCATATGGCTAACCATTTGGGTAACTATTGTTGAACAACCAAATGTTAATGTTTGGGAACGGTTCGTAAACCCAAAATTGGACATTTCATTTGTGTGTAACAATCTAAGTTTTCGATCCAACGGTTAAGAAATATTAGCTTGAATCTAATCAGGTTTTCATCTAACGGTGAATATTGAATGCTTTGTTACCAAGCTAACATTGATTGCAAACCCTGATTTGAAAACTATATAAGGGAGAACTATAGCAACTGGGAAACCTAATCCCCACACCTTGCGTGTGATACTAGTTGCATAGCTAGAGTCGATTCTCCTTTAAACTTTGGTTTCCTCTTGTAAACCAGGTTAACGACTTAAAGACTTCATTGTGATTGTGAAGCCAGGCCGATACTACTTTTCTTGTAGTTGTGTGATATGATCTTGTATCTTCTATAGTACGAGTACAATTGAAAGAATTGGCTTGAGATTTTATATCTCCGATAGGCAAGATAGAAAAGTAATCACAAATACTTCGTCTCATCGTTTGTGATTCCACAATATCTTTTTTCGCTACGTCGATTAAGATTATTGTGAGGTGATCAATAATACTAGGATGTTCTTCGGGAATATAAGACTGGTTTATTGATTGGTTCCTTTTCACCTTGATTTATCAAAAGACGGAACAAAACTCGTAGGTATATTCGTGGGAGACGGATTTATCTATTACCGTAGACTTTTCCAGTGGGATACAGATTTGTTTATTAAAGTCTTCGACTTTGGATCGTAGCAACTATTAGTTGTGGGTGAGATCAGCTAAGGGAATCAAGTACATAGCGTCCTGCTGGGATCAGAGGCGTAGAAGTATAACTGTACCTTGGATCAGTGTGAGATTGATTGGGGTTCAAATACAGTCCAGACTTAAGTTAATTTGGAGTAGGCTAGTGTCTGTAGCGGCTTAATGCAGTGTGTGTTCAATCTGGACTAGGTCCCGGGGTTTTTCTGCATTTGAGGTTTCCTCGTTAACAAAATTTTGGTGTCTGTGTTATTTATTTTCCGCATTATATTTTGGTATATAATTGAAATATCACAGGTTGTGCGTTGTTCAGTCAATTAGAATATCCTACCTTTTGGTTGTTGATTTAAATTGATTGACACTTGGATATTGGTCTTTGGTACCATCCAAGTTATCTCTCTTTGATAAAGACTCATAGATTTATATTTGCTTGAGTAAAGATCAAATCGAGAGATTGAGATATAAACTCTTTGATATACTTTTATCTAGATTGAGTCTGACTATCTAGTTGATTCTCTAGAAAGTATATTGGAGTTTGTCCATACAGATTGCTAATCGAATTGTTGGGTGTGGTTGTTGTACCCCCGCTTTTTCAATTGGTAAGAGAGCAGGAAAACACGATTAAGACCTTACAAGTCTGTGTTTGTGGCAATCTGAGTCTGAGGACAGAATCTCTTCTACGAATACCAAGATGTCTTCTAAAACTTTTAACTATTCCAAATGTCTTGGGAATACCTCAAAGGATTACTCCTTAGTTGATTCTTCCTAATCCCGAGGTAAGAAGATTGTTTCATCATGTGATGACATATCTCTCTCTGATGAGACATTGAGCACTATGGCAAAAGCTGAAATGAAGCTCACCAGAATCTCAAAAAACTCTGCTGAGATTATTGATTTTCAGGACCATGATCAGCTGATTGATGAATTTGAAAAGTCTCTTGATCGAGAATATGAACTCTACAACATCATTGAGTCTTTCTCTAAGAATATTGATAAACTACTCCAAGAAACTACTCTACAACGTGAAAATATTAGTGCTCTTGAAGATATAGTTAAGGAAGACTCAAGTAGAAAGAAACATTTGATCGAGAGGCATTCATCAGAACTTAACAAGCTTCGTGTCAAAAAAGAGAAACTAGAAGCATCTCTTACTCTAGCCAATGAACAGTGCAGTTCCTTGGAAAAGGAAAACTCTGTCTTAAGGAGGAATTCTTATGTACAAACTAATTCTCATGGATTGTAGTACATGAAGGATCTTCCAGTAGAATTTTGTGTCAAGAAAGGTTTATATAACTCACAATCTTCTCATATGGCCATGCAGTCAAAACAGGTGTTGTTTGTTGCTTCTCCTCCACGAACCTGTACTTTCTGTGGGAGAAAGAATCACTATGATATCCATTGTTTTGCCATAATTTATCTCTGATATGTACTCTCGTGGTTAATTTAATTGAACTTTTTGGATTCAAATTCATACTTGTATGTGATTTGTTATGTCCAAAGAAATCCTTCTTTTCTTTAGAAATAAGGTCGCTCTTGTTGTTCTTTCGGGATTGACATTTAATGGGGGAGAGTTCTTTTGAACTTTCGCTTAATTTCCATATCTTTGTTGGGAGTGCGGCTGTGGAATATTATAGGGGTTATCTTGTATCTTTATAAACTCCTTGATGAATGCATTTAGCTTCGGATTTATGATTGCATCTAAAGAACAAGTTGATATTTTTTCTTTCTTTTGGTCAAGAAATGTCTCTTTCGGAAATTTCATTAGGATCCCGTTCTTGTACCTTTGCCAATTTTATTGACAAAAAGGGGGAGAATTAATATGTAGTTCACACTACAAATACATATGGTTTTCGGATCGTTATGCAAGGGGGAGTGGTTTCATGTGAGATGGAGTATTGACTGTTAGAGCATAGATCGGTCAACCTCGCATGCGTTGCTATCTCAAGCATGTTTGTCAATGTTAGTGATCAAAACTATAAGTCTTGATTTCTAGCCTACATACCTAAGTCCCGGACTAGGATAGAAAAGTGTAGTTGAGCTCAAGGACTCCATGGCGATTCATCATACAACGACGAAGATCTATACAAGGAACCGTGGAACTTCATCAACAAAAAGGTATGTGGAGACTTGAACTTATCTATCACTCAAAAGTCTATCTCTTTTATCTCCTACTTCTTATAAGACAAAAGTGGTATGCTATATACTCTAGATCATATACATTTGACATTTCGAGCTGAGCATTCATTTCTTATCTTTTATCTCGAAATCGTGTGTTGGTAAAGCATTTCGCTTTGATCAAGTTTATCTTCACCTAGTGACGAAAGTCATGAAAAGTTTCAATCACTTTGAGAATTTCTCTGACGTGAGTAACGGCTACATAGCGTCCTTCTGAGAATGTCTCAATGATTGAAATGAGAGTTTAGATTACATAACCATGTATTCCTTGAACCGAAGTTTTCGAACTTTGTTGATCAAGAGAAATCGGGAGGATTGTGGAATTGGCTTTCCAAGTCCGCGAACCTAGTTCGCAGACTCAGTCCGCGAACTGTCGGAAGTTCTCGACCGAGAATTTCTGCTGGATTTTCCAAAACTCGTTTGTGTGCTAAGTCCGTGAACTCAGTCCGCGAACCCAGTCCGCGAACTGGCAGAAGTTCTCTTTCCGAGAATTTCTGCTGAGTTTGGAAAACTCAACCGATTAACTTAAGTCCGCGAACTTGTTTGTGAACTTAAGAGGTTATGATCTAAAGATGTGCTCTGAACATGAAATATTAAATTACTAAGGAATGCTTTATGCACACCGTGGCTATAATGTTCATGAGCCGATTCAATCGAATCATCTTTGTTTCAATTGTGTCTTGTGTAGTTGCATAAGATCTCATAGTAATTGAACAACTCTGTAACTAGTTCATTTGAGTCAATTGAACTAGTTATGGTGAAGAAGAACAAGATTAATATGAAATTCTCATATGGTTAACCTTTTGGGTTACTATGTTGAACCAACATACACGTACACGTTTGGGCATGGTTTTCACGAACCCAGTAAACGTCTACCCAAGTGTGTGTGACTAAGTTTTCGATCTAACGGTTAAGAAATATTAGCTTGAATCTAAATCAGGTTTTCATCTAACGGTGAATATGGATTGCTTTGTAACTAAGGCAAAACCCTGATTTGAAGGTTATATAAAGGAGACATCTAGCATTGTCCAAAACTAATCCCCACACGTATGTGTGCTACTAGTGCGCCCGCTAGAGTCGATCTCCATTAACCTTTGATTTTCTTCTCTAAAATCAGGTTAACGACTTAAAGACTTCATTGGGATTGTGAAGCCAGACCGATACTACTTTATCGTAGTTGTGTGATCTGATCTTGCATCTTCTATCGTACGAGTACAATCGATTGATTGGCTTGAGATCGTGAGAGTTCTCCGATAGGCAAGATAAAGAAGTCACAAACATCTTCGTCTCACTGTTTGTGATTCCTCGACAATCCGATTGGGTAGTCAGGAAGGATTATAGAGAGGTGATTGATTAATCTAGGTTGTTCTTCGGGAATATAAGACCGGATTATCAATTGGTTCATGTTACCTTGATTTTATATCTAAAGACGGAACAAAACCTAGGGTTTATCTGTGGGAGACAGATATATCCTTTTGTAGACTTTTCTGTGTGAGACAGATCTGTTTATTATCAAGTCTGTTATTTTGGGTTACAACAACTCTTGGTTGTGGGTGAGATCAGCTAAGGGAATCAAGTGCGCAGTATCCTGCTGGGATCAGAGGCGTAGGAGTACAACTGTACCTTGTATCAGTGGGAGATTGATAGGGGTTCAACTATAGTCCAGTCCGAAGTTAGTTTGCAGTAGGCTAGTGTCTGTAGCGGCTTAATACAGTGTGTATTCAATCTGGACTAGGTCCATGGGTTTTTCTGCATTTGCGGTTTCCTCGTTAACAAAACTTCTGGTGTCTGTGTTATTTCTTTTCCGCATTATATTTTATATAATTGAAATAATACAGGTTGTGCGTTCGTTATCATCAACTTCTCTAATCCAACCTTTGATTATTGATTGTATTTGATTGATCCTTGGACATTGGTCTTTGGTACCGTCCAAGTTATCTCTCTTTGATAAAGACTCGCATATTTCTATTTTCTTGAGTAAAGATCAAATCGAGAGATTGAGATAATAAATCCTGAGATACTTTCTATCTAGATTGAGTTTGACTGTCTAGTTGATTCTCTAGCAAAGTGTTTCGGAGTTAGTCCATATAGATTGCTAATCGAAATATTGGGTGGTGTTGTTAGACCCCCGCTTTTTCAATTGGTATCAGAGCAGACAAACACTTTAAATACCTCATAAGTCTGTGTTTGTGGCAATCTGAGTCTGTGGACAGAATCTCATACGCATACCAAAATTCCTCCTAAAGCTGTCAACTTTGCCAAGTGTCTCGGGAATACCTCAAAGGGTCACTCCTTAGATGATTCTTCTGAATCACGAGGTAGGAAGACTGTTCCATCCTGTGTTGGTCATTCTTCCTCCAATGAGACGTTGGACATAATGGCAAAAGCTGAAATGGAGCTCACCATAATTTCAAAAAATTCTACAGAGTTTGTTGATCTCAAGGATCATGTACAGCTCATGGATGAATTCGAAAAGTCTATTGATCGTGAACAAGTACTCTACAACATTATATGGTCATTCTCTAAGGAAATTGAGAAACTTCTTCAAGAAAACAATATACAGCGTGAAAAGATTTGTGTTCTTGAAAAGCTGGTCAAAGGAGGCTCAATTAGATAAAATTGTTTGATCAAGACGCATTCATCCGATCTAGACAGACTTCCTGTTGAGAGGGACAAACTTGAAGCATCGCTTGTCTTAGCCCATGGACAGTGCAAATCCTTGGAAAAGGAAAACTCTGTTTTAAAGAAAAATTCTTCTGCACAAACTAATTCTCATGAGTTACCGTACAGAATGAAATTTTCTCCAAGAGAAGATTGTGTCAAGAAAAGTTTTCATAGCTTACAATCTTTTCCCGTGGCTATGAAGTTTAAACAAGTGCCAGTTGTTGCTTCTCCTCCACGAATATGTACCTTTTGTGGAAAAGGAAATCACTATGTTATCCACGGTTTTGCTAGAAAGAAACGTGTTTCTGAACTCCACAAGTTGCTTCTTTCTACTGTCAATGGAGTAAATAGTCGAACGACTACTACAGTGAAGGTCCCTTTCACAGGAAACCAGGCATCTTATAAAAATGATCTCTCTCCTAGAAATCATTACAGGACATTTGTAAATTCTCGTGCTACCAATGAAAGTATGTCATGTGCTTATAAGAACACATCTGATAAATCTAAGTCTAGTGTGTGGAGACGAATTTCGGAAAATCCCCTAGAACCTATTTCTAGAGGTCCTAGACTTTGGTATCAGAAGGGTTTCTCTCCTGTGATTCCCAGAAGGACTGCGAGACACACCCTTCTTCCTGGAAGCTGCAGTGAAAGGATAAGAATTTCTGAGATAAGATATCCTAGAAGAATTTATAGGTACTCTCTCAGAACCGATGGTGAGACTATGTCTCCCTCTGCTACCTAGCATCAGAATGTTCTATCTTTGTATCTAACTTGAGAGACACAAGGATGAGGATTTGAGAGATGCTCAAGTATTGTACTATATTTTCTCTAGGATTGTATATCCCTTGTTGTAATGATCTTCTCTTGTATCATTTTCATTTTGTCACTTTGATCTTTTGGGTTGGTGGACGTTTTGGAAGCTGCACAGTATCTCTTTCTAGGGCCATTCTTGGTCGGCCACAAACGCATGTATCTCCTCAAGGAAATCTAGGGTTTCTAGCCAAGGCATTCACGAACATATATAAATCTTATAGGTGTCTCATTTTTCTTCAGAAAAGAGCTCTATGGAAACTGTTTCTAAAGAAGAAGTTAACCCTATGGTTGAGGATGATCTCAAAGGATGTGATTCTGGTCAAGAGTTTATACGGAAGAAGATGCTTGAAAGAAAAGAGTATAACACTTGGATTGGTGAATCTGTCAAGGATTTGATTCGTTTTCAGAATGAAGTTAAGAACGAATTGGCTAACCTTCAATTGCAGATAAACCAGCTAATTGATGGACATGCGGAAATCCTTGGTACTCAGAATATCTTGATCAGAAATCAGAAGAAAGTTATCCTTTATGGTGCAAAGGCTCGTCATTATGCTCGCACTATTGATCGAAAAGTCAACGTTCTAACTTTTGAACATGGTGTCTCTACGGTCAACAGGGTCAAGGATATCAGTGACTCCTACTTTGATGGACCATTTCAGAGGTATGAAATCATCAAGGAAAACTGAGTCTTATATGCCTAGTAAGTCTTCTTTTTGGATTAGTTGGAAGAATAACTAGTGCTTTGAATAGAGATGATTGTGACTACACATAGCTATTTTTGTTTTCATCTTCTTATATTATCTTTTAGGTTTTGTTATTAAATTCTAAAAATATTTGGAGGATGATGTTTATTGCAGTATTTTAATGGTTTGTGATATTGCAATATTTTTATGGGATATGTATTATTTACGTCCGTGAACTTTAAGGTCCCATATTGCAGTCAAAAGTAAAGTCGTTCATGAATCGGTATTCGTATGGATGAAAGGACGAATTGACTTTTGACAAATACAAAAGTTATGCCTATGCAGTCATTTATTTGATGGAAAATAGGATGAAATATTTTGTGTGACAAGGATAAAGTCTATTATGTCATTATGCATATAGTGATGGAAAGAAAGAATAGATCCTTGTATGTAATCCACGGTATTGATCTTCATTGATCCATCTTGTTATGTTTTACCGTGAAGGCTCCATTGTGTGTGTCTTATGTTGAGCACGATACAACTAAGTCGATTATTCTTATTGGCTTGTTGGTTGTTCCATAAGATGTTATATGTCGAGCATTAGGAACTAAATTAATCAACCAGTTTGGTTATTTAGTTTGTACTCCATAAGTTCTCTTTCTTATGTCGAGTACATGTACGGTTAAGGTTGTCATATTCTATGATGAACTTAGTCGGGGTTCCATAAGTTATCTTATGTTGAGCCCAAAATAATTAAATTGATTACTTCGATGATTAGTTTGGTTGTTTGTATTCCAATTAGATTAATTATAAATTCTCTTGTATTAATCTAGTTGAGTTTTCATATATTCCACAAGTTCTTGTGTTGAGTATATGAATGGCTATACTAATCGTGTTCTATTGGTTGATGTAGTCATATATTCTGTAAGGTTTTCCTTATGTTGAGTATTTGAATGGTTAAGTTAGTCATCTTCTTGTGATTGACTTAGTCGTAGCTCCGTGAGTTTACTTATGTTGAGCACTTTCAATTAAATTGATCACTTTTGTGGTTTGATTTAGTTGCGTATTCCAATTGAATTAATCATGGGTTTACTTGTGATTAATTTGGTTGAGCTTTGGATATAGAAAATCATTCCTATGGTTTTTGGTGTCCAATAAAAAATCCTTCTTTTCTTTCGAAATTAAGGTCACTCTTGTTGTTCTCTCGAGAATGACATCAAATGGGGGAGAGTTCTTTTGAACTTATGCTTAATGGTAATATCTTGCGGGGAGTGCGGCTGTGGAATTTTATAGGGGTTATCTTGTATCTTAAAACTCCTTGATGAATTCTGTTAGCTTTGGCTATTTGATTCCATCTAAATTAAGTTGGTATGCATTTTTCTTTTGGTCATGAAATGTCTCTTGTGGAAATTTCATTATGATCCCATTCTTGTACCTTTGCCAATTTTATTGACAAAAAGGGGGAGAAATATTGTAGTTCACACTACAAATGCATATGGTTTTCGGATCATTGTGTAAGGGGGAGTGGTTTCCATGATCGAGATGGAGTATTGACTAAGGGGGGTGATACATATCACCGTAGTATTATTGTTAAAGTTGTGATACAATTGTACTTTGATGTTATATAATAATACTATGACATTGTATAATAATGATCGAGAATCTCGATTTCTCTCATTTTTATAGCTACGAATCTTCAACAATGGTGATGCTAAACTTACAACCTTTGGGATCATTGGAGTACTTGGAAGGACGAAGAATTCAAGGAACATTGAAGAATAGACTCTGGAATAGGAGCCACTAAAGTTTATCTTTTTTTTATTCCATATGTATTAATAGTTTTGTCACTAAAATTGACAAAGGGGGAGATTGTTAGAGCATAGCTCGGTCAACCTCGCATGCGTTGGTATCTCAAGCATGTTTGTCAATATTAGTGATCAAAACTATAAGTCTTGATTTCTAGACTACATACCTAAGACTCGGACTAGGATAGAAAAGTGTAGTTGAGCTCAAGGACTTCATGGCGATTCATCATACAACGACGAAGATCTCTACAGGGAACCGTGGAACTTCATCAACAAAAAGGTATGTGGAGACTTGAACTTATCTATCACTCAAAAGTCTATCTCTTCTATCTCCTACTTCTTATGAGACAAAAGTCGTATGCTATATAGACTAGATTATACACATTTGACATTTCGAGCTAAGCATTCATTGCTTATATTTTATCTCGAAATCGTATGTTGGTAAAGCGTTTCGCTTTGATCAAGTTTATCTTCACCTAGTGACGAAAGTCATGAAAAGTTTCAATCACTTTGAGAATTGTTTTGACGTGAATCGGTCTGTGAATAACGGCTACATAGCGTCCTCTGAGAATGTCTCAATGATTGAAATGAGAGTTTAGATTACATAACCATGTATTCCTTGAACCGAAGTTTTCGAACTTTGTTTATCAAGATAAATCGGGAGGATTGTGGAATTGGCTTGCCAAGTCCGCGAACTGTCGAAAGTTCTCGACCGAGAATTTCTGCTGGATTTTCCAAAACTCGTTTGTGTGCTAAGTCCGCTAACTCAGTCCGCGAACCCAGTTCGCGAACTGGCGGAAGTTCTCTTTCCGAGAATTTCTGCTGAGTTTGGAAAACTCAACCGATTAACTTAAGTACGCGAACTTGTTTGTGAACTTAAGAGGTTATGATCTAAAGATGTGCTCTGAACATGAAACATTAAATTATTAAGGAACGCTTTATGCAAACCGTGGCTGTAATGTTCATGAGCCGATTCAATCGAATCGAATCATCTTTGTTTAAATTGTGTCTTGTGTAGTTACATAAGATCTCATAGCAATTGAACAACTCTGTAACTAGTTCATTCGAGTCAATTGAACTAGCTATGGTGAAGAAGAAGTTTAATATGGAATGCTCATATGGTTAACCTTTTGGGTTACTATGTTGAACCAACATACACGTACGTAGACGTAAGGAGCGCAACTGTACCTTGAATCAGTGTGATATTGATTAGGGTTCAACTACAGTCCAGTCCGAAGTTAATTGGTAGTAGGCTAGTGTCTGTAGTGGCTTAATACAGTGTGGTGTTCAATCTGGACTAGGTCCCGGGGTTTTTCTGCATTTACGGTTTCGTCGTTAACAAAATTCTGTTGTCTGTGTTATTTCTTTTCCGCATTATATTTTGTTATTTAATTGAAATATCACAGGTTGTGCGTTAATATCAATCAATTAGAATATCCAACCTTGGGTTGTTGATTTACATTGATTGACACTTGAACATTGGTCTTTGGTACCATTCAAGTAATTCCTCTTATATTCAATCGGGCTCACAAATTTCTATTTGTTGATTGCGGATTGAATTAAGAGTTAGAGATATTGAACTCTTGATATATTTTATTCTAGATTGAGTCTGACTGTCTAGTTGATTCTCTAGAAAGTGTATTGGAGTAAGTCCTCTCAGATTGCCAAACGAATTGTTGGGTGTGGTTGTTAGACCCCCGCATTTTCAAAGAGTACTTAAGAGATCTCAAAAATCAATATCCAACATCAATCTATTCGCATCCAAATAGTCAAATCGGAATTCCGCCAAGTAATGAACTTGTTATCTATATTTTAAGATACAAATTCTACAAGAGACAAGTCTTGTAATCGATCACAATTATATGGACGTATCTACTAAGATTAGATATGTACTACTTGTGTAAATCCAATTATAAAGATAAAAATTATAACGCGGAAAGGGAAAATACATGACACCAGAAGTTTTGTTAACGATCAAACTACAATAATATAAAAACCCCGGGACCTCGTCCAGATTTGACTACCAAACTGTATTAAGCCGCTACAGATACTAGCCTACTACCAGATTTCGGACTGGAATGCAGTTGAGACTGAATCCACCCTCCAAGCGATTTAGTTACAATCACGTTCCTTATGTCTCTTGAACCTTGCAAGGATCTATGCAATTGATTCCCTTAGATAGCGTTCTTTACATCCTAAGAGATGCTTCAACCTAAGTGAATACTTTTGATACCAATCTGCCTATAACAGATAAGCCTATTTGATTTCCCTTTAGATCAAAGATCAATGCTTGGAAATCTGTTTGTCATAGACAAAGCTAGCTAACCTCACAAATCTGGAACACTTATACTCACTTAGATGAGAAGCTTGGATTCTGTACCATCAACTTATCAATTAAGAATAGTTTTCAGATATCTATCTTGAGGAATCACAAAGTCTAAGACGAAGAGAACTTTGCGATTACTATCTATCTTGTCTGAAAGAGATTACGAGAACCTCGACAATAGAAAACCAAGATCAGGATACAAGAACTATCAAGATAAATATAGTCGTACCTGGCTTCACGAATCCCCAAAACGAAGTATTTTAGTCGTAGACCTAGTTATGTTTCACATAGGAAACCTAGGTCAATCGAGGACGACCCTAGATATCAACCAGGACACAAAGTATCAGGGATTGATTTTCCTAGTTGAAATAGCATCTCTAATATACACATTTATGTATCTAGGTTGGTCTCAATTTCTATATTGTTAGTATCTATTTTGTACTAATTTTTCTATTTTGTGTATTTGTAGGTATTTTTGGGAAATAAAGCTTGATGGACCAAAATGCGGAACTCCACTCGTAAAAAGGAGTAAATGAAGATGATTTAATGGGCTAATCCCGAAAGAAAGAACATGGAGAATTATTTCATTGGTCCATTTATTTGGATATGGGAGTGTGGAAAACATGTCAAGGTGTGTGTAGAAAGTGTGGAGCCAATTAATTCACAAATATGGCTAATTATGTCGACAACATATTTGGAGATATTTTGTTTATAAAGAATGAAATTAGTAAAGAATAAATATTTTCACAAAGAATAAAGATTTCATGTGGTTTAATGATGACATATTATTTGGCGGGTGACACATTCTATTGGAGGATTTTATATTGTTCATGACACGTGGCACATACTCATTGAATGATGATGTGGTGGTGGAAATAGAAAAGGAAACTGGTTTCCTTTGAAATCTATAAATACTTTGTGGATACAAGGAAAAGGGGAGGGATGGCCAAGAGCCGAGAGCCAACAATAGTTTTTTAGGATTATTTCTTTTCTTCTTTTAGTTTTTCCCTTTTATTAATAATGAGTAGTTGATTCTCACCGATGGGGTTAAAGATGGATCCAATTATATCATGTATGTAGGATCAGAATCTCGCAGCAATAATGCCTCAGCGAAATTATTAACAACACAACACAGCAGCGTCGCAGAACAACTTCAGAAACGAAATAATAAACGACGTCAGCTAAATCATGAGAAAAATGTGATGGTCCTGCGAAAATTAGGGAGTTTGCGAGATTAACATTTGTAAGGTTGCGAGAATGTCGCAAACCATATCCGAAAATAAAAGACAGATTAGCTGTCATCCACTATGTAATTCCTTATAAATAGCCGTTCAGTTGTAAAGGAAAGGAGAGAGATCTTTTTTGAAAGAGAAGCAAGTAAATAGGAGAGAGAAAATCTAGAGCAGTGGTTATTCTTGATTCCTTTATCTTTTCTTGTAAGATTGTTCAAAGATTCATCAATAAAATTAAGATTGTGAATCCAAAAATGAGTTGAATGTTAATGAAATCTTGTGAGGGGCGTAGTGTAGGATTTCCTGCAACTACATAATGGCGCTAGAAACAGGGAACGAAGATTTAAGATCATCCTAGAAAAAGTTGAAGATTAATATTCTGATTTGTGGGAAATAAGAATAACTAGTGAAGAATTTTACGGAATCTCTTACAATTCATTAGTATTGAAGAAATGGCTAGAAGGAGAAATGTATCGGAACAACCGACAACTGCTAGAAGATGAAGTAAAAGACTTGCTGGAAGGGAGAGAAGTGAAATGTGAGAATCTACTAGATGGAGAAATGATGGAGAAAATCAAATTCAACAACCAGTTCAACAAACACCGGTACAAAATAGAACTATGGATTATGATAGAGTGAACGTACACACTTGGCGATCAAATTCAGCAGAAGAAGTAGAAGAAGAGCAGCAAACCAGGAACCATAGACAGGTAGATAGAAATCAAGAAGTAGATGAAGGAATAATTCATGGAGATGAGGAAATTGGAGCGTTAGAAACGCTGAGACAAAGAATACATGAAGAAAGAAGAGCTGGGGCGGAAGAACGTGCAAATATAACAAGGAAAAATCACGAATTGAGGATGGAAAATATGAGACTACAGAATAGAAGATCGAGAAGTTCTACAAGATCATATTCAAGATCGACTAGAAGAGAGATGAGGCGAAACTCACCCACAGTTAATGCTTAAAATAATGTTCGAGAAGAAATACCCAATCCTAATGAAGAACATCGCGAAGATAGAGAAAGGACTGATGATCGTTACGTTCCACAAAATGAAATTTTTGATGATTGGCAAAATGATAGAAATCAAGAGAATGAACAACGTCAGGGACGAAAAAATCAAGATGACGAAGAGAATCGAGAGGAAGGAAGGAGAATTTTACATGAGAGAGAAGCTCAAAGAAATCAACAAACGATTGAAGAAGAAACTGAAAGACATTATGCTGAACAAGCACGTTTAATTTACGAACGTGAAAGATTGAGAGCGGAAATGGAAGAACAAGAACTTCAGGAGACAATTTGCCAGAACAATCACGACAATCGAGAAAGAAGGCGTACACAAAACTGGAATAACGGTAATCTCAATGAAGAGTATGATAGAGTACAGAGAATGGCTGAAAGACAGCGAATGAAATTGATAAGAAATGAACAAAATCATGGAGGGGAAAATGAAAAACATCATCATATGCTAATTCAAGATAGAGATGAGAAGGAGAATCGCAGGAGAAGATGAGATGAGGATGATGAAGAAGAAATGCAAAATTTCGCGAGAGAAGAAAGACATGAACGCAGAAGAAGGGAGGCGAAATTAAAAAGACCAAGGGATCAAAATTCAGGCGTAAATGAGCAAATTTTAAAAGAATTGGAAGAAATGAAAGGAATGCTAAATAATAGAGGAGAGGTAGGCAGAAGACAATTAGATGAAGCTATAGAAGAAGCTGCGAAAACTCCATTTACAAGAGAAGTACAACTAGGAGGAATACCTCCGAAATGCAATTTGCCCGCATTAACCAACATCTTTGATGGAACAACTTGTGCAATTCAACACATTATAGCCTATGTGAGATGCATGTTACAGTGGGAAAATCATGATGTCCTATTGTGCAAGTATTTTGCATCCAGTCTAACAGGAGAGGTGTTAAAATGGTTCGAAGGTCTACCAAAAAATACAATAACATCTTTCAATCATTTGCAGACCACATTCTTGGGGGCATATATAAGTAATAACTCTTCGCGACCTGGTATTGAAGATGTGTTTGGATTAAAACAAAGGATTGGCGAAAGTCTGAAGCATCTGACCAAAAGGTGGAGGACTATGTGTAGTGAGATGGCTGGCCGTGTGGATGAGAGGTATCTTATCTTGTCATTTATCAATGCTATGTTCGCAACCAATCTATTATATGTCCAAATTTTCAAAGTCAAGAACTCCATCACAATGACCGAACTGCGAGAACTTCAGGAAGAGTATATTGCTCTAGAGGAAAGACAAAATGAAATGGAATCATACCCAGTTGCGAACACCAATTCACAAGCAGCGACTGCAAGCTTATTACCTAAACTAATAAACACAGTGGCGAGCACTTCGCAAGTACAACAAGAAAGGTTACGGGAAACAACCAACAGAAACTGGTGGCTACGGGAAGCCGAGATCAAGAGGAGTATGAAAGAGAAAGAAATTTCTACAATCGTGGTGGAAATAATAAGATTCAAAGACTTGATCAGCCGTAAGAAACTTATGGATGTCAAAGACAAAATTATAATAGAGGACAAGGAGGTCACAAAGTAGTATGGGAAGAAATCAAAATGCCGCCTCTCAATGCAAGTGTGGAGAAAATATGGGAAGCTATAACTTTTATGGAGAATATACCAACACCATGGAACATGGGAACGGAACCACCACAAAGCCGCAGAAGTCATGAGTTCTGTTCTTATCATCATTTTCACGGACATACTACAAATGATTGCAGAAATGTAAAGAGAATTATTCTGAGAATGATAGATCAAGGAAAACTAAACCACTTTCTAGTAGGGCACACACAATCTCAACCATTACTACCACCACCAACAGAGCATCACAGAGTAAACACGGTGAAAGAGAAGGACACATTCTTCGTACAAGTTGGAGAAAAAGCGAAAAATCTATTTTGTCACTCTAACGTACATTCATACAAGACAGTTGAAGATTTTTATGACAATGTTTTGAGTAGAGTGTTCGCAAGAGACAATGATGGAAGATAAATTATGAATATTACGAAAACCTCGCCGCTAGAGTAATGGCAAAAACAGACTATTTCTTTTATCGCAGAAGAAGTCCCTAAAGGTGGAGAAGTACATGAAAATCCATTAATGGTAAAATTATAATTAATCCAAAACTGAAAGAAGATGAAGATGATGAAGCTGAAGACTCATGGGAAATTAATAGGATTCTAATCGATACCGGAAGCTCTGTGAACATCTTATTCAATCATACTTATAAAACTATGGGAGGAAGAGATGATGATCTTATACCATCTACATATAAGATATATGGTTTTAATGGTACTTCCAACAAGCCTAAAGGGGAGGTTACTATGCGAATTCCATTGAAGGGAATATCTTCTGAAATCCTGTTGTGTTGTTGACGTAGAGTCACCCTACAATGCATTAATTGGTCGACCTTGGCTACATGGGATTCTAGGTGTAGCTTCAACTTTCCACCAATGCATCAAGTTCCCTCGCCCCAGCGGTGTAGGAATCATAAAAGGAGATTGGTTTGAAGGAAAGAAATGTTACGAAACTGAGGTAGAATCCTGCGAAGGAAGAGAAAACAAGAAGGAAAGTTGGCGACGCAAAATCAAAGATCCACAAAGAAGTGAGAGATTGATGGTGGATGCAATCGAGTGAAAAGAAAAATAAATATTTCTAAACTAATGCTAGCTCAGAATAAGAAATTGTGAACATACCACTACCAAGGAAGCAGTAGCAGAAAATAACAAAGAAGCAGAGAATGACAAAGGTAATAAAAATAAAAAGTGTATGAATGATTGATTTGTTGCGGCACTCTCGCAACAAATAAAATTCTCAAAAAATACATTTTACTGAATGATAAAAAAGAGATTGAGAAGTGCAAATACGATATGAGGATGTGCGAGAATCTCGCAAAGATAATGAATTCTACAAAAGACAATTAGAGAACAATGACAAAAGAGAAAGGGGCGAACCTTTATTGCGTACACCCTAGTTCGCGAATACAATTTCGCAAGAGGCAAATGTAAGACCTAATGTACGTCACATAAAGGGGTACCTGTTGCATGGCTCAGGGAAAGGCTACACCGCCCCCGGAACCTGAGTCATGGAGATTTGGGGTCAATAAAGCCCATCCGGGAGAGGCACCTTGGATTCTCAACTTAAGCATATGACTTAAGTTGAGCGACTAAGGTAATAAGGACTCTTCCAAGGAGTGCAGAATCTGACCAAGGCGCTGAGGTACACGGTTAAGTAAAGAGTGCCAGGGGCGTCTGGAGCGTACCTTGCCATTCTTGACAAGTCTTGGCTTATACTGCGCTCGGCCCGAAGAAAACCCCACTTAGGGTGCAGTCTCGTAACCATAATCCCTATAGGTAAAATGGATAAGAGGCTGCGAAAAAAACTGGTTTTTGTTAAGACCGGATGGGAGGAGCCAACCTTGTATGGTAGAGGTACGCCTCCTTGAAGGGGAAACCAGGGGGAAGATAAGGGCGGCACCTTCCATTAGGGAGCTGATAAGTGTTTTAAGACGCAAATGTCATGAGGATTTTTATTCGTAAGGGTATTAAGGATTGTCATATTTGTGCGACAATCCTGAAGAGGCAATAATACAAAAGAAAAGATAAGACGAGATCAATGGGTTTTCGCATGAAAGTGCGAAGACGTCCTGCGATTTCGTCGCAAGACGGCAATGTAATGGGGCTTTATTTTTGCAAGAATATTTAGGCATGTCATATTGTCGCAACATTCCTGAAGAGGCAATAATACAAAAGAAAAAGTTAAGGCAAGATCAATGGATTTTTGCATGAAAATGTAAGGACGTCCTGCGATTTTGTCGCAATGACAAGAGGTGGCATAATAAGACCTTTAACTAGGAAGGAAAAATAAGACCACACAGGAATGAGATTTTGAAAAGAATCAAAATTCACTTCGCATATGATTGCGAAATTATACATAAACAACTGCGAAGTTGAGGCACAAAATAAGAAAAATCTGCAAAATATCTCATTTGGATACAAATAACAGAGGCAAGTATGGGAATGAATGAAATTAGAAAATGTTATTTGTCTCCATATGATAGATTTACGCAAAAATTCAAAAATTAATGATTATGTTGATTAACCATATTGCAAGGAAGAATTGTTTTAATGAATGCAGATCAAAATAAAAGAAATTTATATGTTAAGGAATATCGGGAACCAAAAGAATTCGCAAATATACAGAAAGGAGGAATAAATGTACAAGTATTACAGAAGATCAAAGAAAGAAACAAAGACTACTTCTTAGTTGATCCTTCATCATCTTCATCAGACTTGTTCCCTTCTTCGTCTGCATCAGAACATTTATCTCCATCAGAACCTTCATCACCATCAGATTCTTCATCCTCAGCTTCGCTATCAGAGATGGTCAGACTAGGAATGTTCTTTGGGATCTCCTCCAAGAGACAAGGATAATTAGAGTGAGGAATACCATGGTCATCACAAACCATTTGAATAGTTTGATTACGAAAATGCAGAGCGTCGTTCTTAAAGTTCACAACAGTGATCTTGATTTGATTCTTTAATCTAGAATACTTGTCGTCGCGAGAAGAAAGATTCTTTGCGAGTTCCTCTTTTTCAGCTTCAAGTTCCTCAATTCTTTCACGATATCTACTTTCAGAACCTGCGAGCAAAAAGAAATCAATTAATAACTTGATGAAGATTTATAAGAAACAAAAGATTAGTGAAGAAGAACAGTTGATAACCTTCTCTGTCAGAAATCATATCTCTAATCAAGGCTGTATGCTCAACTTGGAGACTAACATTTACACCTAAATCTTTTCTGGCATCGTCTAAGATTTTCGCAGTCCAAGCGAATTCATCCTCATTATTTATAAGGAGACGGGAACGAATTTGGTTTTCTCTCTCGTTAAGCACGATATTTTGGAGGTTAGCTTCATCCCGTTCATTGAACTTCAAGAAGAATTTCTTGGAATTTCGCCAAAGTCTCAGCACCTTGGTTAGAAATGCGATCCTTATCATCTATGAGACCGCTAATTTTGGTTCTTAGCTCATTGATTTTCTCTTTACAATTAACAAAGAAGCGCTTAAATTGGTTGGCTAAGCCTAAACTAGATCTATGGTCAATCTCTAAGAGGCGAAATTTGGATCTCAGTTCATTCAGAGAAAGAGATGAAATTTTATCATTTGAGAAACTATTTAAAGATTTATTAAGACGCTCAAGAAGAGTATCATCATCCAAGGCATTAGGAAATGAACGAAGAACGATAGCTTCATCAGAAAGACCATAAATGTCTGCAAAAAGGATCAATCAAATAAGATAAAACAACAGGATGAATGAATGAAGGGAAAGGAGAAAAGTAACATACCATAGAGTTGATTATTATCTTGCTGAAGACTAGAGATTTTATTCTTGTACGAAGAAGAATCAATTTATAGTTGTTTGTTCTTCTCGCGAAGACCTTTGACTTCAATTTCCAGTTCCTCATTCTTTGTACGAAATTGAAGATTCTTCTTTTCAAGAATTTCGCGTCTCCTCTCCAGATCTGAGGCGACAGCGAAAGAAGCTTTTCCAGCCTGCGAGAAAACGTAAAAAGTATTAAAATAGAAAGAGATTTTGAGTTACGATAATGAAGAAGTAAAAAGACGAAAGCATACCAGACTATTAAGAGAATGTAGGAAGTTGGGAGTCACCGATCTAAAAACTCCGCGAAGAGAACTATCACCATCCAATAAAGGAACATCGCAAATAGTGGCGAGAAACATCTCAGGAAGAACATTTGACCCAGCAATGTAAGGTCCTTTCAGCATCAAGGTAAAAACGCACCATTTATCATCTTTGAATTGGCGATGGGTTGTGTTCTTACCAGAGTGCGAATCAATGTCTTGCATGAGTATTTTACCTTCATCAATATTATATTTCCTTTTCAAGCGAATACCCCAGCGAGTACTCTCTTTCTTCATGGAGATCAATTTATAATTCTCAAAGAAACTCGCTGCTGTGTATTTTATAGCGATTATCATCAAGTCCGCGAATTTAGGATCCCTAAGTTCTTTAGAGGAAATAGATCCTTTACCAGCACCACGATTAGCGAACTCCAGCATCAGACGGATGCAATCCCCACTTAATTGAAAGATAGCTTGCGAGAAGTTTGGATGAGCGAGAATCTCATAAAATAAAGGAATGTCAGGGTCATAAAATGGAATGGGGAGACCTGCGAGAATTTGACCCAGCGAAACTATGATTATCTGATCATCACAGTGTTGATCAGAAAAAAGTTTAATAGAAAGAATTGATTTGACACTTTCACCAGGAATGGTAGAAAGTGTAAAACCTCTCTCGTCGAGATCTTTTTGGGTTTCCTTAAAAGTTTTCTCATGCTTTTGACCGCTTGGAGGCATATCTGAATGTAGAGTATGGGAATGAATGAAAAGTAAGAAGATTGAAGAGGGAAGAATTACAGTAGCAGAACTTATGGAAGAACAATAGAGTTGCAGAGATGAGAGAGTAAAAAGAGAAGATAAAGTAAAAAGAAAATGGAAAGAAGAGTAAGAAGAATATATAAAGAATATTTTTTTTCACTCGAAGAAATAAACACCATTAATGCGAAAAGACGTGAACGGTTGAAAAGCAGCGGTTACAGAAGACGTGTCAAGAAATAGATGGAAGAAATGATACGTGTGATAAATGCAGAATATGAAGAGATGGACAGATGCGGCATTTCTCACATCGTTCTCTACTTCGCAGAGAAGATATGAGAAGAGGAAAGATGTAGGATCAGAATCTCGCAACAATAATGCCTCAGCGAAATTATTAACAACACAACACAGCAGTGTCGCAGAACAACTTCAGAAACGAAATAATAAACGACGTCAGCTAAATCATGAGAAAAATGTGATGGTCCTGCGAAAATTAGGGAGTTTGCAAGATTAACATTTGTAAGGTTGCGAGAATGTCGCAAACCATATCCGAAAATAAAAGACAGATTAGCTGTCATCCACTATGTAATTCCTTATAAATAGCCGTTCAGTTGTAAAGGAAAGGAGAGAAATCTTTTTTGAAAGAGAAGCAATTAAATAGGAGAGAGAAAGTCTAGAGAAGTGGTTATTCTTGATTCCTTTATCTTTTCTTGTAAGATTGTTCAAAGATTCATCAATAAAATTAAGATTGTGAATCCAAAAATGAGTTGAATGTTAATGAAATCTTGTGAGGGGTGTAGTGTAGGATTTCCTGCAACTACAATATAAGAAATTTTATTAATCTCTAATAAAGTATTTCTTTTGGGATTACTTATTTAATTAATTTTTCTTCATATTTAGCTTCGTTCTTAAACCATATTGGATAGTCTTCGGCTATTGATATTTAATAAGCGAATGAGATTATACCGTTTTGATACAATATAAAAGTTGTAATTATTATTTTAATCATAGTATTCCGAGACATGAGATTGGTTTCAATATTGTCCTGAGTGATAACAAGGATATTTTCTAGTTTCACATAGAAAACCTAGGTCAATCGAGGACGACCCTAGATATCAACCAGGACACAAAGTATCATGGATTGATTTTCCCAGTTGAAATAACATCTCTGATAGACACATTTATGTATCTAGGTTGGTCTCAATTGTCTATATTTTTAGTATCTATTTTGTACTTATTTTTCTATTTTGTGTATTTGTAGGTATTTTTGGGAAATAAAGCTTGATGGACCAAAATGCGGAACTCCACTCGTAAAAAGGAGTAAATGAAGATGATTGAATGGGCTAAGCCCGAAAGGAAGAACATGGAGAATTATTTCATTGGTCCATTTATTTGGATATGGGAGTGTGGAAAACATGTCAAGGCTGTGTAGAAAGTGTGGAGCCAATTAATTCACAAATATGGCTAATTATGTCGACATCATATTTGGAGATATTTTGTTTATAAAGAATGAAATTAGTAAAGGATAATATATTTTCACAAAGAAAAAAGATTTCATGTGGTTTAATGATGACATATTATTTGACGGGTGACGCATTCTATTTGAGAATTTTATATTGTTCATGACACGTGGCGCATACTCATTGAATGATGATGTGGTGGTGGAAATAAAAAAGGAAACTGGTTTCCTTTGAAAGCTATAAATACTTTGTGGATACAAGGAAAAAGTGAGGGACGGCCAAGAGCCGAGAGCCAACAATAGTTTTTTAGGATTATTTCTTTTCTTCTTTTAGTTTTTCCCTTTTATTAATAATGAATAGCCGATTCTCACCGCTGGGTTAAAGATGAAGCCAATTATATCATGTAAGAAATTCTATTAATCTCTAATAAATTATTTCTTTTGGGATTAATTGTTTAATTGATTTCTCTTCATATTTAGCTTCGTTCTTAAACCATATTGGATAGTCTTCGGCTATTGATGTTTAATAAGCAAATGAGATTATACCGTTTTGGTATAACATAAAAGATGTAATTATTATTTTAATCATAGTATTCCGAGACATGGGATTGGTTTCAATATTGTCCTGAGTGATAACAAGGATATTTTCTAGAGATGAAATAGGTCTTCAACATGATTAATTCGGTGGAATCCGAAAACCATGGTGTTCTTTTATTTTCGATTCATTTATTTTATTAGTATTATTAATATTTTATGTACTCATTTATTTAGAAATATTCTATTTAATTATTTTATTAAACGATTACATAATTTTTAGTTGGTAGCCGAGCAACAAGCTGAGCACCAACTCCTTTTTGAATAGCAACACCCAATCTATGAAAAATAAAACTACCTAAACCACTCACAGCGTCATGGATAACTAAACAATTCTTCAGACGCTTGAAAAAACATATAAAATCTTCACTAAGTTCCCCTAAAGTAGTAAAAGCTAACATACCCAAACCATAACCATGCGAAGTACACTCATTCAAATATTTATAACGTTTACGCGAAATTGCTTTAGACATAGCCTGGCCTGGGACGAAAGAAAAAACACCATTTCCAGTAAAGGGTGAAACTCATGTGACATCCATACACACATCTTGGTCGTTTTACCATTTGAGAACAAGGATATCTGCTGGACGTAAATCCTTGTTATTATCTGATACAAAACCCAAAGCAACCTCCTTGTGTGCAGGGACACCGACTTTGAAACAAATATTCGCAACTACGTAACGTACTAAGTCATGGCGAAACTTTATTCCAACATCATTAGCACAGTGAAGCGCGTGATCACCAAAGATATCCATAGGACTATTGCAACAAGAGCACAACCCATCCTCAAAAAACAGAGGGATACCAAGACGATAGCTAACTACGGCTCTAAACTGTCTGGGACCCAAGCACTGATCTAGACCACTGATAGGAACAGCGAAAAGGTAATCTTGATCATGTTTGATCTGATTGCATTGCCAAAGAATGAATTCTCTTGCAAATAAAGTAAACTGGTTGAGGATTTGCTTCTTAACTACATCGAAATAAGTGACTTCCAGGGAGTGCATAGAAGGAGGGAAGTGTCATTGACGCAATAAGTAGAAGGAAAGCCACATACCTGAATGAACTTCTGAAGAGCCAATTGATAAGAAACCCCATTATCGGATGAGAAGGAGCTACCAAGTATCATCTTTCGCACCGATACAGTCTGACTCTGAGAGGCAAGATAACAGTAAGTGCGCGTGCCAGCCATGGTGTATATGCCAAGGCCACCATCTTTGATGGGAAGATTAGCCAATTGCAAAGGCCCAAAACCAGCTCCATCTCATGTGATTAAAAGCCTCAAATATTGGAACAAGTGGTCATCAAAGAGGTCAGAGGCTTGTTGCAGAGCTTCCGGGTTAGTAGTACGCATAACAAAATATAGCCTGGAAACCCCGACACAATTTCGGAGTAACAACATCTCACTCTGGGGATCCTTGAGCTTTTTGATAGCAAGCATTAGCTGGATAATCTTATTCACCCTATTAAGTGCCATGTCACTCATGAAATCCAAATCCAAACTCACAGGTCCACCCAAAAGCTTAACTCCCTTGCTAGGCCTACCAATATCCGGGGGAAAAACACCCACCTCCATGCTGCGTGGATCAGGTGTAAGCCAAAAGACCTCCGTTTTCTTGATATTAAGATGAAGATCCCTGCTCGATCCTTCAGATTCAATAATACTCAAGGCTCTGGCAACATCCATCGTATCACCGATGATGGTGCCATCATCCAGGTACCAGGCGTGCAAATCAAGTTTACACCGCGAAGCAATGGACTTCACAAGAGGGTGAAGTGTCAAAGAAAACCAAAGGGGACCGAGGGGGTCACCTTGCTGAACACCGAGCGCTGAAGACAAGATGTATTGGTCATAGTAAAGTTTAGAAATTATTTAATCATAAATTAAAGGTAACAATTCTAATCCATGTGGAACGAACCACATCCATGCTCTTGTGGCATAAATTACAATTCCATCAATCTCTATTTATAGTTTTTCAATACTGAGGATTGCTTAGAATTCAATCTAAGATAACTTGACAATCAAGGAAACACTTTCTCTATTTAGATTAAACTCTAATTAGGGATTCAAGTACTTAGGATCTTACCGGGGGAAAAACACCGGATGAGGTTAAACCAACTTATCAGAACATGCAAAATCAAGAAAATTTAGATTTGGGAGGAGAAGTCATTATCCAATTTGAAGATCCTCTTTGATATCCAAGGTGTGTGTAAAGCTTCCCGGATACAACTGCAATTCCGATCATAACACCCCACATCTGGTTCTGATAATAGAAAATTCTAATCAACAGAGATTTGGTTACTGGTATTACCCTCAACACCGTCTCACTTCACTCACACTGGTGGTCTCTCTATCTCACTTGGTATTAACCAAGATTTTAGGGCATGTTGAACTTTACAAGGAAATTTATCTGATTTGCTAAACCGCCCATCAATTAATCAAAGATTTATAATGGATGTTTGTTTGTAGTCCCGTAAGAGGTTGTGAGACTGGAATACGGTGTAGATGTGGACGAAATTCACGTCTTTGATATTAACAGAGAAATACTTGACAAGACTTTAAGTTGCGTTCAAAGAAAGAGAAAACCAGAAAACAAAAAAGAATTAAAATTTCCAGTTGGGACGCGAACTGCACGAGGTTGCATATTAATACAGTTTATTATTACTTTCACTAAGTTAAAGTATATAAATATCATAAAGTCATAGTGGTAAACACACTTGTATGTTGTTTTACTTTTGTCTTGAGCTACATACAACTGCAATACTTAGGATTATCCACATCTTATTGTCGAACCGATGAAAGCGACAATATTTAGGATTATCCATTTCCTCTTTAGTCGTTTCCTTTCTGAGAGGCAGTAACTTGATCACACCGTATTGGATCTATACTTTTAGCAACTCGATTACTTCTTCCATGGGAAGTTTGAATCTGTTTGATCATGTCTTTCTTGTTGTTGAAGATACTGAGACGAAGCCTGTGAAATTCGGGTTTGATCATCCTTCCTTCGTGCTTGCGGAGCTTGGGGTGTCGGAGCTGCACGCTTGGGCAGTTGTACTTCTGGAGAGGCCGCTTTTCTCTTGCTTCTTTCAGAAACAATGTTCATGTAAGGTTGAAAATTTTATTTTTTGTTGAAGAGACGCTGAGTATTACGAGGCTCCTTTGTCTTTGTAGATTTTTCCCTTTCGAGCAAAGCAGGTGCAGTAGTTGTTGATCGCTTTGCTGCTTCATGAAGTTCCGAGAAGGTCTGGAAACGGATATTTTCCAATAAGTCTCTGTAGATCAACATCATTCCATTGATGCACAAGTGTACGACTTTTTTTTCAGCGACATCTGGATCATAACAATCCAAATCTTAGAATCTGAACCTTTTCACATAATCATTATGGTGTTCATTGTTCCTCTGAAACATCCTTCCCAGATCGGGGAGGGTGACTTGTTCTGAAATGAAAAAGTACTTTATGTATAGGCGTTAACCATTTCACCCTAACCGGCGATGCTCCATGGCACGATGTTGTTGTACCATATGTATGTTATTCCTGTCAGAGACTTTGAAAACTCCTTCATACGCACAACGTGGTTGTACTCATGCTCACTGAATGACTCCAAGAATCGTGAAACATTCTCCCGATCATTTCCTGTTCCATTATAGAGTGTGAATGTTGAAGCAGTGTAACCTTTGGGAAGAGGAACTCTCTGCATTTCAGAAAGACATGGAGGTTGATGACGGCTGGTGGACTGATGATTTCATATCTTCCCACGATCCTTCAAAAGGCGCTCCAAGTCTTCACGAGTGATGAAGCTTGGTTGATCCTTCGCTTGTGGATTGTCTGCAGTGTTGCAGACTTAATCATGGATTAGAGAGATTTCAGGATCAGCGGTCGAGGGAACTTCCTTAGTGTTAGTACCTAAAAATTACTTATAGGCAAAACAAATGCACTACTGTGGTACTTTCTTTTTAGATTCGAAAATCAAAATCGAACAAGACAAGCCTAAACTACGATAGTAGCCGTTTCGTCCTGCTTCGGTCACGAGGAGAGGAAGATGGTTGATCTTAGGGGAAGGAAGCAGAATTTTTTTTGAGAAAATCGCAATGGTATTGAATTGTGTGAATTGAGTATTGAAAACTATGAAGAATGACAGAGATTTTGGGTGATGAAGCTTGTACTGTTTTCTGGATAGGATAAGTAACCTATTTATAGTAATTTTGAATACGCAATGCCAATCTCATAAGTTGTGGAGGTCGTGGGTTATGTAGATATGGAGATGATGGGATAGTGTGAGATAATTTAGGGAAGTTTCTGGAAATCCATTTTATAATTCACCCACTGTCTCTCCTAACTGCTGTAATCGTGCCACTATTCTAACTATTCACATGGGGTGTTGTCATGTTGCCGTAGACCACCAGACCAATACCCCATGAAGAATCCTCTTATTGACGTATTTTGATGTTTCTTAGGTATTTTAGATGAATCATAGATCTCATCTTATTCAGGCTAAATCGTAGCCGTTGATATGTTGCATGCCTTATACGCGTGCTAAATTAGAGTTGTTGAGAAAAAAACGTAACCAAAGCCATCCGTGAAAATCTGGAAAACCGATCACAAGATACCTTTGGGAAGCACGGTGTAACCCGTCACAAACTAGTTTGGGAAGCATGGTGTAACCGATCACAAGCTACTGAGTCCGTTAATACACTTTATTGATTCTCTTGCGGAATACAAATTTTATTGATACATATTTAATAATCCTGATGTTGGGTCAGGGATTTTCATTATATTTATATAGTTAGGTCAAGGCCAATGTACTAAAAAATCCTTTATCAAAAACCCACCATGAACAATTAGATTTTTCTTTCTCTTGTCGACGCTGGTCAGAAGACAATTTCTTTGTCAAGGTCTGCAGATAAGCGAGAAAAAATTCTTTCTGTGCTGCAGCCATATCCCCTTGAGTCTTGGCCAGGGTTTCTTGTGTATGCATAAGATAAACTACGGTAGGTGCATTATTCCCCACTTATTTGGGAGTTCGGCCTAAAAGAGAATTTTTGCCTATACCAGTATTGGTTCCAGCATGGACACCGATATTGTTGATTTGAGGGGTAGTATCAGTAGCGCCGTTGTTGGAAACGGGAGGAGTGACTGGAGTACCACCACTGTTGCTAGGGATAGCATTGTTTGGGTTAGGATCAGGGTTTATAACTGAGCCTGACCTGAGATCAACTATCTTTGACGAATTGAGATTACAACCGAGATATTACTCCCACTGTGGTCCCCAATCTGTTGATATTGTAAAAATGATTTGATGTTTTTTGATGAAAAGAGGAGAGTTTTGCGGTAGGCGGATCCTCAATTAAGAAAATTCCTTAACAGATGCACTATATGAGAGTGCTTTGTGTTCGAGAGATCAATCTGTAAGACTCTGGACCAAACCAAGACAATGGTCGTTCCATAGTCAATTCTGTCACAAAGAAGGATGAGGGTCGACCTGTATGAGATCGATGATAATTGTATGAGATCGATGATAATTGATGGATCGTGGATGTGTTGAATTCTCCGTGTTGGAGACTTCTACAAATTTGATGGACTGTCGATAAATCCTGATTCGATTGAGTTATGTTCATTTAAGTTCGACTAAGAAGAGCCTATTTATATTACATTGTTTTAAATCACAAGGGTTAAGTTCCATTGTTTTTAAATAATAGGTTGATGAACCTATTTATATTACAGAAGTAGTTAATACATTCATCTCCAGTAAGTGTGACGGTTGCAGAGGAGTAGAAGTATGTGAAAGTGGGAAATCGTGGTTGAACCAGTTCCACATTGCGTGAGAGACATGTTTGATTGTCCATCCACTACTTTACTAACTCCTTCAACTGCCAATACGACTTAATCACACTTCTCATCGTGGATGTATTGTTACATCGCACGCGTCGTAGGACGCCAGACCAAAACCCTTATGAATATCCCCCCATGTGACTTGATAGATGTCGCATGAAGTCTGCAAGGCAGACGTGTATTTAATTGGTCAACTGTTGACTTGGATAGACCATGAATCTTAGCTTTGATGAGTCTGGAATAATTATCGAATATGATATGCTCTGTGACTCATCATTATGATGGATTTGTCATGAACTTGTTCTCACAGTTCCGGAGTTATTAAGGGCTAACTGGTTCTTTTGGATGCCTGTTATCTAGCCGTACTTGACTGTCTGTTTATCTCTTTGTAAATCTAATTTTAGTTATTAGTATCTTGTGTGACTCACACGTAGTGAAAGTGAGTCTAGTCTGGTACTTTTATTCCAGCCGAGTCTGTATTTAGATTTATGATAATTAATCAGTAAAATTATATTTTCTCCCTCAAATTTCTGTTCTCCCCAATCCAATCTCTATCCTTAGAGATTCTGAGTTGTTTCTGTACTAATTTGTTTGTACACTAACAATGGAAAGAGTGACCTGGTTACAATGAAGAATCAAAAAGAATTTGATGAACTAGCTAAGAAGGTTGATTCTCTGATGAGTATTCAGAAAACTTAGTTAGGGAATTCAAGGATTCTTCCAACAATCCGTCGCCACAACTTATCACCAGCGTTAAGGATTTATCTGTTGAATTGAAGGTCGTACATGATCGTTTGAGAAAAGTGAAAGTAGATAAAGGCTTTCCGGAACCCTCATTTGGATTCACACCCAAAATCGATGTCAATTTGGAAGTAATTCCTATTGAGTCAAAATCAGTGAGTGATTTCACCCTCCATTCTTCAATTTCTACAGATTCAAATCTAGCAAGTGCCAAAACACAATTCTCGAACTGGGATGAAGCTAGTTTTGAAGTTGAAGTTCAGGAATGCAATGGGATTTTAACGTTTCTGGACTATCAAGAAGGTAAAGCTTTCATTCCTGGTACTAATTTTGTGGTGGATTTTCAAAGTAAAAAAGATGCAACTCCTGGGGTAAATGATTTCAGTGTGTTAAATCTGAACTCTAATGATGACTGGAAGTTTTTCACTGTTGACAACCTCAATCAAATTGATTCTTACCTATTCAACTCATTCAAGGAGTTTTCCAGCTTACATATATCTCGAATTACTTCTTCGTGTGTTGTTTTACTTATTCCTGATTATGGCCGTATGCTATTTGATCGTGGTAAGAATTTTTAGTCAGTGAGATGTGTTCTTATTGTGCTAGAGGAAATTTTAAATTCCATCTTGCTTCTTATTTGGTTATCCCACTAGAGAAATATGTTGCAAAATCTTTCTATGAGCTTATTCTTCAACATGGGTACTAATTGGATTCCATATTTATGAATTCAGCTGTGTTTGTATTCGTTAAAGGTGGTGACAATGGTTATGGTAGGAATCTGTTTGCGAAAATATCAGACAAAGATTGTATCACTAGTTATACTTGTGCCCTTCTGTTGTTTGCTCGATATAGAATACATGAGACCAGTTTGTGGAATCCTTATTCAAAGGTTTTAATTAAAGCAAGTTCATATTTATCTCAGGATTTACCAAACTACATGGGAAGCAGTACTTGGGAGTTGGTTCTTAGGTATGCAAGTAGTGGAGAATATTCATATTGTAGCCTGGATGTTGCTCAAAAGGTAATTGATCGAGGAAAAATATCTCATGGGTATCCTTTTTATTTTAGAAGAGGTTCTAAATTCGGTCCCATTATACTTACTTTTGATTTTATTGTTCTTCATGTGGCCATTTCAATGCAAAATTACTATGCCAATGTTGTTCATAATCTGATTCTAGAACGGGGTTATGGTTTAGAATTGTTATTTGCAAAGTCAAATGTGTCCTTGTTTGTTGAAAACGGTGACAGTCAGGATGCTTGCGAGTTGTTTCATGAAATATTGCAGTAAGTTAATATTCTTTGTATTAGATTGAGACTTCATGTCGCAAGGAAAAATGAATCTAGCAATGCACAACAGCTAGTCGACTACAAGCCTACTCTTCATAGCTGGAATCTTAATGGCGATAATGGTTTTGTGCTTCTTCAACTATGGATTCAGGAAGAACTATCACCTTTATTCCATTGCATTTTTGAGTTTACTGCCAGTCATGAAGGTTGGTTAAATCAGTTTCGTAGGCAAGTTTATTTTCCAATAATTGAGTGGGCTTCACAAGTTGATTACAGTGCATAAAATAGAAGATGGTGTTCCTTGGTTCCATGTCTATTCTCTTGTGGTGGTATCCTTAGTTGTGAAGAGACATTGTGAACTCTTGAATCTCAAGAGAGATTATAGAGGAGTGGAGTGCTGGGAAAGAATAATGGAAATAAATGGAATTCCCACTAAGGCCAGTACTGGTGAAATCAGTGGACATGAATGGTTGGAATAAATGTTTAGGGAAGTTGATTGTTCTTTTACTCAGCTAGGAGTTGTAGTTTTGAAGTTAACAATTATAGTAAATCAAATGTACAGTCTCATGAAGCAAATGGAGTTTATTGTAGTGATATACTTGGTACAAACAGGGTACAGAGGAAGGTTGATTTAATTGAGTTGGTACACATTATTGCTAGTGTTTTCTCGGCTATGGGATGGACATGATCAATCTTCTTATTTTCGAGTATTATGTGTTGTTGGGAAACAGAAAGTGGTTTTTGGGTCAGTCAGAAAAACTTCAGGTTGGATAATCATGTTCATTTCAGGTCCTTGTATTGTTGGTGCTGAAGACATGAAAAGGTCAAGTTATGTTTCTGGTTTAATAACAGGTTATTCCCTTTCGTCGTTATACAACAACATATTTATTAGTGTGTCTTATTATAAACCTGAGTTTGAGAAGATTTTTGTTGTTGTCATTCGACAATTATTCGGGTGTGTGCGAGGTAGTATTGAGGAGAATGTGGAAGTGGGTATTTGGATATTCAACTGGCTACTACCACATTCACAAGACCCTGAAGCTCACAAACAACACTACCAGGTACTGGAGCTCTCTACATCTAATGTGAAAATCCGAGGGTACCCAAATATACCTCAAGCTAAAACTTTTCCTACCTATAAGTCCTTTCTCTGAAAGTGATTGTCTATGGACTGAGTCGAGACAATGCAACTAATCGGTTCACACTTCGTGTGATCGTCTGTGGATACGAGATCGAGACAATACAACAACGAAGTATGTTTACTTGATAAAAAGGTTCGGACTTAACCAAACAAAATAGGATTGC
This sequence comes from Papaver somniferum, assembly GCF_003573695.1. Taxonomy (NCBI): domain Eukaryota; kingdom Viridiplantae; phylum Streptophyta; class Magnoliopsida; order Ranunculales; family Papaveraceae; genus Papaver; species Papaver somniferum. The sequence continues at coordinate 40,937,967 of NC_039367.1, read as the reverse complement.
TTATCAAGTAAATATGAAATTAACGTTTGTGTGATTTACTTTAATTATAATAAAACAATTATAATGCACAAAATAAAAGTAAATGACATAGCAACATTTTGTTAACGAGGAAACCGAAAATGCAAAAAAAACCGGGATCTTGTCCACAATTGAATACTCTCAGGATTAAGCCGCTACACAAAATTAAACCAACTTCGTATAGTTGAGACCAAGAAACTAAACCTATAGTTCACCTAGTTCCGTCTGTATTCCCACGCCTCCGACCTATGAATAAGTTACGTACTTGGAACAATTCCTTTGGTTCGTATTCCAAACAGTAAAGAAACAACAAATCTGTTTGGTATCAACTCTCTTCAACCAAGTGATGTGAGTTCGACAAAGGCTCCTCTGTTTATCTCAAATAGACTCCTTCGTCAGGTTCTTAGATCTATCTTATTCTCAACTACCGAAGTAATTGTTAATATTTTGCAATCAATACTTTTAATCACAAAGAATTGTATTGATGCCGATCTACACAACTAATCAATCCAATCTACCACAAGGATAAACCGATTATAGTTGGATCCTCTTATACCGAAACAAGTATTGTGCACGCCAAAGATTATGAACCCCAAATCAGAAATCTTCAATATCTTCTTTGTCTTCAAATCTTCTTAGATCTTCAATAAACACCTGCACACCACAACTTGAATCTCTTGTGATCAATCACACACAGAACGAAGTCTGTTAACAATGGATTATCACAAGATCGTCTTTAGCACTAACAACAGTCTCAAGATCCATGTCGAAACTTCGATCTAGTTTGAGTGAATCTTATATCAGAAGAGAAGATTCTCAAGCATAAACAAACTAGGTGCAATTAAAGTTCAACCACCGTTAGTCAATCAAATCAATCGAAAACACAAGATAAACCGCAATTATCTAGTTTCCCAACAACGGTACTAATAGAGCTTCTCAATCCCAAAGAAGACTTTAAATTCAGCAGCCGTAAGAGATTTCGCCTAATTAGGTTACTCTCCTCTATGAATAGGTGGCTTCACCAGTAACAACACAAACCGAGGAAGTTTGCTGTCACGAAGGATTAATTTGATATAGATGCAAACTTCACGTATTTACAGACAAGGAAGTTTGGACACCAAGGAATTTCCAAAACCAAAAATATTCTCAATATATTCACTAAAACACAAATTCGGTTTGCATAATTCCTGGAAATGATCTGTCCAAAATATTGACCGAAAATCTCTTTGGAAAATCTTTAACTAATAAATGCACATTACTAATTCTTATTTTCCTAAAATAAAATTAAGACCTTAATTAAAAGATTCTTAACTTATTTATGTTTGGATCCTGGGATTTTCTTCCTTTAGTTATTAAGGAATAACTTTGAACAATAAAAGATAAACATTACTGCCTGTGTTCAAAGTGTGTCGACATCCTTACTTTGTAAGTCCACTTTCATACTTACAACCTTGAAACCGATTTGCCACACTTTCAAACAAGTTTAGAATTGGTTCATCTGACTTTGAATAACTATGTGATTGATCAAGAACACTCAATCACAAATCATGGGTTTAACGGTTCTACTAAAACAAGTTTCGGTTATACCTCCATGTGAGTACTGTGCATAGTCACGCTAGCTTTCCAAAATTCGGTTGACTAGGTACTAGGATCGGTTCCCCACATATATATGGTATCTAATTTGTTAGAGCACTGCTCGGTCGAACTCGCATGCGTTGCTATCTCAAGCATGTTTGTCAAGTTTAGTGTCAAAATTATATGTCTTGATTTCTAGACTACTTATAGCTAAGTCTCGGTTTATGACAGATTAGTGTAGTTGTGCTCCAGACTCCATGGCGATCATCTTACGAAGACGAAGAACTACTCGAGGAACTAGTGGAACTTCATCCGACTAAAAGGTATGTAGGGACTTGAACTTATCTATCACTCAAAAGTCTATCTCTCTATCTCATACTCTTGAGAAAAAGTCGTATAAGTATGATAGTTTTCATACATACACATTTGTTATTTCCAGCCGAGTTTACTCGCCTACCTTTTTCTCAAAATACGTGTTGGTAAGCTTTCGCTTTAACCACTTTTCATCTTTATCCGTGACGAAAGTCATGATGACGTTTCAATCTTGAAAATATCTTTGATGATGATAGTCGTGAATAATGATTGTTATAACATTGTAGAAGAATGTTTCAATGATTGAAATGTAGAGTTGAGATTATGTAACCAACTATGGATATAAGCATATATAGTGTGTGCGCACATTAGTGTATAAATCCATGTGCCGGAAACCAATTGTCTGCACTTGTGCATGCGACATTGGTAAAGGAGACAGGTTGGGTACGCGTACTGGCGGAAGTTTTCTAACTGAAAACTTCTGCTGGAGTTTGTAGTCTACAAACTGGAAAACCAGTCACCTTAGGTACGTGCACCCGTATGCGTACTCACGGAAGTTTTCGAACCGAAAATTTCTGCTGAGTTTCCAAACTCAAATCCGGTAGCTAAGGTATGCATACCCGTACGCGTACCCAAGCTGGTTATTTCTCAAATCGGAATTTCATGAACTTAAAACAATAAATCAATAAAGAGTGCAATCTTTGCAAACCATGGATATATTGTTCATGAATTGATTCAAGTGAATCAAATCGATTTTGTTTCAATTATGTCTATGAATAAATACCTAAGCAATTGAACAACTCTGTCAACTAGTTCTTATGAGTCATTTGAACTAGTTATGAGAAAGATGAATATGGTTGATATGAAAGTACTCATATGGCTAACCTCGGTTAACTATTTGTGAACCAACCAAGTGTACACATTTAGGTACGGTTACTCCTAAATGAAACAAATTTCATTTGTGTATGACAAGCTAAGTTTCGAGGTTGAAAGATATTAGCTTGGAGAAATCAGGTTTTTCATCTAACAGTGAATATTGAATGCTTTGTTACCAAGGTAACTTGGATTGCAAACCCTAATTTGAAAACTATATAAAGGATACATCTAGCAATTGGAAAAACTAATCCCCACAGCTCCTGTGTGATACTAGTTAGTTTGCTAGAGTCGATTCTCCTTTAACCTTAGGTTTCTTCCCGAGACCCAGTAGGTTAACGATTGAAAGACTTCATTGGGATTGTGAAGCCAGACGAAACTACTTCTCTTGTAGTTGAGCGATCTGATCTTGCCATTTTCTATCGTACGAGTTCAACTGAATAATTGACTTGAGATTATATCTCGGATAGGGCAAGATAAAAAGAAATCACAAACACCTTCGTCTCATTGTTTGTGATTCCACAACATCTTGTTTCGCTACCATACGATTAAGATTGTTTTGAGGTGATTGATAATACTAGGCTGTTCTTCGGGAATATAAGTCCGGATTATCAATTAGTTCCTGTCACCTTGATTTATCAAAAGACGGAACAAAACTCATAGGTTTATCTGTGGGAGACAGATTTATCTATTATCATAGACTTTTCTGTGTGATACAGATTTGTTTATTAAAGTCTTCGACTTTGGGTCGTAGCAACTCTTGGTTTTGGGTGAGATCATCTAAGGGAATCAAATACGTAGTATCCTGCTGGGATCAGAGACGTAAGGAGCGCAACTGTACCTTGAATCAGTGTGAGATTGATTAGGGTTCAACTACAGTCCAGACCGAAGTTAGTTTTTAGTAGGCTAGTGTCTGTAGCGGCTTAATACAGTGTGGTGTTCAATATGGACTAGGTCCCGGGGTTTTTCTACATTTGCGGTTTCCTCGTTAACAAATTTTTTGGTGTCTGTGTTATTTCTATTCCGCATTATATTTTGTTATATAATTGAAATATCACAGGTTGTGCGTAAAGATCAATCAATTAGAATATCCAACCTTTGGTTGTTGATTTAAATTGATTGACACTTGGATATTGGTATTTGGTACCATCCAAGTTATTATCCTTGTATTTGATAAAGACTCGCAGATTTCTATTTGCTTGAGTAAAGATCAAATCAAATGAGAGAGATATTAACTCCTCGATATACTTTTCTCTAGATTGAGTCTTTCTAGTTGATTCTCTAGAAAGTATATTGGAGTTAGTCCATACATATTGCTAATAGAAATATTGGGTGTGGTTGTTATACCCCCGCTTTTTCATAACTTATATGTGTTGCACATGTCCATAGGATCGGCTCCCCTTTGCCTAAAAAAGTGTTGCACATGTAAATAGGATCGGTTCCCTTTTCTGCTACAAACTTGCTGCACCTCTTACAAGGATCGATTCCCCTTTGTGATGTGTTGCACCTCTTACTAGGATAGGTTCCCCTTTACCCAGATTGGATCATACACAAATCACAAACTCGATCATACCATCTCAGGTTATTACTTAAGATCGGTTTCAGTAATAAAATTCATACAAATACATAAGTCAGGCCTTTGTGAATAGTTTTACCAAGAACACAAACAAGTCATGAGCGGTTATACTAAATCACACATATTGGTTTTTCACAAGATATGTAATGAATAAAAATACCAATAACGCCTGGCGATTTCCTTTTCGATTCATAAACAAGTTTATGAACTTACTTCCTTAAAACACATGTAAAACATTGTTTCCTAGGATGAAATCCTCACCTCATACCCATACATAATCACAATAGTATTTAAACGATTATGTCGATGTTTTATCTACAAAGTTTAATGGTTAAGCAATAAACCTCGTATTGTATTCCTTAATACCATGTCTATCTAGAGTGTTCATGCTTCGCAGTTTTGTTTTCAATATGCACGACTTGAAAGATACGTTAGGGAATGAAACAGTTCAAGTCAAATATCACTAACCTCAAGTGGAAGGATGATGTTATCGTTGTAGCTTATTACTTCTTCACTTCTTTAAGTCTTCGCAATACTTGTAATGTCTCATATCCTAATACTTTGAAGCTAACCTATACGAAGTTGAATCTAGTACATAATCAAGAGACTCTTAAAATGAGTTTTGATTCATTAAAATATGACAACCAAACTTGACATACCAACGCTTGGTGGGTTCAACCGAGCTATGCTCTAACAATCTCCCCCTTTGTCAATTTTAGTGATAAAACTCTTACAATCATATGGATAAACAAATTACAAGAATTCATTACATATACGCTTGATTCCCGAATTCAACAGCACAATAACCTGTATACATTCAATCCTTAAATGCCGATGTTGACATTATAATAACAAAACTAATATTCTCCCTAAAGGTGAGATAGGTATATTTTATCAATCTGCATGTCTTTGTTATACCAATTAATATGATATGTTACTCCGCATTAGTCTATGCTTTCACTCTTTCGTTAGATAAACGTTTAAGCACAATTTTCCTTTTCCTTAGTGATACTAATCAATATATAATCGATGCCAGTATCACTTGTTTACTCCATACATTTCTCCCCCTTTTTGTCACAAAATGACAAAGAAACGAAAAAAATAAAGGACAAACCGAAAAGAATCTCAAAATAGACTTGCAAACCTATAGAGTTAAGCACGAGGGTTCCACACACCATTTTTGATAACCAATATCGAAACCGAAACTACAAAGTATTTTGTTTTGATATGTTATCAAGGAAATAATTTCCCGAAGAAATTTTCCCAATTTAGTTTAGCAAAACAAAAATCAACTAAGCACTTTAGTTCCTTTGTTAAACCGATTGTACAAATACAATCGCTTCATTCGATAAGACCAAAATAAAAATAACTCTATTTTTCTCATAAGGTTCTAATTATCCATATAACTCAGTCCTTTAAATTTTAAACAAGACAAATACTAGGTTAGTTAAATATCATTTCTTGTTAAGGCATTCAATTAGACTTGAATAACCGAAACCTCCACTTTGATAAGTTTAACTAAGATAAACTTAGCTTCTCTTATCCGGAATCGAATTGGACTAAACAATCCATCCCGTAGACTTTTTCTTTCGTTAAGCCATAAATAATTCATACAAACCAAAATAAATCAACTTGCATAATTATTCACCTCATTATAGCACCGCAATTGCACCAAATTTTTGTAAGCCTAAACAATTGATATCACACAATAAAGCAAGATAACAATAGTTTTTCTTAACCGAAACCAATTGAATCACACACACATCCATACACACATAATGGAATAAATCATAAATTGTACCGAAATTTTGTTAAGATGTGACGGACCGAAAAATTACGCCTTTGGCGCGTTGCCCCGCAGGCCGTAACTTCCCCGGTGCGCCATGATGAAGTTACGATCCGGGACTTAAAGCTAGGAAAATGCACGTCCATTTCCCCTTGCAAGCATGCTCGTGGAGCATGATGCATCTAACTTAGCTTCCACACCGTTCCAATTTACCCTTGTTCCGCGAAGGGTTTATTAAGAAGACAAAAACTTTCCTAAAACTGCAAAAACGACCTTTTGAGGCCCTAAACGATGGAATTTGGCAAAATTCTGGTGACCATGTGGATCTATGGATCAACATGTCTTGATCTTTGGGTCGTTTCCCATCAAAATGGACTCCTCTTGAGCTAAATTACGACACTCGGGGTTTTAGCCTATGTCGAACACCTTGATAGGAAATATGAGCATCCAAGGAATGGAATGCAACTAGCCTCATCAAGTCTGGCCACAATCATCTCTTGCATCGAGCTACCGAGCATAGATGATATGAGGGGCCAAAATGTCGCAATCATCTCCCAATTAGATGATATAAGAGACAAAGTGCTGGACCGACGATGCTGCAACTCATTGCGGCTGCCTACATACCCTTCCCTACTATAAAGGGATCAAGCACAGATCGTAGTTCATCTTGAAGGGACATAAGCTTAAGAAAACTCATTTGCATGGCCGTGGCCAAGCAATAATGGTAATGGCATATTCCGTATAGGCCGTTCCGTCAAAATGCATCCAAGTGATGAATACTTGGTTTGCGACATGGCATAGTGATGCCTAAGCATCAAATGCCCTCTTCGAAAGGCTACGCAACTATAAATGAGCCATAGGCGTCATTTATACTCTTCCGGCTAAGCTATGAAGCTTATTTGGTACATGACCTGCATATGTACCTTCAACCAACTACCCCTCCCTATATATGTTAACTTGACATTTTTAAAACTTGAATTGGGGGAGCAAAAATCATTCATCAACTCCCCAGGCCGTGATGGATGCACCTCACTACCCTTGCCAACAGCGATGTACGGCCGTGATGGCCGTACATTCAATTCTGGCTCACAGGCCAGTTCTACTGTCCGTCCATGTCGGCTGAACATTTTCTGAGCCAAGCCCAGTGAAGGGTCGTGATGGTTTTACTTCCGGCTTTGGCCCATAAGCCACTCCAATGTCCAGCCGTGATGGTTGTACATCTCTAAGGCTATCTTACTTTGTGCATGGTCCGTATAAGCACCTTCAACCAAGTACCCCTCCCTATATATGTTAACTTAACATTTTTACAAATTTGATTAGGGGAGGAAAAATCATTCATCAACTCCCCACTTTTACTATTCATGGTCGTTTCCATATACCCGACCATGTTGGTTGTCCGCTGCCAGCCCGATGTGCAGCCATGTTGGCTGTCCACTGCCAACCCGTTGTCCAGTCATGTTGGTTGTACATTACTATCTCGGTGTCCAGCCATGTTGGTTTTCCACTGCCAGCCCGATGTGCAGCCATGTTGGCTATGCGCTTCCAACCCGATGTCCAGCCATGTTGGTTGTCAGCTGCCAACCCGATGTGCAGTCATGTTGGTTGTCCACTGTCAACCCGATGTCCAGCCATGTTGGCTGTATATTAACAGCTCGGTGTCCATCCATGTTGGATGTTCGCTGCCAGCCCGATGTGCAGCCATATTGGTTGTCCACCGCCAACCCGATGTGCAACCATGTTGGCTGAACATTCTCAACACATCGGCCAAGGTCCAATGTTCCTTTTCCTATGCAATGGAAGTTTTGGATGAAGCTTCATCTCAGGCTATGGCGCATCTTTTAGCATGCACCATGCTAAAAACACAAGGTGTTACATTATTCACCCCTTTAAAGAATTTCGTCCCCGAAATTCAAAACAAAAACTATCGTGGACAATCTCTTCGGTTTGGATTTCCTGAGAAAAAGTCTCATACCAGATGCTCAGAAATCACGGGTTTCTTCAAGTTATCGTGAACAACAATTTAGACTTTCTGAGCAACCGTCCCATACTGCCTGCCCAGGAATCCAAAAGTGCCCACAACAATACCAAGAATCTCAATTGGCCAATGCCAAAAAGATATCTCGACAAGGTATCCTAAATGTGCATCCCATGCTACACACTCAAGAGTCCCTAAAGTTCACCAGGTTGAAAGATGTCATCGAAATGACAAGGTTTTTGCGCAATACTGTGTGGAACAGCTTCCAGTTGCCCACCGTCCCTGACGGTCATCCAGGTTGTCACTCATAAGTGGGATTCTAGTCGGGCCTGACAACGCACACCGTTAGCCAGCTGCCAATGTGTGGGGATGATCATTCCCATTGTCTACCCACCATCCCAGACGGTCTTCCGGATATCCACTCGTAAGTGGGGTGCCACTTAGTCCAAGCAAACTCACAGCACATGAACAAGCTCAACTCGATTCGCAAAGTAACTGGCATTACAGTTACAAACTCCTTCCGCGCAAAAGTTTGCCTACTCTCCAACTCTATTTCCTTTTGAAGGAAAAATACTCGTTTGACGAGTCCACTCCGCACAGTCCCTAGTGTTTTCTCGGAACTTGCTCTGATATCAACTGTGAAAGATCGGAAAATTACGCCTTTGGCGCGTTGCCCCGCAGGCCGTAACTTTCCCGGTACGCCATGATGAAGTTACGATCCGGGACTTAAAGCTAGGAAAATGAACGTCCATTTCCCCTTGCAAGCATGATAGTGGAGCATGATGCAGCTAACTTAGCTTCTACACCGTTCCAACTTACCCTTGTTCCGCGAAGGGTTTATTAGGAAGACAAAAACTTTCCTAAAACTACAAAAACGACCTTTTGAGGCCCTAAACGAAGGAATTTGGCAAACTTCTGGTGACCATGTGGATCTATGGATCAACATGTCTTGATCTATGGACCATTTCCCATCAAAATGGACTCCTCTTGAGCTAAATTACGACACTCGGGGTTTTAACCTATGTCGAACACCTTGATAGGATGTATGAGCATCCAAGGAATGGAATGCAACTAGCCTCATCAAGTCTGGCCACAATCATCTCTTGCATCGAGCTACCGAGCATAGATGATATGAGGGGCCAAAATGTCGCAATCATCTCCCAATTAGATGATATGAGCGACAAAGTGCTGGACCGGTGATGCTGCAACTCATTGCGACTTCCTACATACCCTTCCCTACTCTAAAGGGATCAAGCACTGATCGTAGTTCATCTTGAAGGGACATAAGCTTAATACAACTCATTTGCATGGCCGTGGCCAAGCAATAATGGTAATGGCATAGTCCGTATAGGCCGTTCCGTCAAAATGCATCCAAGTGATGAATACTTGGTTTGTGATATGGCATAGTGATGCCTAAGCATCAAATGACCTCTTCAAAAGGCTACGAAACTATAAATGAGCCTTAGGCGTCATTTATACTCTTCCGGCTAAGCTGTGAAGCTTATTTGGTACATGGCCTGCATATGTACCTTCAACCAACCACCCCTCCCTATATATGTTAACTTGACATTTTTACAACTTCAATCGGGGGAGCAAAAATCATTCATCAACTCCCCAGACCGTGATGGCTGCACCTCACCACCCTGGCCAACAGCGATGTACGGCCGTGATGGCCGTACATTCAATTCTGGCTCACAGGCCAGTTCTAATGTTCGGCCATGACGGCTGAACATTTTCTGAGCCAAGCCCAGTGAAGGGTCGTGATGGTTGTACTTCCGGCTTTGGCCCATAGGCCACTCCAATGTCCAGCCGTGATGGTTGTACATCTCTAAGGCTATCTTACTTTGTGCATGGTCCGTATAAGCACCTTCAACCAAGTACTCCTCCTTATATATGTTAACTTAACATTTTTACAACTTTGATTAGTGGAGGAAAAATCATTCATCAACTCCCCGCTTTTACTATTCATGGTCGTTGCCATATACCCGACCATGTTGGTTGTCCGCTGCCAGCCCGATGTGCAGCCATGTTGGCTATCCACTGCCAACCCGTTGTCCAGTCATGTTGGTTGTACATTACTAGCTCGGTGTCCAGCCATGTTGGTTGTCCACTTCCAGCCCGATGTGCAGCCATGTTGGCTATCCGCTGCCAAACCGATGTCCATCCATGTTGGTTGTCAGCTGCCAACCCGATGTGCAAACATGTTGGTTGTCCACTGTCAACCCGATGTCCAGCCATGTTGGCTGTATATTACCATCTCGGTGTCCAGCCATGTTGGATGTTCGCTGCCAGCCCGATGTGCAGCCATGTTGGTTCTCCACCGCCAACCCGATGTGCAACCATGTTGGCTGAACATTCTCAACACATCGGCCAAGGTCCAATGTTCCTTTTCCTTCGCAATAGAAGTTTTGGATGAAGCTTCGTCTCAGGCCATGGCGCATCTTTTAGCATGCACCATGCTAAAAACACAGGGTGTTACATTATTCACCCCTTTAAAGAATTTCGTCCCCGAAATTCAAAACAAAAACTATCATGGACAATCTCTTCGGTTTGGATTTCCTGAGCAAAAGTCTCATACCAGATGCTCAGAAATCACGGGTTTCTTCAAGTTATCGTGAACAACAATTTAGACTTTCTGAGCAACCTTCCCATACTGCCTGCCCAGAAATCCAAAAGTTCCCACAACAATACCAAGAATCTCAATTGTCCAGTGCCAAAAAGCTATCTCGACAAGGTATCCTAAATGTGCATCCCATGCTACACACTCAAGAGTCCCTAAAGTTCACCAGGTTGAAAGATGTCATTGAAATGACAAGGTTTTTGCGCAATATTGTGTGGAACAGCTTCCAGTTGCCCACCGTCCCTGACGGTCATCTAGGTTGTCACTCGTAAGTGGGATGCTAGTCGGGCCTGACAACGCACACCGTTAGCCAGCTGCCAACGTGTGGGGATGATCATTCCCATTGTCTACCCACCATCCCAGACGGTCTTCCGGATATCCACTCGTAAGTGGGGTGCCACTTAGTCCAGGCAAACTCACAGCACATGAACAAGCTCAACTCGATTCGCAAAGTAACTGGCATTACAGTTACAAACTCCTTCCGCGCAAAAGTTGGCCTACTCTCCAACTCTATTTCCTTTTGAAGGAAAAATACTCGTTTGACGAGTCCACTCCGCACAGTCCCTAGTATTTTCTCGGAACTTGCTCTGATATCAACTGTGAAAGATCGGAAAATTACGCCTTTGGCGCGTTCCCCCGCAGGCCGTAACTTTCCCGGTACGCCATGAAGAAGTTACGATCTGGGCCTTAAAGCTAGGAAAATGCACGTCCATTTCCCCTTGCAAGCATGCTAGTGGAGCATGATGTAGCTAACTTAGCTTCCACACCGTTCCAACTTACCCTTGTTCCGCGAAGGGTTTATTAAGAAGACAAAAACTTTCCTAAAACTACAAAACCGACATTTTGAGGCCCTAAACGAAGGAATTTGGAAAACTTCTGGTGACCATGTGGATCTATGGATCAACATGCCTTGATCTATGGACCGTTTCCCATCAAAATGGACTCCTATTGAGCTAAATTACGACACTCGGGGTTTTAACCTATGTCGAACACCTTGATAGGATGTATGAGCATCCAAGGAATGAAATGCAACTAGCCTCATCAAGTCTGGCCACAATCATCTCTTGCATCGAGCTACTGAGCATAGATGATATGAGGGGCCAAAATGTCGCAATCATCTCCCAATTAGATGATATGAGCGACAAAGTGCTGGACCGGTGATGCTGCAACTCATTGCGGCTGCCTACATACCCTTCCCTACTCTAAAGGGATCAAGCACAGATCGTAGTTCATCTTGAAGGGACATAAGCTTAATACAACTCATTTGCATGGCCGTGGCCAAGCAATAATGGTAATGGCATAGTCCGTATAGGCCGTTCCGTCAAAATGCATCCAAGTGATGAATACTTGGTTTGCGACATGGCATAGTGATGCCTAAGCATCAAATACCCTCTTTGAAAGGCTACGAAACTATAAATGAGCCTTAGGCGTCATTTATACTCTTCCGGCTAAGCTATGAAGCTTATTTGGTACATGACCTGCATATGTACCTTCAACCAACTACCCCTCCCTATATATGTTAACTTGACATTTTTACAACTTCAATTGGGGGAGAAAAAATCATTCATCAACTCCACAGGCCGTGATGGCTGCACCTCAGCACCCTGGCCAACAGCGATGTACGGCCGTGATGGCCGTACATTCAATTCTGGCTCACAAGCCAGTTCTAATGTTCGGCCATGACGGCTGAACATTTTCTGAGCCAAGCCCAGTGAAGGGTCGTGGTGGTTGTACTTCCGGCTTTGGCCCATAGGCCACTCCAATGTCCAGCCGTGATGGTTGTACATCTCTAAGGCTATCTTACTTTGTGCATGGTCCGTATAAGCACCTTCAACCAAGTACCCCTCCCCATATATGTTAACTTAACATTTTTACAACTTTGATTAGTGGAGGAAAAATCATTCATCAACTCCCCGCTTTTACTATTCATGGTCGTTGCCATATACCCGACCATGTTGGTTGTCCGCTGCCAGCCCGATGTGCAGCCATGTTGGATATACACTGCCAACCCGTTGTCCGGTCATGTTGGTTGTACATTACTAGGTCGGTGTCCAGCCATGTTGGTTGTCCACTGCCAGCCCGATGTGCAGCCATGTTGGCTATCCGCTGCCAACCCGATGTCCAACCATGTTGGTTGTCAGCTGCCAACCCGATACGCAGTCATGCTGGTTGTCCACTGTCAACCCGATTTCCAGCCATGTTGGCTGTATATTACCAGCTCGGTGTCCAGCCATGTTGGATGTTCGCTGCCAGCCCGATGTGCAGCCATGTTGGTTGTCCACCGCCAACCCGATGTGCATCCATGTTGGCTAAACATTGTCAACACATCGGCCAAGGTCCAATGTTCCTTTTCCAACGCAATAGAAGTTTTGGATGAAGCTTCATCTCAGGCCATGGCGCATCTTTTAGCATGCGCCATGCTAAAAACACAGGGTGTTACATTATTCACCCCTTTAAAGAATTTCGTCCCCGAAATTCAAAACAAAAACTATCGTGGACAATCTCTTCGGTTTGGATTTCCTGAGAAAAAGTCTCATACCAGATGCTCAGAAATCACGGGTTTCTTCAAGTTATCGTGAAAATTAATTTAGACTTTCTGAGCAACCGTCCCATACTGCCTGCCCAGGAATCCAAAAGTGCCCACAACAATACCAAGAATCTCAATTGTCCAGTGCCAAAAGGATATCTCGACAAGGTAACCTAAATGTGCATACCATGCTACACACTCAAGAGTCCCTAAAGTTCACCAGGTTGAAAGATGTCATCGAAATGACAAGGTTTTTGCGCAATACTGTGTTGAACAGCTTCCAGTTTCCCACGGTCCCTGACGGTCATCCAGGTTGTCACTCGTAAGTGGGATGCTAGTCGGGCCTGACAACGCACACCGTTAGCCAGCTGCCAACGTGTGGGGATGATCATTCCCATTGTCTACCCACCATCCCAGACGGTCTTCCGGATATCCACTCGTAAGTGGGGTGCCACTTAGTCCAGGCAAACTCACAGCACATGAACAAGCTCAACTCGATTCGCAAAGTAACTGGCATTACAGTTACAAACTCCTTCCGCGCAAAAGTTGGCCTACTCTCCAACTCTATTTCCTTTTGAAGGAAAAATACTCGTTTGACGAGTCCACTCCGCACAGTCCCTAGTGTTTTCTCGGAACTTGCTCTGATATCAACTGTGAAAGATCGGAAAATTACGCCTTTGGCGCGTTCCCCCGCAGGCCGTAACTTTCCCGGTACGCCATGATGAAGTTACGATCTGGGCCTTAAAGCTAGGAAAATGCACGTCCATTTCCCCTTGCAAGCATGCTAGTGGAGCATGATGTAGCTAACTTAGCTTCCACACCGTTCCAACTTACCCTTGTTCCGCGAAGGGTTTATTAAGAAGACAAAAACTTTCCTAAAACTACAAAACCGACATTTTGAGGCCCTAAACGAAGGAATTTGGAAAACTTCTGGTGACCATGTGGATCTATGGATCAACATGCCTTGATCTATGGACCGTTTCCCATCAAAATGGACTCCTATTGAGCTAAATTACGACACTCGGGGTTTTAACCTATGTCGAACACCTTGATAGGATGTATGAGCATCCAAGGAATGAAATGCAACTAGCCTCATCAAGTCTGGCCACAATCATCTCTTGCATCGAGCTAC